>NW_027491244.1:0-600000 GCF_021521415.1 Bidens hawaiensis
GAGAATGAAGGTTTTGAGATGGAAAACAAGGAGAAAGAAAATTGGGATTAGGAGGTGGGAAGAGCCAGTGAATCAGCGACAGGATGAAGCGGTCAACAGAAATGAGGGTAGAAACGGTATGGGTCGAAACAGAATTAATCGGGAAAAAAGGGTTCGAAATATTCAGGTGATCAGGGGTGGTTTGGTAAATACGGGGGGGGGGGGGGGGAAGTTGTAGCCCCGGTTCAGGGTGTTAACCGTCTGTTCAGATCGGTTATTTCAGATGGAGCATCCCCGTTGGTTCCATAGGTACGAGTGTCGGGGACAACAGACTTTTAAGTCCCGGCCATCATACATTAACATCGTATCTCATTTTCACGGGATGGCTTCTGAGGACCCGTATTCTCATTTGTCCAATTTTTCGGCTATTTGCGGGTCAATTGGTGACGATACAGATGATCAGGACGAGGTTTCGGTTGCGGTTACTCCAGTTTTCGTTAAAAGATAAAAGTAAAGTACTGGTTTAAGTCGCTACTGATGCACATTATTGGGAACCGGGCCGAGATGTAGCAGATGTTTCTAAACGAGTACTATTCACAGTCGAAGAAGAGCGAGGCCCGAATGGAAATTCGCCACTTATCACAGTTATCGGGCGAATTGTTTCATGAAGCATTCACCAAGTTTAAGGAGATTACCAGAAAATGCCCACACCACCAGATTGAATTGTGGGATTTGGTGAAATGCTTTGTAGACGGGTTGACATACGAGGACCGAAAGCATCTGAAGGCCTCGTGTAATGGTCAGCTGCTGAATCAATCTGAGGAGGATGATTGGGATTTTTTCGAGTTTTTGTGTGAAGATTCTAAAGCAGAGGCCAGTAGCTGAAAGGCGAAGACATGGTACTTCTTTCAGGTCAGTAAAGTCAGTCACGAGTGATTCTGAAAGAATTGCTGAGTTAGAATGTGAACTGGCTGGGTACAGAAAGGTTAAGAAGAAAGAAGTCGGGAAAGTTGGAGTGAAATTCCCGATTTGTGAAGATTGTGGTGAACTCGGGCATAGACAGAAAACCGCCCCGAGTTTATGATGACAAAGAGGATGAGCCGAGGAGGTTAATTATGCTTATGGGGATTCCAAGGGTCAAGGGTTGAATTCAAATACCTATCACCCGGGCTTGAGAATCACCCGAATTTCGTTACAAGAACGCTGTCTACACAGTTGAACTCAAACTTTCAGGGATTGAGCCAGAACAGCTCGCAGGGTAATTACCGCCAGGGCGGTTATCAGCAGCAGCCGAGCTCGTATAATCAGAATCGTGGGTATAACAGAGACGATAACCGGGGGTGGAAATTCATTGGGTAATCAGGACCAGCAGAGGGGGTCCTCGGAAAATGCGGATGATTCAGTGCACGCAAAGTTGGATGCATTGATGAAGGTTATGACAGATCATAAGGCTGAAACGAAACAACAGTTCGAGTTACGGGATAAATCATCAGACGCAATGTTGAAGCAGATTGGTCAGCTCACCGCAGACACGGAAAAATTGCAGAAGAATGCTGGTCAACTCCCGAGCGACACTACGATCAAACCAAACCAAAACCACTACAGCTCAAGTTCGAAAAAGCACATTAACCAGGTAAGTATTTTAAGAAATGGAAAAAAATATGATAATAAAGATTAGGGTATCCACCACCATTGGTTGAGGGGGTGGTTGTAGAAATTGATGAAAATCTCGTTAGTGATAACGAGCCGGAACCGGTTAAATTAACTGAATCTAATAAAAGTGCAACTAATACTAATAAACCGGGGCACCGAGAGATGGCACCAAAAACCCTAAGGAAAAGGAGAATGTGAAAACTGTCCCCTATCCCGATGCTTTGTTGGCGCCATCTAAGGCGAAGATGGCATCAAAAAGGGGCCCACAACAAGAAGAAATGTGGGAAACATTTAAACAAGTTAAAATTAGCATCCCTCTTTTAGATGCCATAAAAGAGATTCCCGCCTATGCGAAGTCCTTGAAGGAATTGTGCCCACAGAAAATGAGTCATAAAGATTCCTAAACAAATTGATTTTACTGATAATGTGAGTGCAATTCTTTCGGGGTGCTCTTCCACCCAAGCTACAAGATCCGGGGAACACCCATTATAACCCCATTCATGTGGGTGATTTTAAAATGACTCAGGCGCTTCTAGATCTCGGAGCTAAGCATTAGTATTCTCCCGGGAAGTTTATAATGACCAGTAAATGACTTCGGTCCGCTTCGGGAAGCCGCTACCTCACGGTTTTCCTAGCTGACCAGACACTGAAACTTCCTCGGGGGATACTGACTGACCGTTATCAGTCAAGGTGGAAGATTTTTATTATTCCAGTTGACTTTTTGGTCCTCGACTATGTTTCGGGTGGTGAGGACCAAACAACCCACAATTTTCCTCGGTAGGACCATTTTTGGCCACCGCAAAATGCCAACATTAACTGTAGAAATGGTACTAGTTGACATGGAATTTGGTAACCATAAGTTGAGAATTAATGTTTTTCCAGCATGGAAATAATTCTGCCGGTCGATGACGAGTGCTTCATGGCTGATGCCATTGACGAGTACATCCTCTGCTATACGACTCTGTCGTCAGCAACGGATGGCATAACGAGACGTGTTTTTTTGTTTGACAATTTACAGGTGGAAACAGAACAAGTTGTTTGGAAAGAAGAAGAGAGACAACTGGAGATTGTAGCTGTGCGAGGAGACCGTCCACCATGGTCCGTTCAGGTGTAACCATTTTCCTGAGAAAATGATACCGGGTTGAAACCATCTATGTAAGAAGCACCAAAAGTTGAGCTGAAGGAGCTCCCAAAGCATTTGAAATATGCTTTACTTGGTAAGAATGAGACTTTGCCTGTTATTATAGCTTTCTAATTTATCTATTGAACAGAAAATGCTTTGATGACGGTGTTGGTTGCAAACAGAGAAGCAATCGGGTGGACAACAGCGAATTTGAAGGGAATCAGCCGTTCACATTGTGATGCACAAGATATTAACATATCCGGATGTTAGACCCGCACATGATGCCCAGCGGAGGTTGAACCCGAAACTAGCGGCAAATGGTGAAGAAAGAAGAGCTGAAGTGGTTGGATGCTGATATTATATTTGGCCATCTCAGACAGCACGTTGGTAAGCCCGACACAGACAGTACCTAAAAATCGGGCATTCAGGTCGTCAAGGACGACATAGGTAACGAGGAAGCCACCTGTCCGGTAACTTGGTGGCACATTTGTATTTATTATCGAAAACTGAACGCTCTGGCAACATCTAAAGATCACTTTCCGCTTCCGTTTTATCGATCAAATTGTCGAAAAGCTATATGGTCAAAAATTTTATTGCTTTGTAGACGGGGTATATTCCGGGTATAACCAGATAGCTATTCATCCTGAGGATCAGGAGAAGACGACGTTTACGTGCCGTATGGCACATTCGCGTTTAGTTGAATGCCATTCGAGCTATGTAACGCCCCCGCCACCCTTTCAAAGGTGTATGATGAGCTGTTTTTTTCCTATGTGGTGGGGGAGTCTTTAAAAATTTTCATGGATGATATTTTTGATTTTCGACACATCTTTCGAGTCATGTTTAATCAACTCGAAAGAGTTTTTGAAAAGATGTGTTGAAACGAACTTGGTTCTTAGTTGGGAGAAGAGCCATTTTATGGTCCAAGAGGGGATTGTTTTGGGCCACGCTGTGTCAAGTCGTGGGATTGAGGTTGACTGAGCTAAGGTTCAAGTTATTTCCACCTTACCTCATCCCACAAATGTTAAAGGCATTAGATCATTTGTGGGGCATGCCGGGTTTTATAGACGGTTCATTAAGGGTTTTAGTGATATTACCAAACCCTTATGTTATTGCTTAGGGATGCCCCGTTTGACTTTAATGATGAATGTGCTAAGGCCTTTGACACTTTGAAGTTGAAATTAGATGAAGCCCCGATCTTGCAATCACCCGACTGGAATTTACCTTTTGAAATGATGTGTGATGCAAGTAATTATGCGGTCGGGGCTGTTTTGGGTCAATGGGTTGGCAAGAAACCCATTGCCATATATTATGCGAGTAAAACTCTCTCGGGTGCGCAATTGAATTACACAATAATCGAGAAAGAGTTACTAACAGTAGTATATGCTCTAGATAAATTCAGGTCTTATATTTGGGGAAGTAAAGTAATATTTTATTCTGACCACTCTGTAGTTAGGTACCTTATGGACAAAAAGGATGCTAAACCGATCATAAGATGGGTTTTGCTACTGCAGGAATTTGATCTAGAGATTCGGGACAAGAAAGGAAGTGAAAATGTTGTTGTAGATCACTAGTCCTGAATTATGGTGGAAGATGGAGACAAGGATGGGCCCATTAACAAGTCTTTCCCGGATGAACACATTTTGGCAGTCTCACAAAATCCCTAGTTTGCTCATATTGTTAATTATAAAGTTTCAGTTGACCTACCGAAGCATTGGCCAAGGAGAAATAAGAAACGTGTGATGTTACAAGCCAAACAGTACATTTGGGATGACCCGGACCTGTTCAAAATTGGTGCAGATCAGATGATCAGACGATGCATACCCAAAGAGGATGTCAGATCGGTGTTGGAACACGTGCATTCCTTTACGTGCGGGGGTCACTTTAGTGGCCAGAAAACTGCTAGAAAAGTCCTTACGAGTGGCTTCTTTTGGCCATCATTGTTTAGGGATGCTCACGAGTTCGCGACACACTGTTTAAAGTGTCAATAACTCGGGAGCATTTCTAAGAGGGATGAGATGCCTTTGAACCCGATCCTATTCGTTGACATTTTTTATGTTTGGAGGATCGATTTCATGGTTCCCGAATTCACACGGTAATTTGTACATCCTAGTGGCCGTCGACTATATGTCTAAATGGGTTGAGGCGATAGCCACTAGGATGAATGATCACATGGTCGTTTGCAATTTTGTTCAAAGTAACATATTTTCTAGATTTGGAATCCCCGGAACCATCATAAGTGATGGGGGATCTCATTTCAAAAACTTTAAATTTGGAAAATTGCTTAAACGATATGGTGTTGATCATAGGATTGAAAATCCTTACCATCCACAAACGAGTGGACAAGTTGAGGTGTCCAATAGACAAATCAAACAAATTTTATAGAAAACCGTTCGGGCGGACCGAAAGGATTGGTCAACTAAGTTGGGCGATGCTCTATGAGCCTACCGAACCGCATTTAAAACGCTGATGCGTGCGTGCTAGTGGTATAAAATATGAAAGGTTGGTTGATTTGCTTTTGCACAAGATCGTGTTTTAAATTTATAAAAGTGATTTCTACAAAGACTAAACACACACAAAATAGGCAAGTGTACCTATCGTATATATAGAATAGTATTGGTAAGAACCAAGTATCGATCCGTGGACACAAAGGTTTCTAATAATAAATCGTTGTTTTACTTCAATCGGAGGTTTTAATCATTTTGGGGTTGATTTTTAAACTTTTTATAAAATATAAATACTTATATATATAATATATAGGTGACCGAGAAAAGAGATTCTAAACGAGTTGTTCAATTATGCAAAGGTTACCATCTAAGATCAAGAATCCACTCCATTTTAGCATTGATAATTAATATGTAGACATGTGATAGACTTGCCGTATCAATATATGATAGATAGCTCCTTAAGCCTTAAGTGAGCATCTTCGGCACTAAGGAGATGGTATGCGCATTTTAAAGTCCACCCTTTCCTAATGTCATACCATCTCAATGATGTCTATTTGAGTTGACAAGTAGTTTCGTAAAGTAGAAAGATTAGGATTGACTTCGATTTCTCAAATACCAATTCTAACAACTTCGGGTGGTTGTAGTTCATCACACAACCTCCCATTGGTTGATTTATGTAGGTTATAATTACACATTCCATTAACATATGGTTTCTTTAACTAATTTGATATCCTAAGCAAAGCCATTTTCGGATTACCAAGGTTTAGAAAAATACACCATAACTTATATCTCATCATTTCTAAGTACAATATAAGGATCCATGTTTCGATAATGTATCAAAGTATTTCTATCTTTCAAGAACATGAATCGATTATGAACGATTGCCAAAGATATTGACAACCACCAACTTTGATTTAGTGATTTATGATGGTGAAACGTTTCTCATCAAAAGATAATTTTAATATAACCATGTACTTTACTAGACTACATCACATGTCTTGGTTAATTATCAAGTAAAACAAAGCTTCTTCATAGATTTTAGATGGTAAAAGGAGTTTAGCTCATAATGAGCATAGTGATAAACATTAAGATGATTGATGATAACAAATACATGATTAAACTTGGAACAATCTAACCAAATGTAGATGAATCCTTCTTCTTAATGACGGTAATGATGGTTGATGATGATGATTAGTGGTGATGACCTCCAAACCTTCATACTTTTCACTAGATCTTCAAAGTGAGTGTTAGTGTGTGTTTTTATTAGTGAAAACCGGAGAGAATTCTTTCAAGGCACCCTTTTCAAATGGCACAAGAGCCACTATTTATAGGCAATCTGGAGTGTGAAGCACGGCCCCGTGCTTGATGAGCACGGCCTCGTGCATTTTTATGACATGTGCCAGATTTGTTTTGTATTTTCTGTGACGTGGCCACGGCCCCGTGGTTGGTAGGCACGGCTCCGTGATTTTTAGTGACATGTGCTCAATTCTTCTTTGTCTTTTCTGTGTTCTCACCCACGGCCCCGTGCATGATGAGCACGGCCCCGTGCTTTTGCTTCAAGATTTTGTCTTTTCTTGTGTCAGAAGCATGGGGGCGTGTTTCTTTGTTTTCTTGTGTTTTCATCTGTTTTTCTTCGTCTTTTTGCTTGTTTCTTCGTTTGAGGCTTGGTTTCACCTGAAATTATGTTTTATTATGATAAGTAGTCTTTTATGCTATGTTATTTGGATGGAAATTGCAGTTTTTAGAGATTATTTGATGCCGAAAAGATGTATATTTATATGTACATCAACGCCAATTGGAACTAATCCTTATAGACTTGTGTATGGAAAGGATTATCATTTTTACCGGTTGAGATCGCACAAAGAGCGTATTGGGCTACTAAACAGGTTAACATGAGTTATGATGATTCAGGTAAGGCAAGGAAGTTAGCTTTATGCGAGATTGAGGAGTTAAGAGACGAGGCGTACGATTGTGCCTCCGCTTACAAGGCAAAGATGAAGAAGGTTCATGATGCAAATATCCAGTTGAAGAACTTTGAGGTTGGACAAAAGGTTTGGTTATACAGCACAAGGATTAAGCTCTTCCCGGGTAAGTTGAAAAGTAAGTGGACGGGCCCGTATTCGGTTGTTAGAGTTGGAAACCATGGTCAGTACGAGATTGAGGATTTTGTTGATCATGTGAGGCAAGTGGTAAATGGCTATAGCTTGAAGCCATACTTGGAAATTAAGGATATTCACGAGATGGACAAGGAATCAGTGAGTTTCATTGTGACTTCACCGGTTTATGAAGACAATTGAGTTCGAGGCACTGTCAAGCTGTTGACATGAAATTAAACGCTTACGGGAGGCAACCCGGGGTTTGTATGTGTCTGCCCAATTTGTTTTCATTTTTTTGAGTCTTGTATTAATTTTCGTCTCGAGTTTTGTGCAGCAAACATCAAGTGTGGAGAAGAGTGCGTGAAGAGTTGGAAGTTCACGAAGTTCGGTAAGAGTTTGGTCAATTACACGTCTTTCCAGGAATGAAAAGTGTGTTTTGAGTTTAGAAACGTGTTCAGGGTGATGCTGGGATGCCGAAAAGTGGTCGGGTCGGAAAATATCCGAACCCATTTTCGAGAAAAGGTTTCTGTTAAAACCACCCATAGCGATACGCGAGGGCTATAACAACTTACACATCGCGTATCGCTATGCCTTTTGGCATCTCTGACTTTCTGATGTCATCGTGATACGCGATGATGTCCCTTCTTACCCCATCTCATATCGCGATGGGGGTAAAAACCCTAATTGAACATATTTGGGTGGCGATACGCGATTCTTGCCTACTTAACCCATCGCGTACCATAAAAAACCCGAAAAAAAATTATTTTATAAACTGTTCCTCTTCTTCTTCTTCACTCTTCTTCTTCTTCATTCTTCTTCCTTCCTCATTTGTTACTCTAGCCAAACACCTATCCACCACCACTGCACCACCGCTCACCCTCCACTGTCACACATCACCACCGCTATCCATCACCACCGTCATCCACCCTTCACAACTACACAACCACCACCGTAATCCACCACCACCACACCACCGCTCACCCTCCACTGTCACACCACTCACCGTCGTCCACTCACAACCATACACCTCCAGCCACCAACGGACACCACCATAACTACTAGTCACCACATCTCCGTCATCATCCATAGTTCCGACCACTATTGATTCCAACCCATCGTTATCGTCTTTCGTTTTTAGTCCGTAAACCGACATAGAGGTATTATTATTATTATTTTATGTCAAGATTTGATTTTTTTTGTCGGTTAGGAAAGTTGGAAGTTTGCGGGTGGGTGTTATCGGGTTAGTGTGTTTGACGGTTTGTCGGGGTAGTTGTTTGGTTTTTATTTAATGTTTAAAAGTTGAAAATTATATGGGTACCGGGTTGGTTTGGTTTGGTTATTAGTTTGATTAAACGAGTTTGTTCGGCTTATGCTAAACATAATGACGAGTTGGGTTTTGAAGTTCAAATTTTAAATCATTATTTTATTATTAAATTATCTTTTTGAACTTGATTTATTAATATTTTATTAATATTTTCTTAATCTGTTATATTCTAAACCCGATTGGTTGCATAATTCATTTTTGCCGACATTGGTTTTGTTTGCCCGTTAATCGAGACAATCAGTCAATACATTTATTTTTGTCGTGTCAGTTGTTATTAGTGTCTGTTAGTCAATAGTCGAGTCGAGTCTGTTTGTCAGTTTGTTAATCGAGTTACGGGGATGCTTTGTTAATTTGAATTTAATTTGGATTTGAATTGAAAATTGATTCTACCATTATTTTGGGACAATCTGGTTTTAGAAATGCGTACAGGGTGTCCCCAAATTTTTTGTCTTTATTTATTATTTTATTATTATTTTACTATTATTTTATTATATGTGGGACGACCGCAGCCGAAATGCTATACGGTTGTCGCCACAGTTAGTGTTGACATATCTAACTTGAATGTTTGATTTTGCAGATATGTCTGATCGCGCCGCAGGGCGCTAGAGGCAGAGGTCTGAGGGCGCGGGCTGTCGTGGTCCCGTTGCGGCTCCTCGAGGCGATCCCGTGCCGCACTGCCCTATTCAGCAGCACCCACCTCAGGTTATACAGTACGATGGTCCGGAGCTGCCGATTACTCCGGACATCGAGCGGGAGGAGATTGTTGGCGATGGCCGTCGCACCCACCACATGGTGCTCAGATTCAGCATCCTGTCTGAGGAGTATACCATGCTGACACGTATTCGGCGTATGCAGCTCCTTAGACATAGGACTTTCGATTGGGTATTATTGGGTACCTTGGGGGCGGAGGCCAGGTTACGGGAGATGATATCAGCTCGGTGGATACGAGTGCTCGAGTGTGATTCGGTATCATATGTCGAGCTCACAAGCGAGTTCTACTCGACATTTCGATTCACGACCACCGAGTTCGCCGAGCCACATGCCGTTCTCACTCGGACGACACGTGTATGAGATGCCGTCCCCGGATTTCACCGTGGCCACGGGATTTTATACGCGGGAGGAGGTTCAGAATCCCGCGTTTTTGCAGAGTTTTCGTGGTTATACTATGCAGTCACAGCAGGTACGGGAGTTTTGGTTGACTGAGGCTCAGTTAGCTCAGTTTTGGGGGCAGATCACGAACGGGGCCCACTCAAGCTCTGTAGTGACGTCTTCTATTCGGGACCCCGTCCATCGGTACTTGCATCGTATTGTTGCTTACACTGTCGCTGTCCGTCATTTGGGCCGCGATAAGTGTAGCAACTTTGATCTGTTGTGCCTCCTGTCTATCATCACTAGCAGGGAGGCCAACATTGCGATGTTGCTCCTCACTTCGTTCTGCATAGGTCTGAGTTTATAGTGGGCAACGGCTCAGTTATATTTGGGGCCGTATATTAAGAGGATTGCACAGAGTTTGGGGGTCTTTTAGAGGTATCTAGTCGCGTTCTTCACCCCTGGACTGGCTATAGAGACATTTGGGTTGGAGGACGCTCGGAGGGCCGGGATTTGTGAGCTACATGATCCACCTATGCTCATCTCGGTCAGAAAGGGACCATAGGTACCACCACCTGCAGGATTAGCTGCTGCCACATCACTACAGATGGGGATTCCGACACACATGCAGCATGTCCCGATCCCTCGAATGATGCGGCCACAATAGCAGTATGAGCTCTGTCAGCCGCCACCGCAGCAGCAGCAGCCGCAGCCACCCACACTGAGCATCATCTATCAACAGCAGCGGGAGATGCGAGAGGAGGCTCGGGTAGAGAGAGAGAGGAGGCTCGAGCTCATATGAAGGAGGTTCAGGCCCATATGAATGAGACGCGGGCCTACCTGGCCCGCCATGATGGTTATATTAGATTATAGTTTATTGCTTCGCAGGTACCGCTCCCATCTTCATTGATTATCACATTAGAGCAGCCTGTGGACCCACAGGATGATACCGAGGACTCACTACCAACACAGTAGATTTTGGTTACCCTTTTTGCTTTATTTTGTTTTTATTCTCATGGTCTGTATAATATTAATATTATATTGGGTATATTGTATGTGGTAACTAGTTAGGTTATATGTGTATATATATCTTTTGCTTTGGCTGTGAGTTGAGTTATTTGTATATTATGTTGTAACCGAACTTTGTGGGTGTAGTTCACTATAAACCCTCACAAGACCTCACTCATCATCCCGAGCTACCGAGGGGTTTAAAGGGCTTGTTGCATACACTAAATGCAATCGTGATTCATACGAAAGTGAGTTAGGTCTTTTAAGGTTTTTAACTTGTTTAAAAAAATTTATTATGAAAGGGCTTAATTCAGCTCGATGATTGTTAAATAAAATTAACATAAAATCATTTTCATAACTCTTAAATGACCTATGTCTTTCACTTGTGAGAAGCTTGCTTCTACACGTCTCGAGATTTTGCAGGGTTGGTTGTCAGTTTTGGTATTTTGGTGAGACTAGTGTGCACGAGTGTTTACGAGAGTTCACGAGCCGATTGCTCCATGCAATTGTCGAGGATATCATGTGATTTCAGTTTCATAATCTATTTTTTTTATTAATTAAATGTTAAAAGTGTAGATGTATAAATGTTAGTAGAACCATCACATTAGAGCCCCGACTTTTAAATTATTAGAAAAAAATCAATTTCAATCCCGTCCCTCAAATGTTCATTAATTGTTTAAATATTTTAACATTGAGGACAATGTAAACCTCAAGTGTGGGGATGGGGGAAATTTGAAAAATTTTAGCCCGATAGTACCTCGAAGCGTGTTCGGAAACCAAAGTTGTTAACTGTTAATTATTTCCATTAATGACAAGTTATAGGTTTCTGGTCATGGTTGGTTTTTCAGCTTCTCGATAGTCTTACTCACAAATGTTTTCATAACGAGAAGTTGAAAATAGGATCGTTTAGGCGGGGATAACGAGTCATGGGGACAGGTACACATGTTCATGTCGGAAGCCTAATTCCTCCGGTACGTGTGTAATGCCTTATATATAATACACATATAATATATAGTTTACACACATGTCATTTGAGTGCCATTATAGAGAGTAACTAGTATGCCCATAATATCTAGAACTTGGTTATCTCATGCATTTCGAGATCTTAGTTTGGCATAAATGAAAAAGTGATAGAGGCAATTAGGTTAAGCCTCGTCTGGATGAGTGTGAGTGTGGGTATTGGGGGTTGGGCCTCATACGTTATATATCTGAGCGTGGATAATGTGAGGGGCGGGGGGTTGGTTCCCTTAGAAAACATTGTTGGACCTATTTTTTTCATTCATTCAAACCTGATGTTATATTGCGAGACGATCCGGCTTAATAGGGTTCTTTGTAATTGTTTTAGTATTTATCAATAGGATGTATTATGCATTACGTTTATTATGTTTCAAAAAAAAATTGTGTTAAAGTAGCAATGTTCAAGTATTATTAATAAAAGGTGTTTAGTGTTTATGTTTAGTGATGAAATCAGTTTTTATGTTATGTCATTGTTTATTTAGTTGTTATGTAATAAGTCGGATCGAATCGTTTGAGCTACTTGAAAAATTCCCTTACATACCCTTACACTTAGCCCTGTTACAACCCGTTTTAAGACCTCTTGATTTGCATTTATGTCAAATCATTTATGTGGGTGGACATTTGATTTGCTTCCAAGCTTATTACATTGTATTCATACTTGGTATAGAGGGCAGAGAGATACTAGCACATTTTTTGCTGGTCCAGATATTAAACCGAGAGGATTGATGTTATATTATGAGGGGTATGAGCATGTGTGCCTTAACTGGAAACAAAGTACACTCGTCTGGGCGGCTCTATTGTTTTTCTAATATCATTTAACCTTATTTGTGGGTTGCCAATCTAGAAAGTGTCAGTCTGGAAACTATGTATGACCTTAAATCTTACTAGTATTAATGGTGATAATTTACATACCTATGATGGAGGTTGATGTTTGCTTTAGAGTTTGCCTGAGGGCAAGCAAAAGATAATTGTGTGGATATGATGGTTGGTTAATTTATGTATATTTAAGTTCATTTATTTATTAGTATTATTTTTAAAAGTTTATTGTAGGAACTTCTATACTTCATACGTGTTTATTGCATTTCAGGTCACATGTGTTAAAGCAGTTAATTGGGACCTGTTGAGGCACAAGATGAAGACCCGGGACGTCCAACACGCAAAACAAGAAGGCAAAAGATTTCTGCTGGTGACAAGACCCATCGCGATATGCGATGGGCATGCTTGAAGACCCATCGTGTATCGCGATGGGTAGTTAAAAGAGTTGACTTTTTGGTCCATCGCGATACGCGATGGATCAGTGAAGAACCCACCGCGTATCGCGATGGGTGGCTCAGACGGGAAACTTAGGGTTTTATATCAACTTCATCTTTGACTACCCGAGATCATCATACTTCAAACCAGGAGATTTCCAGAGCTCAAGGAGGCCGATTCCACCATACCGGATCATACGGAGACCACCTACATGCTCTATTTCATCATTATTGAAGATCCTACGATGCCGAGACGCGGCTAACTCATAGAATCTCACCCGGGAATGTAAAGTTTGTAACGATTTCAGTTTTCTCATGTAACTAAGAACGTTTATATATAATTGTTTTTGGTTAATCTATGGTTATTGATGTTCAGTAGGTCTGTGTGTTCAATCGATTTAGGTTTACGTTGATCTGAACGATTAGTTACCAATTGATATAATAATTGACCATATGGTTGTTTGATTAGGTTGAATACGATAAAGCATATAATTGCCTTTAACTGAGTCACACTGGCAGGGACTGTTTGATAACCAGTGCCGTGTGTAAAGTGATTATTGATGCCTAAGGTTTTGTCTAGTTGATCAGTCTGTAGTTAACCGTTAATGATTAATTTGTTAGGTTGCATGAGATTACTGTAAGTTACTTACTTGAAGTCCCGGGTGCGATTTTCTTTTACTATTTGATTGAAAATTGTTTGCTTGTTCGTTTGCTTAATTTTAAACTAAAACTATTTGCTTGTGAGATCAGCACTAAAACTTGCTACTTCATAATACTGAAACTTGTTTACACGATTTGCATTGACCACATACTCCTGTTGGATACGAAACCTTACTTATCCAAGATACTTATGTTAATTAGGCTTTTGCATGACTCAAACGACAGTTATCAGTGTGTACCCGCCAATTTTTATTTTTATTTTCTTCTGAACGACGAATTTTATTAAAAGAAAAAAAAAAGAACAGAACATATGGAGAGCCTAAACCAAATAAAGAACCAACTACCCAGCCAAACCCCCATACCAGTTACAAATAATTACAAACAATACAAACTTTACAGAAGATCGTCAAAGTTAGACTTGCATTTTAGCCACAAAATTCCATCTTCCTTAACTTGTTCTATAAAACTAGTAGAAAATCCGCACGATGCGACGGCGCCGGCTACGCTATACTTGTTTGTTGTTAGTTTATCAATCATCTCACGATATATCATATAGTATTGTACCTGGCATTTAATTCTTTTGGGCTTTTCTACATTCATTTCCTCTGCTTCTTGATGTTCATGTGAGCTCTGTAAGAATGATTATGCGTGGTGTTATTCTCCAACTTCGCCATTTCTCACACTGGTTTCATCTTAATAGTTGTAAATAAACTTATAAAGCATTTGATATGATAAAATAAATAAAAAAAAATACTAAAAGTTTCGTTTGATCAATTTAAGATAAGTCAACCAAATATGACTCATTTGGGTCAGATTGAATCAAACTAAAAGAAGGAAGAAATTGAAAAAAATGGTGAAAATGAGTAGAAAAATGTAAAACCGAGCGTTGATACACGTGTAACGCGTAATTGGACCAAAACAATAAAATCAGTTTCGTTTTTTTGTTTCCTTTAGGTCGATTTTCTTGGTTTTGCTTTTGTTTTGTTTTTTTTTTGTTTTGTTTTGGTCATTTTTAAATCATTTTATTTTGACCAAAATCCCGCTTCGACCCAACTCTGTTCCAACCTGAAACATGTTATTGCCTGACCCATTTCGAACCGAACCAAATTAACCTTTTTTGTATCGACCTATTCCGACACAAATGTGGTCTGGCCCATGACCCGAGCGTGTCCGACCCGATCTAACTGGTAATCACGTATCATGTTAGTTTTTTAAAATTTATAAAGTATAATCACACTCAAATTAAATATAATAAAATGTCCGTTTTTATGATATACTTTTTATAAAAAAATATTAACATGTGAAAAACTTATGGCCATTAAAAAGTCGTGGGGTAGTTACTTTAGAATAAGAGGTAAATGTGTAACTATTTTTTAAACTTTTACAAAAAGTGAGTCCAAATTGTATTTATTTATTTTAAATGAAAGTTTAGGTAGATGTTGGTGAACTAGACCATTTTACCCCTAAAATTTTAAAATTATTTGCATTATTGTTTGTATCTAAACCAACAAATCTTTGACCTCTTAAAATTTAAGAGGTCATCCACTCCAATATTATTATATAGGTATATTGGTTTTTATTAATCTCAACTATCGTCTTTTGGTTATTGACGGTCCCAACTAATGAATTGGTTGCTGATGGTCCCATCCTTTAAGGTATTTGTTCCTAACGGTCCGCGACTAACTTAATCCTAATGCCGTTAGTTGTAGGTCGTCGGAAAAAACGTTTTTGGCCGAAAAAATCGCATTTTTTTTCTTGAAAACTCAACATTTCCGTCCCAAACATCTTGGTAACTTTGTATCGGACATTTAGGAATATTTTTCTACTAAAAGCCCCAATTATTGAGGTCGCCGGAACCATAGAATCATCATGGGAATTAGTTGGTGATGCTCAAGTGGTGGTGGTGAATCAATTGGTGGCGGTGGCAGTGTTCAGGTGGTGTTTTCCGGCAACAAATGTGACTTTTCCTGGGAAAAAATGTTATTCCGGCGACCTGCAGCTAATGGCGTTAGGATTCTGTTAGCCGCGGACTGTTAGAAACAAATACGTTAAAAGTTGGGACCATCGACAACCAATTCGTTAGTTGAGATAAAAAATAACCAAAAGGCGATAGTTAGAATTAATAAAAACCAATATACCTATTTTATATAACAATATTAAGTTTGGTGTCGTTAAGTGTTGATTGGGCCATTTGGCGACACCATACTGGTCATTGATTTTTTTTAGTTATAGTATCGTGACGAACATAACAGAAACCGAACGAATTCGCGTAGACTCACAACCTCAACGACTGAGACCGACAACGCCCAAGTTTTACCAACGTCCGATTTTACCAACCGACACTGCCCTATTGGTGCACCTCATTTTTTAATATTTTGTTTCTCTTTATATAACTCTGGTACCATAATGAAAGTAACCGAAACCGACCAAACTCGTTCAAGTTACCGCTTTAATGCTCGAGATTGACATCGTTTGGGTTTTATCACCGTCCTGGTTTACCGACCAAATAAATGTCGAATATATATTTTTTTATATGTTAATCTTATATGTTAATTTGACAAATTTATTTTTTGGGTTTTAACGCTCAGGTTTTGTCAACGGTTTCTATACCATAACGAGCGTAACCGATAATGTCCGAATTCGCGTCGACTAACCATCATAACGCTTCACCTCGGTTTCAACACTAGAGTTTCACAGCATTTTGCTGTTTTTTTATTTTCGGTGCCGTAACAAAAATCGACTGAATGCCTATTTTTTGTTTTAGTTCCGGCATTGTAACGAACATAACGAAATCGACCGAATCTGCATACACACTGCATTTTGTAACGAACATAACGAAATCACCCGGGTTTTACCGACTTGTCCGTAGCAACGCGCCTGGTAAAACACTAAAGGTAACATTATTTATCCTCATTCATATATTCCATAAGAATACCACCATAACCGCCGCGTTCTTTTCATTATTAGCATATTGAATTGAACCAAACCCCAAAGCTGTCAAACGGAAATAATGTTTAGAGGAATGGGGATTTCATCCAAATGTAAATCTGCCACCAAATCGTTCTAGCAAACATACATGACTGTAGTTCATAAAAATATCTATATATTAAAAAAAAGAATATAAGAATAATAAATATCAGATGGCCAGGTTCCAAATTTTAAACCATCGAACTGTAAAAAACTTTTAAATCCCAAACCAACCAACTAGCTTCAGTTTAGATGATTTGATCGGTCTAAACGATCTTTAACCAGATGAGCCAAGAAAACAAGCCAGCCAAGGTAAACTCCAGTCAATAAGAAGAGTTCATCATTTGTTAATTCATAAATCAACACGATCTACTGACACAAAAACAAAATCACTTTCTTCAACAACTACTACCCCAATTTCCAATCTTCCATTTTAAAACAAACCTACTTTTATGACTAAAATGAAAATAAATAAATAAATAAGCAGCCTTCTTCAACTCCTTTGTTTTCTTGATCAGAATATAGTTTTTCAAGAATCAGAATGCCCTGACCCTGAAATCTCTCCAAGATTCTCAAGCATGTTTATTACTTCCACTGTGTCATCCAGATAGTACTCCGCCCTGCTCGGTTTCTGTCCAACCGTGCACGCAAACACCGACTTATTGTTAACAATCACACCCGCCTTTATCGCATCACCGATCATCACAAACATGTCCTCGTCACTTCTGTCATCTCCAACACAAAGCACAAAATCCGCCCGCTTTTCATTTCTTAACATTGATGCAAAGATCTTCTCTGCAACCGAACCTTTAGTCACACCCTACATACGGTTGCACCAATTTATTTACTAAGAATATGTCATATATGACAGTTCGGTTTCACACTTATCTTATCCGATTCGCTTCAGTTCGGATTTCGGTTACGGCAGAATAAAATCCAAAACTGGATAAACCGAAAACCAAACCAATGAACCCCCGACAAGACGACTTTTTCATTTTTGGTATTTGGATATATGAAGCATTAAGCATACCTGTGGTTTGACTTCTACAATGTATTGACCACTTTTAACAACAACAGGTTCGTTAGCGAGCACATTTTCCAGATGATCTAACATTTCTTTAGCCTGAGCCGGGCCGAAACTTGGGTCAGCGTTCTGAAAGTGCCAAACGAGTGCACTTTCTTTCCTTTCGATGGATGAACCATCGGTCGCTTCGGTGTATAATCTCAAAACGGGCTCCGCCATTTGCATCCATCCAAAACTTGCATTTTGCGCATGTGGTTCCCATTCTTCATTAGCCAACCACCTGGTATCACATAAAATTTGTGAGCTCATATACTTTGTGTTGCATGGAGAATGAAAATTATCATGTAACTTGCACATGACATGTTTAACTCATTCATTTAAACATGTCAAAACTGGTTGGTGGGTAGTCATGAGGCTGTAAACATGTTAATCGGGTTGGCGAGTTGTGATAAATGGGTCAAATAGGTTGGCGGGTACTAATCGAGTTGTATACTTTGTTAATCGGGTTGGTGGGTCATAATAAATGGGTTTAAAGGGCCATAGACTAGTTGGTGGGCCAGCCTCTTTAACCGAGTTAAAGAGCTCAACCCGGCCACCCCCGTCCTTGTTTAAGCAAACAAGTCAACCTGAACACAACCTATTTAAATAAATAGGTTAATCTAAATACGAACCATTTAAAGACACCTAAATCTGTCAAACAGTTGGCAAGTAGTAATCAAGTTGCAAAACCTTTTAATCGGGTTGGTGGGTTGTAATAAATGGTTCAAATGGGGTTGGTCAATTAAGACATTAAGTACTAAACTTTTTAATCAGTTTGTAGGTTATAATTAATGGGTTAAATGGGTCATAAACGGGCTGGTGGGTCGACCTCTTTAATTAAAGAGGTTAGCGGTTTGACCTTTTCAATTACAGAGGTTAGCAGGTCGACCGATTTAACTAAACAGGTTAAACAAAACACTGGCGCACACCCTATTTAAGTAAAAAAGTAGGCCAAAACAGACTCGTTAAGTAAACAAGTTAACCCACACATGCCCGTTTAAGTAAACAAGTCAACCCAAACACACCCCGTTTAATTAAGAAATTTAACCCTAACACGACCATGTTTAAGTAAAGACATCAACCCAAACACGACCCTATATGTAAACAAGTGAATCCAAACACAACCTGTTTGGGCTAAAAATTGTACCTCATAAAGTAACCATGTTCGGCTGCAATCCCGAGCTTCTCACACGGAGCAAACCATTTAGCCAGATCTTCTTTACCTCGTCCACTAACAACAAACACCATATTCTTAGGATCATTACACAATCTATTAATAATAGAAATAACCTCAGCACTTGGTCGTTTATCAATCGACGACTGTGGCATCACAGTCCCATCATAATCCATCAAAATTGCACGACTTTCAGCACCTTCATACGCATCCATAATAGCATCCGAACTCAACTTTCTAAACATCGGGTCAAGCGCCACAACTCTAAACCCAAAACTCAACCCGATACCCCAACACCGAGTCCTGAAATGGTCAACACATGTCCTCTCCAGATCCTGAAAAAAACTTCGCGACCAATACGCGACATCATGACTGCTCACATATTTATAATGCTTTTCGTGTCGCATTTGTTTTTCATAATCTGAAACCGAGATCGCTTCATACATCGCTTCCGCTGTTGCATCCACGTCCCACGGGTTGACCCGTATGGCCCCACTTAATGACGGTGAACACCCGACAAATTCAGACACCACTAACATACTTTTTCGAGGTGAATTCGAAGTATCAGATCCAGATCCCGAGACTCCGTTTCTGCAAACAACATACTCGTACGGAGTCAGATTCATCCCATCCCGGACAGCTGTCACGACCGCAGCCTCCGAGACAGTATAATACGCCGCCTTTTCGGTTAAACTAAGTGGTTTATCGATAATAATAATCGGCGCGTAACCCTGAGTTCCCAATTCTCGATTGATACGTTCTGAGCTCGATCTTATCTCCGCCTCGATCTCTGCCACGTCCCGCCCGTTCCCACGAGCAGGATTCAAAATTTGAACCAAAACCGCCCGACCGATCAAGCTATCATGACACTTAAGCATATTTTCCATCGCTAAAACCTTAAGATTCACACCTTTAAATGTATCCAAATCATCAACACCGATAAGCACGATTTTCCCGGAAAATTCTCTGTCAAGTTCCCGAACCTTTAATTGTGTACGCGATTCTTTCAAAACAGACTCCATATGACCCATGTGGACCCCACTCGGCATAATCTTGATTCCGATCGTCCTCCCGTAATATTCCAACCCGATATACCCACGTTTCGACTCGTACTCCAACCCGAGCATCCGGCTACAACACGAAAGAAAATGACGCGCGTAATCAAACGTGTGGAACCCGATAAGATCCGCATTCAAAAGCGCCTTCATGATCTCCTCGCGCACCGGTAACGTTCTGTAAATCTCCGACGACGGGAACGGACTATGCAAGAAAAACCCCATTCTCAACCGATTAAAATGTCGTCGCAAAAACGTCGGCACCACCATTAGATGATAATCATGAATCCAAACATAATCATCATCGGGGTTTATCACTTCAATCACCTTTTGAGAAAATATCTTGTTAGCCGCCACGTAAGCTTCCCAGCAAGCCCGATCAAACCGAGCTCCATCAAATGGTAGTCGGTAATGAAACAACGGCCACAAATACTGCTTACAAAACCCGTTATAATACTTATCCAAAACCGATTCGGGGATAAACGCGGGCACACATTTAAACCGCTCCAACAACATCTGCGCCACATCATCCTGTTCACTCGGGTCGACTTCTGCCCGGATCGACCCGACATAAACCACCTCCATTTCTTCAGGCAAGCCATCCTTAATATGCCTGTACAACGAACCCTCGTCCCAGGAAAACTTCCACGACGATTCCCCCGTCTTATCATCAACTTCCCGACTCGCCTTCAACGGGAGCTGATTCGTAACAATGATTAAGCGACCCGTCTTTACGGACAGGGTTCGATCATCACCATCATCATCGTCATCAAGCTCTGATGACACCACCACAGATTCTTCCATAGCGGGAAAATTACCATTTGCTAGACCCAACAAATTAGCATACGATTTCGAATACATTCTTCTTATTATTATCACCCAAATCGAACTGATTATAAGCAATGATCTGAAAATCAAGAAAATGGGTATCACAAATTAATCGAAATTCAGACCAAATTCGACATTGGTTAATCAAAATTACTTCAATTCGAGACACAAATCGGGGTTATTTATATAGAAATAGAACAAATAAATACGTATAATGAATTGATGACGAAGATTGTTAAATAATGAATTACCTGATGATGATGATGATTATGAGAGATTGATGAATGAATGGTGAGATGTGATTAACGGGTGACGATTGAAGGATTATGAAGGTTAAAGATCGAAATTGAAGAGAATGAAATGAAATGAAATGAAATTTAGGGTTTCGATTAATAATAATTTTATTATTATTATTATTATTATTATTATTATTATTATTATTATTATTATTATTTGGTGTGTAAAGCTTTTAGAGACGGGGATAAGGTCGGGAAGCAAAGAAAGTAAGATGCCAACTGGAATACTTATGTCACGTGCTGCTGTGACACAAGACGTGTCACTTCCCTTGCTTGCCACGTGTTCGGGTCGTTTTGACAAATGATGTTATCTTATGCGGCCGGCTTTATATTATAAATTTATAATAATAATAATAATACGGAGTAATAAAGTTAGATTTCAGAAAATGTTTAAATAAGTATGAAAGAAAGAAAGAAAGAAAGAAAGAAAGGAGAATGACGTGGAAAAGGGTGTTTATGCTATATAGATTTAGTTGTAATTTTTAATCGAAACTCAAAACCTAACTCGAGAAAACCCAAATTAACTCAACTCATAGAATCTGAACTAGAGAAAAGGCTAAACCGAACCCGAATCAAAGTAATTCGGGTTGTTCGTAGGTCTGATTTCTAGGTTTCGGGTCAACTCGAATAAACTATTTGTTTAAAAACACGATATTATTATTAGGTATGTACACAGTATACAAAACACTCTACACATTCCATTTGTTCTTATTCCACCTACTATGGTCGATTGACTATTTATTGTTTATATACATTTTCTAATAACAACCGTAATAAAAGAAAACGTTGCTTTACCGAGTTATATTTATTTGTTATTGATTATATACTTAACGAGTAAAGAATAATATGTTGCTTTGGTTTTCGCGTTGTAGCTTTTCTTTACTTTTTGTTTACCTTATATACCTGAAATCCGATCAACTCTACCCGAAAAAACCCGAACAAAAAAAAAACGTGAGAGCCCCGAAAAAAAACCCGAAGAACACCCCTACTTATAGGCATCTATTTCATATTATTCGTAATACCGCCTGGACAGTGTTCAACGAATAGAATTTCGAAAATTAAAATATTGAAATTTTGAAACTAGTTTAAATTCGAATTCGAATTTTATTCGACCAATTCAATTAGAATTCAGTAAATAAGCCTGTCCAAAAACTCTGTTAAATTAAGATGAATTTATGTTTTCATTTTATATAATTTACATTATTTATATATTAAAAATTATATATATATATATACATATAGGGGAGGGTTATCTTAAAAATAAGTAGTTTCCTAAGAAGACTAAGAATAAATCATAGCCATTGGATTATATCAATCAATTGTTAAGATTTAAAATTACCAAAAACCGTTGTCGTTTCCTAGAATTACTCTTTCATTATTATAACCGACATAGTTTTCTAGAATTATGCTTTCACCATAGGTTTTAATGCCAAATGTCAAAATTCTATTGGTTCTTACCATTCCTAGGAAACAACTTCTTTTTATTTGAACCTTTATATATATATATATATATATGTGTGTGTGTGTGTGTGTGTGTGTGTGTGTAACATCCTATCTTTGATAATAATAAATAAAAAGAATTTTGTTTACTTAATGGTGTGTTATTATTTAGTTAAGTTACATAAAAATAATTTGTATAGGCTTGGAAAGAAAGATGGATTAGGGAATGGATATGGGCCTAGGGTCCTTGGGCTTGGGGTATTTAAACATCCTTAAACTTCCTTAAAACCCTAAACCCTCATTTCCACATTTGCGTCCACACACTCAGAAATATACACAAACACTCTCCTTCAAACCCGGATCCAATCTGAGCTAAATGAGGGCAATTTCGTGATTCAAGCATCACGAAACAACAAGAAACACGTCCAGATCTACGTCTAGACTCAAACCCGAACCGAAAGAGCTACGTTCTTGATATAAAGTTTATGTTTTAGGTGTCGGGTTATCTAAAGATTTGGCACTAAGGCAAATCGAAACTTACCGTGTAAGAAAAACATAAACTATGTAATAAACAAGTTGTTTGGGATGAGTCAGGAAGAACTCGTGACGTTCGGACCGAGTTAAAGTAAGAAAATGAAGTTGTTATCGTCTATAACTCGTTTCATTAGTAAAACAGGCATAATGAGATGTAAAAAAGTGATTAGAATGGATATGCATGAAAAACCATATTCGAATCGAGTTCTTGAGAAATCCGATTCGTTTGGAGGAAAACGAATCAAACCTAAATGAAACGAGTCGACTCTAAATGGAACGAATCGAATCGGATTTTTAAACAAATTGAACCAAACTGAAACTCGATTCGATTAGAATGCAAACTCGATTCGATTAGAAAGAAAACTCGACTCAAATAAAAATCGTTTCGTTTATACTTCGTTTATACTCCATATCTTTAAGAAACGTACATGTGGTTCTTTTTAAGTAATAACTAGTAATTTTTCTGATAATACACCCACCTTAAGTGATAGGTGGATGCTGTATGAATGTTAATGAATGATAGAGAAAAAGCTAATATTATGTATGCAATAATATGAATAAAGATATGGAGAGATGCATAGTTGTATGGAATGAAATGACCATACCCTAATAATATCTAAGATAAAAGAGACCAGACCTTAATAATGCCTAAGATAGAAGGGACCAGCCCCTGGTAATATCTTAGATAGAAGAGATCATGCCCTAATAATATATGAGATGGTAAAGATAGCTATGCATGTAGTATGAAAGTATGAAAGAATGTATGTATGTATGTAAGAATGAATGTATGAATGTTTTTATGTAAGAATAAATGTATGAATGTATGCACGTATGAAAGAAAGGTAAACATGTTAAGTAGGAATATGTATCATCGGATATGTATATACAAGTATGTGAAGGTGATGTACGTTGCTTGATTAACTAGAACTCATTTAGCGTTGCTCACTTTTAGCATACACGCGGGTAAATAGGCTAAGGCAACTACCTTGAGGGCGACACATGACATTGGACTGAAGAAAAGAATGTTATGATGTTTTAATATGACGCTTTGTATTATGTTTTATAACCAAAGTTTGATTGTTATAATGATATTTGAATGATTATGTAATAAATGTTTGAAGTTTAATGTTTCTGCGGAAGTTTTAAGTCACTCTGATATTTAGAACTGTGTTTACGAGTAAATCAATATATATATACATGAGGGATAATTTGAGAACCTATTGAGTTGTTAGAAAATTGAGAACCAAATACTATATATGTGTATATATATATATATATATATATATATATATATATATATATATATATATATATATATATATATATATATATATGAGAGGGATAATTTGAGAACCTTTTGAGTTATTAGAACTTTGAGAACCAAATATAGACCACATGTTTAATTAATTATATAACCAATTTGGGGTTGTAACTTAAACCATAATAAAAAATCAAAGAAAGAGAGAAACAATATTATTAGATGGTGAATGAGTATTTTAGTAAAATATACTAATAGAAAAGACAAAAATATTAATTCATATTCTATTTCATTGTTTATTTATATTTAATTATTGTTTTAAACTAAATCATTTAAAAATACTAATTTGTTAAACCGAGTCATATTTTTTATAAATAATACACAAAACAATTTACATAGATTACATTTGTTTAAAAAACACTATGTAACTTATGTAAATGTCATAATATTACATAAATTGAATAAAATAATATTACATAATATTATATAATACACAACACCTATATTATACAATTTACCAAAACTACACAAATTGTCATATATACACAAATTACCCAATTACAACTAGACCAATTACACAAATTACCAAATTACATCCACACCAATTACACAAATTATCTGTATTATGTAAAGTACACAAATTACATAAAGTACGATTAATTTTTTATATCATAAATTCTAAACCTAAAAAACCTATCATTCTTGTATAAAACAAAATATAAATGAAACCTAAAATCCAAATTGAGTATACACTATTGAAACAAATAATACAAATATAACACACATACTCCACAACCTTAAAAACATTTCAAAATTTATTAAAAGAATTTCAAATTAAAGTAAGAATGAAAACAAAATTTTCATATAATACTCATTAATATATATATATATATATATATATATATATATATATAGAGAGAGAGAGAGAGAGAGAGAAAAGAGTTCAAATAAAAAAATAATTGTTTTGTGAGAAGTAAGAAGACTTTAAAATAAAGAACACCACCTAAATAGGATACTTTACCATGTAAATAGGAAACTATACGGTTTTTAAAAACTACCAATCTCAACCACCAGATCCTAGATCCAAGGGCTTAGACTTATTCTTATGTTTCTCACAAAACTATTGTTGTAAGGCCCCGGTCCCGGTGCGCTGCTTTAGCGTTGGATTTACTCATAAACACAGTTCTACAAATCTGAGTTAATTAAAACTTTCGCGAAAACGTTAATTTCAATCATTCGTTACAAAAACATTCAAACTTGTATTTGAAACATAACTAAAACATCATATTTTAAACATCATTTCTTTCATCTTCAGATGCCAGCCGTTCAATCCATGCCATGTGCCATCCTCATGCTAGCTCATTAATCATATTTACCTGCGTGCATACTAAAGCAGCTACGCTGAGTGAGTTCTAGTTAATCGAGCGACATACAATACATCCACATACTTACATATATACGTATCCGAAGATACATATTCATACTTAACCTGTTACCACACTTTCATACATACATACTATCACTCTTCTTAGTCCACCAAGAGTATGTTCATAGTCCGCCGTCTATATCTATACTCAAGGTCGTGAACACGAAAAAGGTCCACAGTCCTTACCTATGTTCACTGCTCATGGTATGCACAAGGTCCGCAGTCCTTCCGTATACCATCCTACACAACAACACGTACAAGGTCCGCAGTCCTTCCCTATGTTGGCACCTATTCCATAGCACGTGCGAGGTCCGTAGTCCTCCCCTATGCTATCTCATTTACAGCACGTATAAGGTCCGCAGTCCTTTCCTATGTTGACTCCTATCTACAATACGTATAAGGTCCACCGTCCTTATCTATGTTGACATCTAACATCTATAGCACGTATAAGGCCCACGGTCCTTAACTACGCTATCACATGTCGAGCCTAGGTCCAGTAGAAGTTTAGATGGATTTGCCATCCTAACTTACTATGCCGGACGTAGATCTCACATACCATTCATGTACCTGCTTACACACACCTCACATATACGAACTCTCTAGGCGTTCTACATATCGTTCATATAAAAATCATACTCCTTGACGATTCGTGCAATATCCGAAGATTGTTCACGTACCGACAAGCGCTCGTTCATTACATTCATTCATTCTTCACATATATCATATATAGCATACACTTACCACTCAATTTAAGTGTATTAACATTCACATTGAGTATGTACACAACCCCGAAAGTGGGGCTAGAAACTCACCTGAGTTCTGTTACGTTCACCGCTAATGGTTATTCCTTTATTTAGTTGTGAGTGACTAACTGTATAACAATTACACGTATCAATTAACTATCACTACCCATATCACGTTTCTAGTTTAATTATAACCCTCAACGAATGGGGGTCCGGGGACAACGGGGTTCTAGGGGCGACCGCCCCTAGCAGGGTCCAAGGGGTAGACCCCTGGCTGGGGTCGAGCTGCCAGGTCAGCTTGAAAAATTTTATTTAAATTAACTGCTTTAACATAATTTTCATTCGAATTCTTACTTTATTAGTTTATTTGCTAACTCATAAAGTTCTAGGGCTTCTTTGTAATTAATCTATTTTATTCTAAGTCCAGGACTTTTCTGTCATTCTTTCAAACTCTAATTCGTTATACAGTTCTTTATCGAGTGGGACTCATTCGTCACTTCCTAATTCGTGTGTCCTTTCATAACGAATCGGCCTTTATAACGAATTGGTCTTTATAACGAATTGAGGGTTCATTCGTTAGTTCTCCGTTAACGAATTGCTTAACGAATGAAGCTCATTCGTTATTATTTCCTAACGAATTAGCATAGCGAATGAGCCTAACGAATGAGGGCTCATTCGTTAATTCTCCATAACGAATTGCATAACGAATGAGGTTAATTCGTCATTCTTTCCTAACGAATTAGCATAGAGAACTCGTTATTCTTCCTAGGGTTAGGTAAGAGAATGTCAGAACATTCTCTGACATTCCTTCAACCTCATACGCCGTCTTTCCGGCGCCGTCATGCCGGAAAAATGTGCGGTGGCTGGAAATACGTATTTTACACCGTTATCCGTTCCGTTCAATCCAGATCTGAGCTAGGGTGACCCCTAAGCTCGTCATTCTGTCGGATTATACCCGATTCCACCAGGATCTCGTGACTTTTACGGTTGAGGGTGTCGGTTCATCATTCGCGATTAGATCTAGTGGGTTTGGATCCATATAAGATCATACTATCATACCTTGGATCGATGCTCGATTTTCCTTCTTGGTTTCGGCTAGAGAAAGAGAGAAAGAGGGAGAGAGCTTATGTGTGTGTTTTGGGTGGTGTAAGGAATGAGTGGAAAATGGATGAATTAATGAACAATTATGGTTTATATATTATGGGTCATGAGCTCAAGCCCATGGTCTTTCTTCATTCCTTATTGATCCAAGTCCATCACCCATATCTATTTAACCCAACACAAGCCCAACCCATAATAGGTAATATTACTAGTTTCTTAATCGAAACCGGAAAAGGGAATTATATTATCATTGTCAACCTACCAAATCAATTCATTCTTCCGAGGTAAATAATATATTAATATTATGTATAGAAATTTCGAGATGTTACAATTGTTTTTTACGTTAACCCTACACTATATATATATATATAGGGGATGGATCATGCGATAAGTCAAGTTACCGCGAGAAGTGTGAGAAATCAATCTGGACTATTGATTATGTGTAATAAGTGGATTAGAAAAGTTATGGCAAACATGTAATTATGAAGATATTAATCTACCAATATTTTAATAAAGAAGGGTAGTTTAGTATTTGTTTTTTGGACTTTTCAAAGTGAAACTTAAGTTATTAGTAACATTTATTTGTCATTATTACTAACTAATTGAAAGTTACCTTTAAATTTTTATTAATTGTTATATGTTGATTGATGTTATTAATCAAACTAATGTTAAACAAATATAATTACAATCAAATACTATAATAATAATAATAATAATAATATTTACTTTAGAAAATTATTTAGTATTGTTTTCTTCACAGTTACATCTTCAATAATATTTCCTCAGATGCGTTAGATATTATATGTTGCCTACACAAATTTATGTATTATAAACACATGCATATTAATGTATTGTGTAGGTGGAATCACGAACGCGTATGTGAAAATTATACAATTGTAGGCTATTAACATGAATTGTTATTTATTAAATGTAGTATAATATGAAAAAATAAAAAAATAATATATTTTGTAGGTTTATATATGTACTGTGTATCTAGTATTTCGAATTGTGTACGTGTGATTTTTATCGTGTGTAGGTTCATTTATGAACTGTGTAGGTTCATATATTATAGTGTAGGTGGTATTTCCAATGGTGTATGTATATTTTTTATCTTGTGTAGGTTCATTTATGTATTGTATAGACTCATATATGTATTATGTAGGTTATATTTTGAATTGTGCACGTGTAATTTTTTTCGTGTGTATGTTCATTTATGTACAGTTAACTGTCGGCGCTATTGAATTTAAGAACTATTATATGGATAAAGGTATGAAATTCAAATTACGAGAAAAAAATAATATTGATAAATCAATAAAACTGAATTTGATAAAATATCCAAAAAAAAATTAAAAAATTAATATAGGTTGATTTGGCTATATTTTAAAAAATAAAATGACAAATTAATTATAACTTCTCCATACATTATGACTTACCAAATATGAAAAGATGCACCTTTTACTATAACACCATTTTCATTAAATAAATGACAAAATAAAAGAAAAAATATGATTGGTTGAATTTATTTCTCACACTTCTCGCAATAAGAAACAATTATGAAATGAACCTAATCATATATATATATATACATAAAGTTGTTTCTAGGTCTCATTACCTACTACGGTTGTAGATAAAACAAAACCGCATTCACAAATTGCTACTTTATCATCATTACGGCCTGAGAATGAATCACACTGGATCTGAGCATAAATTATTATACCTTTTTTTTCCCTTTATGGTGGTTCAGATTTGGTACTACAGTGGTTCCTTATTCACGGAGATGGAAGCCGTTTTAGATTTAAAGTGGGTAGAAGTTTCAACAAAAAGACGTGCAAAGGAAACATCATTGCAATCGATTTGTCTTGATCTCTCTTGACGTGTCGGTAATCTAAAGGGAAATATGGAGTCCAAGCTCGTCTAAGTTTAAACTTTTCATATTTAATTTACGATAAACTCGAGCTCAGATCATTAAAAGTTTTTGAAGTTTGGGTTTTGTTAATAATTATAAAGTTATAATTATTTTATACTTATTTATAGTTGATATGATTTTGAAATATGTGACAGAAAAAGAAAAAAAATTAATATATAATTAGGAGAGAGAGTGTGCGATGTAAAAGACAATGTTTCCATTTTATTTTTTTAAAGAGAAAATGATGTGGCTAATTACGAACCACATAATCAGTTTTTAAGTTCTTACAACTCAACATGGTTCTTGAAAGAAATCATCCACACACACACACACACACACATATATATATATATATATATATATATATATATATATATATATAACTGCTCAAGGAAACACAATTAGTGAGGAGATTATGTTCAAATGGTTGGAAAATGAGTTTAGGATATGGGTGTAGGAGGTTAAGGTAGATTGGAAACTATCATACCTTGAGACAGTAGTAGGTGATGCGCCTACAGTGAGATTGGATTATGGTTAAAATGGCAGGCTGTTAAAAACTAACGGGGAAGGTAAGGGCTTATACGGTTAAGGGAATCGAGGTTAATTGTGAAGACGAAGGGTCTTTGAATAATGTGGTTGAATACATTCGACTTCACATGAAGTAAACGACTTAGAAACTTAGGTTAGTTCTGAGATGGAACCACTTCACGCCTCACCTCCACCACCTCGGGCGAGGTCGGTTGGACCGGACAGCTTTAGGCAAGAGTGGGGATCAACTGGGCTTTTTAACATAGACCGATTCCAGAAACTCCAACTACTCAATTAAATGTCGATCAAGATCCTAGCTTAAGTAGTGATTCGTTTCGACAAAGAGAACTAATTGAATTGGTTGAAAAAAAAAACTAATGTTCCGGACCAAAACCTTAATATTGATGTGGATCTACCGTCCATGGCTTCGACGGTGTCGGGAAGAAAAATAGTTCGAACAAGGAAGTCAAGAAGATTATTAGCTTATTCTTTCAAATTGAAAGATAGGTTATGGGCTAAGTTAATAGTAACTGATAATGTGAAATCATTGCTAAATTTTTATGAGGCGATCAAGCGGGGTCGTCCTGAAAAGAACACACAGAAAAAATGTTATTTTAACCCATGAAGTGGAGGATGATCATGAATTTTGGGTTGATATTATATGCAAGATGTAGCTCGGGAAGCCCGAATGACAGTGGGAGTTGGGGAACTCCTTGGTTTTAGGGTCTCAGGACATGAGGCGTGGTTATGCGATCTGATTGTAGGAGAAAAGGAGGGGTTCGACTACATACGTGGTAAGGGCATGCGTAGTGGGCGAAAATGCCCAAAAATTGGGGCGATATCATGGCTAAACACCGGCCCCGGACGATAATAGGGGCGACAAGGGGGGGACTTCTTTTTGTCGCCGAGTGTTCGTAATTTTTTTATTATTATATTATATGTGTGTGTGTGACACATATATACACATACACACACACACACACACACACACATATATATATATATATATATATATGTATATATGTATATATATATATATGTATATATATATATATATATATATATGTATATATGTATATATATATATATTAGGGGCTACAACACCATTACACCCTAAAACAAAAACCCACCATTGGCTTACTGGGCTCCACATGTCGCAAGTCGCCCCATTTTGTAGCCCTCCACTACACATAGCCTAAGTGATGGCAGGGGCTTCAAGGGGCTAATGGAATTGATGCGGTCCAAATATACATATTATAATATAACTAATTTTTACACTTTTAAGAACTTTGAGCTAGGTTTTTTTTATTGTATAGTACTCTTATTTGGCTCACATTGTTTAAGGGTGCCAATCGACAACGAGCAAAAACTGAATATTTAAACTAGACTTGAGACCAATGAGTGAATATTCGAAAAAAATACATCTATTGTTATTATTATTATTATTATTATTATCAATTCAATGTTTACAATTTTAAGGGTAATAATAATAATAATATAAATATTACATATTATACTATATAGATAAATAGCAGGAAGTCGGTGCCGCAACTACTTAGAACTACTTAGGATACTAATATGTAAGAAATAAATATGGTTAGAAAGATAAATGATGCATACACAACATGTTGGCTAATGTTGACTTGGTTAAAAATCTTAGTTGGTGATTGGTGTTGCTGCCCCGGTTCAAATCCTCACCATGCCGGGTTTTGTTAAGCATTCTTTTCTTTCCCAATTACTATTTAATTATTTCTGTTATACTTAAAAAACCGTTGACTGATTTTGTGTATATGTTTAAATTCCACATTTTCGCATTTTTCACTTTCAATTCATGTCAGCATGTCGCCACAACACTCAAGTAAACCCACCGAATAAACGTCATTTTAAATCTTTTGTGCTTTTGTATTATGTTTAACCGACCACCAAAGCCCGAGTTTTACCAATACCCAGGTTTTATTGACAACTCTCAGGGTTTACCAACGCCCAGGTTTTACTAATTGAATAAACGTTGTTTTAGATATTCTAATTTATTTTATATGATAATTTAACGAATTTATTTTTTGACTTGATTTTGGTACTGCAACTAATGTAACTAATACAAACCAAATTCGTGTCAACTCATCGTCGCACAAAAGATTTTACCGCGCAATGCGCGGGAGAAATTACTAGTTATTACTTAAAAAGAAACGTACATGTGGTTCACGTATTTCAAGTATAAAAAACTAATAGATTAAGTATCCAATTTAATTTTGTAACATGAGTCAGTTCATGTTTTCGTGGGACAAATTGGGCAGTGGGCCAATATTTGAAGAAGGAATATATCAAAAGTCATACAAGAGTTGGGCCCACATAAAACCTAACGTAATCATATAAATGAAAACGTCGGTTATGCTAGAGGGGAACACAACGGTAGAGGGGATTATTCTTGGTGTTGGCGGCTGTGATTGGGAATATAACTTTTTGGAAGAAAGGCAAGGCCGCCGCAAGGAGTAGGTGTCGAAATAATACTTATTGTTGAGGGGGGAACGCAAACAAAAGAAGGCAACATGGAAGCTGATCAAAGAGGTTTGGAGCACTAATTGTTCGTCTATTGTTTGATTTTGAGTTTTTAGATATTGTTATCTTCATTTAAGGATTGTTAGAGATGAGTTTTGCTACTACTTATTTTGATCTATTAATTATTATGAGTATTTAAACTTGTTAGAACTACCTAGGTTTGGTTGATTGACTATGTGTTGACGATTGTTTTGGGTTGGTTAATGAACAGATGATTGACTTTCTATTGTCAAGTTCATGTTATTATGATTTTATTCTATGAAGACCGCTGAGTTTGTTCAATATCATCTTAATCAAACCCCGTGTGATTTTATCTTTTCATGAATTAGTTTTGTGTTTGGTTCAGGATTGCATGTTAGACTGATTACTTGGTGTTTTTGGTTATTTGTGGTAAATGTCACAATAGGGTTTGATTGGTTAGAGTTGTTTATCTCGGTAGTTCATCTTGTTTTAGTCAGACCTAGACATTAGGAGTTCGTTTATCTCTTTGGTCTAGTCGATTTAGTTAGCTGTTGCGAGACCTCGTTCGGTTGTCTAGCCAATGATTAGGTTAATGTAAGCCGGATTATTTAATCTTTAATATTGAATTACCCCTTATTCCCTAGGTTTTTTTGGATTACGAGTCTTAGAGGAGGTTGTGATTTTGATACGGACAAGTAATAAATCATCAGGGTACTTAGAAAATCAACCGTGCTTTATCCTTCATTCTAGCCGATTTTAGGGGTATTTAGTAAAACTGACTGTGGGGACCTATTTTCCCTTATAATTGTCTAGTTAGATCATCTTTAGAACTGGGTTTCATGGGTTCGTTGTCACCCAACCGTCGTTGATAGTCGTTAAGATTCCTTACCTAGGTGGTTCCCTTTTATCATATTTGAGAGCTCCATTAGTTCCGTTAAGTCCCGTTAAGTTTACTCGTTAGTTTTGTTAAGTTAGTTAAATTAAATTAATTAAAATAAAATTAAGTATTTTCGTTAGGCAGTACTTAGTTAGGGTTTAGTATCCGAACCACCTCCAGTGTTCTTAAGTTCGATGCCCGGACTTCCTCACTCTTTGCTACATGCAACTGGAACACTTGCCGATTGTGTGAACTAGGTTAGGTTGTTTGGTTTTAAAAATTAGTTGCGAACCACATTATATATATATATAGGGTATGGTTAATGTAAAAAACAATAGTTTTATGAGAAACATAAGAATAGATGTGCACCATTGAATCTAGGATCTAGTGGTTGAGATTGGTAGTTTGTAAAAGTTGTATAGTTTTTTATTTACATGTTATAGTGTCATATTTAGTTGGTGTACTTTATTTTAAATCCTTTTCACACTTCTCACCAAACAATTGTTTTTTATTTGAACCGTTTTCTACACACACACATACACACACACACACACATCAAGTTTTTAGCACCGTTGAAGGGGACACGGTTTGAGGCTATTAGAGAACGACCCACGTTGGGAACTTGCTTGTTTATTTTTGTAGGCGATCAAAGGCACCGCCAGCAGAAGAAGAGATGGGTGACGCACCACTACCACTACCTCCGAGGAGAACAATTGCAGACTGGGCCCTTCTGGCCAATGCTGGTGCGAGATCCAGCATCGCTTCACCAGCCATCACGCTAAACACTAATTGGTAGATTTCTTCTAATATTCTAAACACTATTTCAGATTTCGCACAATTTCACGGGTTGATCCACGAAAACCCGCACTCTCATCTCACTTGTATTGCTCTTATCCGCGACACATTCAACCTCACCAACGACTCTGAAGATGCAATCAAGCTTCATTTTTTCAATGTTCACTCGTTGATCTGGCTAGTCCGTGGCTTGAATCCCTCCCACAGGGGTCTATAGCTACCTGGGCCACCATGCAAGCCTAAATTCTCGAAAAATACGATCCGCCGTCTAAAGCCGCTCGTTTGCGTAATAAGATTCATTATTTGCAGATGGAAGACACCGAGACGTTCTACGAGGCATGGGAGTGATTCAAAAATCTACTAGCATTGTGCCTGAACCATGGCCTGCATGATTAATTGGGTGACATATGCGACGCAGAGCATGCTCGACACAGATGGAGGAGGTAACTTGCTGACGGCGAAGGTTATCGATGAGTGCATAATTGGATACCAGTGACCACCCGCAAAGAGTAACAAGAGCGCCGAATCTATATCACGTGGCATACATACGGTCGACACGAACACTGCACTTACGACACATGTTGAGGCGTTAACGAAGATGGTGAAGGACCTGTAGGTGAAGAGTTAGCTTTGCGAGATTTCTAAAGGGGGCCATGATACGAAAGGATTCGCGAAAGTTGTGATGACCGAGCAAAACTGAGCAAAACACAAAAGGATTCGCGAAAGTTGTGATGACCATGAATGGTGCAGGGGTACGTGATGAGCCTGTGATTCAGGAGGTGACTACAGGGGGAGTCGTCGAGGAGCCTGCAGTTGATGGAGAGGATCAGGTAGACGAGGAGAATCAGATGGATTCTCCACCGGCCAAGGTGCACCATAGGCGCAACCCAGCAAGTAAATTACATGCCTAGAAGCAATCCAAACCACCACTAAGAGTTTATGATTAGAAATTGCCATATCCTAGGAGATTTCAGATGTACAGAGATGAGGAGCAGAACTCTAAATTCTTAGAACTTCTTAAATAGCTTCATCTAAATGTTTCGTTCCTTGAGGCACTGATCCAAATGCCTATAAACGCCAAGTTCCTCAAGGAAATAATCACGAATAAGCATAATTTAGCCGAAATCTCTTCCGTTCCTCTTAGTGCTGGATGCTCTGCCATTTTGTAGAGCAAGTTTCCTGAAAAGATGGCGATCCTGGGAGTTTCATGATTCCTTGCGTCTTAGGAGATGATACGGTTATTCATGCGTTGGCTGACCTTGGGGCCAATATTAATCTTATGCCATATTCTGTTTTCAGTAGACTAGGTCTAGGCGAGCCAATGCCTACTAGGATGAACATTCAGTTTGGGAAAGATACGTGAAATATCCGCGTGGGATTGTTGAGAACATGCTCGTTCGCATTGGTAAGTTCATCTTCCCAGTGGACTTCATTATTCTTGATATGAATGAGGATGATAGTGTTCCGCTCATTCTAGGCATACCTTTTCTTGCCACCATGCATGCATTGATTGACGTTCACGATGGCAAACTGATTCTTCGAGTTAGGGATGAGAACGTCACCTTTGACGTACGACAGTGTCTTAAACACCCAAAATTAGCTGATGACTCCTTATACTTTACTGATACGATCATGACTCATGTGGGGGAGTTTTTCAGTGAGATTTGTGGAGGCTCCATCTCAGACACAGAGATTCTGGATAGGGAGATTCCAGAGGTTGAGATAGTCGCCAAAACCGAGCAGCCCTCTGATGCTGACGACGAGTCATCCTACCTTGATTATGACATATCGACTAAGATTGTGCGAGTCGATCTGAGGGACCGATCTTCCGTCGAGAGTCCTCCTTCTTCCTTAGAGCTTAAAGATCTGCCCACTCAAACAGAGTACGCGTTTCTAGATGAAGAGAGGAAATTACCAGTGATTATTGCTTCTGAACTGATGAGGGTCGAGAAGATGAAATTGTTGAAGGTGCTCAGGGCGCACAAAGAGGCCATTGCTTGGAAAATTATCGACATCAAAGGTTTAAACCCCTCATTCTGCGCTCATAAAATCCTCATAGAGGATGATTTAAAAATATTTGTTCAGCCTCAGAGAAGGCTAAATCCGAAGATGCAAGAGGTGGTGAAGAAAGAAGTTATCACCAATGAGAGGAATGAGTTCATTCCCACTCATGCTGTGACTGGTTGGAGAGTCTGCATCGACTATCGCAAAATGAATGATGCCACCAGGAAACATCACTTTCCTCTTCCATTCATTGACCATATGCTGGAACGTTTGGTAGGACAGCAACACTACTTCTTCCTTGATGGTTTCTCTGGGTTTTTTCAGATACCGATAGCTCCCGATGACCAGGAGAAAACCACATTCACTTGGTCTTACGATACGTTTGTCTATAAACGTAAGCAGTTCGATCTCTGAAATGCTCCAGCCACATTTCAGAGATGCATGGTGGCTATATTTCATGACATGATCGAGGACTCCATGAAGGTTTTCATGGATGACTTTTCGGTATTCGAGAGTTCCTTTGATCATAGTCTTTCTAATCTTGAAAAGATAATGTCTCGTTACGTTGATACCAACCTAGTTCTTAACCGAGAGAAGTGTCATTTCATGGTGCGCGAGGGCAAAGTTTTGGGGCATCGAATATCGAGTGTGGGTATTGAGGTAGATCGAGCCAAAATCGAAAAAATCTCTAACTTCCCCCACGTACTTCCGTGAGATCTATTCGAAGTCTTTTGGGTCACGATGGATTCTATCGTCATTTCATCAAAGATTTTTCTAAAATCGCAAGATCCATGACAAAGATTCTTGAGAAAGATGATCCATTTTGTCTTTTTTGAGCAGTGTCAAGGCGTTTGATCTTTTAAAAGACAAACTCGTTAACGCCCTAATCACGGTTGCTCCCGACTGGATGTTACCATTCGAGTTGATGTGTGACGTGAGAGATTATGCAGTCGGTGTCGTTCTTGGACATCAGTATGAGATACACTTCCATTTAATCTACTATGCGAGTCGGACCTTAAATGATGCTTAACATTACTACACCACCACCGAGAAGGAGTTGTTAGCCGTGGTGTTTGAATTCAATAAGTTTGGGTCATATCTTGTTCTGTCCAAGGTCATTGTTTACACGAATCATGCGGTTATTCGATATATCTTCAGCAAGTATGATTCTAAGCCTCGTCTTATTCGTTGGATTCTACTACTGCAGAGAGTTTGATATAGAGATTCGTGATAAAAGGGGGCCGAGAATGTGGTGGCCGATCATTTGTAATGCCTAGAGAGAGAGCCTAAGTTGGAAATGAAGGTGTTGAGCTCGATGAACATTTTCCTACGGAGTGTTTGATGTTCGTTAAGGCGCAGGATGCCGGTTACCCCTAGATCTATCCCAAAAAATATGTCTCACCAACAAAAGAAGAAATTCTTTGATGGCGTTAAGTTCTACATCTAGGATGATCCATATCTATTTCGTATCGGTGCCGATCAGCTTGTCAGGAGATCCATGGATGCTAAGGAGGGATGACAGATTTTGAGATATTGTCACAAGGGACCGGCAGAAGGGCATCACATTGTGAGCCTCACCACGAAAAAGCTATTCGATGCTGGATTTTATTGGCCGTAAGTGTTTAAGGACGTGCATATATTCATTAGAGGTTGTGATCGTTGTCAGTGTATTGGTAATATCTCATCCCAGAATGAGATGCCCCAATATTTTATTCAGGTTCGCGAGGTCTTCAATATCTGAGGTATTGATTTCATGGGCCCGTTCCTGTCATCTAGAGAGAACAAGTACATACTTGCGGCAGTTGATATGTCTCACAGTGGGTAGAGGCCAAAGCCTTGCCCACGAATGACGCCAGGGTTGTAGTAAGATTTCTTAAGGCTCTATTCTCTCGGTTTGGTGTTAAGAAAGCCTTGATTAGTGATAGAGGCACTCACTTCTACAACATGCAGACGGAGAAGAGTTAACGCTCATCGGCTTGCTACTGCATACCACCCGCAGACTAGTGGGTAGGTGGAAGTGAGTAACCATGGCATTAAACACATTCTTGAGAAGACGGTTGAGCTAAACCGAAAGGATTGGTTTGACAAGGTAAATGATGCTCTGTGGGTTTTCTTACAAAGTATAAAACTCCAATCGGTCTACACCATTTCGGATGATTTATGAGAAAGCCTGTCATTTTCCCGTCGAGTAAGAGCAACGTGCTTCGTGGGCACTTCAGACAATTAACCTCGACCTTTCGGCAGTTTCGATTGCCGGAGATCATCGTTTTTACCGTTTTCATCAGCTACATGAGTTAGAGGAGCTTCATGATCATATATATGAGCATTCATATAAAAACAAACATAGGACTAAGGAGTTGCATGAGTGAAAGCGATGAGGTGATAAACAATTCAAGTGGGGACATGGTGTTATTGTTTAACTCCCGTTTGAAATTATTCCTGGGAAAGCTTAAGTCCCAGTGGTATGGACCGTACACGGTCAAGGAAGTTTTCCCGTATGGAACAGTAGAAGTTGAAGATAAAAATGGGAGCTTCAAGGTTAATGGCCACCATCTCAAATATTTAAGGCGGAAGAAAGGGAAGGCGCGGTCTTGCCCCTCATGGCATTTGACGCATAGGTGTGATGGAGGGTCAGGCTGAGGACCGTTAAACTAAACGCTCTCAGAAGGCAACCCGAGCTGTAGAGTTCTCCATTATTTCTTTTATTTCCTTCCTTCTTTGTTAAGGATTCCTCCCTATTAACGACCGCTTGTACTCAATTTCCATTCGAGTTGGTCGATTTTAGGAGTATCACTAAAATTAGAAAAAGAAAAAAAAAATAAAAAAAAACCAAAAAAAAAAAAAAGTCATAAAATGCAAAAATAAAAAAATGTTTTTGACAATCTCTTAGTGTTTTCTAGAAAAATATATATAATAAATTAGAGCAGTGTCAATAGGCCCACACGTACTGTAGCTGAATGGTTTAGATTCAATTTTCGATGTGTCGGTAGGCTCAGCCTTTGAGAATGAAAGGGCGGTTTAGTTGTTGACTTAATTGAACCGTCTTAAATTTCCTGAGTTTAGTGGGAAACATCTTAGGGTTCTGTTTGTTTAACTAAGTCCATAACATGACTAGGATGAAAGACCGGGTCATACTCAAGCCTCGTGTCACATGATCGCCAATTATACAAAAACCTAATTTTTGTATACGGACTTATATACATAATCTTATGTATACGTATCTATTCCTGTGAAGCTCCGTACTCTGTTGCGCGGTGGCGCAGACCTGAATGTTGATGCTCGCAGAAGATAGAATTGCTCAACCCTCTGTGTAACATCCCGAATTTTATAAGAATAAATAAAAGAGTTCTATGATTTAAAAACGAGCGTCAATATTTAATTAAGATAAAATATAGAAAGAATTATGGACTTGGGTAATTAAATGGATTAAGATGGTGGGATGGGCCTTAGGTCCATGGGCTTTAAGGGATATAAATACCCCTTAAACCATCCTAAAACCCTAACTTCTCATTCCATCTTCCATATTTGCCTACACACTCAAACACACACGTATCCTACACCTCTATATACGGCCGAGAGGGAGAAGTGAGATTCGAGCCAAACGAAGGTCGATCCTTGATAGATCCTCGTAGTGCAAGATAAATACAAGATCTAACCTTCATAACTAAGCCAACAAACCCGAAGAAAGGTACTTTTTGATCCTAAAGTTTACATTTTATTTAACGTTTAACCTTGAAAATTAGAACGAGAATAGATCGGGTGTAAATGAAACGTAAAATTGTAAACTTGATGCTAAAACGAACTTAAAGTACTTGAAAATAGGTGCGGCTCATTTAAAGATAAACCTTAGACCTAGTATTAAACGTTTTTAATCTTAAAGGTCCCAACTTTATGCACTTTCGGGTCGCGTTTTATCCAAAAATGGCCTCGGGAACGTTTGCGAGAAATATTAACATCTTATTAATGTATTACACATTAAAACAGAATGATAATAGGGGTTTTGGGTTGAGCCGTAGCTGCTGCTGGGTAACTTCGCCCGCAGCAAGTTTGCCCAACATGTTCGCTAAAGCAAGTTCGCCGTATAAGTTCGTTTATGCCAACTTCGCTGGTCACTAAGTTCGCCAAGTTAACTTCGCTGAACGTTACGTTCGCCTCATATAAAATCGCTGGTATATAACTTCGCTTATATATATAAGTTCGCTAAATGTTAAATTCGCTTAATATTAAGTTCGCCAAAAGTTAAGTTCGCTGAGAAATGAATTAAAATCCTAGTGAGAAATGTGTTAAGACAGTTAATGTAAATACCAGGGGCTCTGCCCCTTGGACCCTGCTAGGGGCTGCCGCCCCTAGGACCCCGTTGCCAGGGGCGCTGTCCCCGGACCCCCGTTCGTTGAGGGTAATAATTAAACTAGAAACGCGATATGGAAAATGATAGTGATCAATACGCATAATTGTTATACAGTTAGCCGTGCACAACCAAAGGAAGGAGTAACCATTAACGGAAGAAGCAGAGTTCAAGTGAGTTTCTAGCCTCATTTTCCTTGTTATGTTTTCGGGGCTGTGTGCATACTCGATGTGAAGTGTGAATACACTTATCTTAAGTGGTAAGTGTATGCTATAGATGTTATACAAGTAGCTAATATATAATTCTTGCTGGTGCGTGAACGATCTTCGGATATTGTACGTATCGCCAAGGATAGTGACTGTTAAGTGGTTATTAGTGTGTATGAATGCTATGATGTGACTTGCTTATTATGTAATGATGTGAAGTGTGTTGTAGACAAGTAGAGGTAGAGTGTGTTCGAAGTGGAAAGAGTCTAGTAAGAGTGTTAGTGGCATGACGATAGTACGTGGTAGGGTAAGTATATACGTGACTTCGTTATTAAAGTGGCAAAGTGGCATAACGTTATTCGTTATTAAAGTGGCAAAGAGGCATAATGTTATTCGTTATTAAGTGGCTAAGTGGTAGGGGTAAATAAGAGGTTAAGTGGTAAGGTGAGCAGGTCGGATAGTGGGCTACGTGTCTTCGGATACGTATATGATATATGTAGTGGTTGTACGATAAGTTGCTTGATTAACTAGAACTTACTCAGCGTAGCTGACTTTTAATATGCACGCAGGTGAGTAGATTAAAGAGCTAGTATGAGGATGACACATGACATGGATTGAACGGCTGGCATCTGAAGATGGAAGAAACGATGTTTTAAATATGATATTTTATGTTATGGTTTTAAAGAAAAGATTAAATGTTTTGTGATAAAAGGTTAAAGTTTTATATTCCGCAAAAGTTTTAATTAACTCTAATTTGTAAGAACTGTGTTTATGAGTAAATCCGACGCTAAAGTAGGGAAACCGGGAATGGGGCCTTACACTTTGTTGCGCGGTGGCGCATACCGGAGTGTAGATGCAATATGTGGAATTTTGAAATGCAATAATAATAATAATAATAATAATAATAATAATAATAATAATAATAACAATAATAATAATAAAGTGCAATGAAAATAATGAGAATAAAATAAAACCACAATAAAGGAAACTATTGTCGGTCAATCTTGATACCTAAGTCAATGCATGAACTTGAAAGAGAGGTATCGTCACTAGGAGGGGACTCAAGTGTAACAACCGGATTTATAAATTATTATTTTATTAACAGTTACCCGACCCGCTTTTATGTTCGGGTTATTTTATCAAATAAAAATACCGCATTTATCGAGTAAATTAATTATTATAATTATATTATTGTGTAATTATTTATATAATATATAACTTCTAAAATGTTGCAAATCCAGCCAAACTAAGCTTTTGACCAATTATGTTTCCATTCTCAAATTACAGGGGTTAAAATGAAATTTATTTTATTATAATCTTCTAATCCGTTTACCCGGATCTGAACCCAAACCATAGACCCGTTTATCCTATCCGATTTTACTAAATCGTGGTTTGGACCTCAATTATCGTAACTATTTTGGCAATTGAATCAACATTCGCGTTATACATACCATCTTCGGACACACCGACGTTTTAATTAAGTTAATTCGATCAATTTGATATGTTCTTCCTAATTAACATAGCCGGAACTAATTTGATCTTGTTATACAAGCTAATGATTATATTAATTCAATTAAACTTGCAGTTATACTCTCTAACCCTCGCCGACATAACCCCTAAACCCAATTAGATTTTCATCACCGATTACCTGCTTGTTCATCAGTTCATTTGAGCCGTCATTGTTTGTTCTAATTAATCAGTAATATAACATCATACGAGGTAATTGAGTTATGATTTATGTTCGTTAATAATGATCAATTAACTAAAACCCTAACATAGATTTGATAAACAACAGCAAATTAATCCAATTGTTAATCCTAGGTTTTTAAATTGATTTGAGAATTTATTCTAGTTGTTTTTATTTAATGGGTTTGATGTTATAACCAGGTTAGCCACCAGCCCAGTTGGATGGGGCACCCCGGTTAGGATTCTGGAATGGCTGGTTGCGGGTTCGAACCCCAGCCACCCCCTTTTTGTTTTATTTTTGTTTATTTTGTTTAATTAATCATTTTTAATTAATAATAACTATAATAAATGATAAATAAATGATATTTTATTAAAAACTTACAAGGTTACATGTGATTTTCCATATCTTCATTAAAAACCTTATATGTGTGTGTATATATATATGTATATATATGTAATATATATAAACAAAAGCTTAAAAATCCTACGTGTCGTAATGTGGTCCTTCCCCCTTTTATGGAAGCCACCAGATTGCTTGATTTTTAAATGGAGGTTCTCATGCATTTGACCCGAACTCATGGGTTCGGGTCTTACCAAACCCAGACAGTCCTTTAACGGGTTATAACATCTCATTAAATTAAATACTAATTTCATCAAACATTTGATACGAAAATCCTATTATATAGGGATATACTAAAAATTAATATATTTGTTAAAAAAAGATATGATTTATAATTAATAAACAAATTTATATTAAAACAAAGAAGCGGGTTGTGGGTTTTACCAAACCCATATAACTTTTAAACCGGGTTATAATATCTAATTTATTTGTGAAACAATTTTCATCATCAAATCCTAAGTACATAATTATTAACTTCCTTACAATACAATAAATTTATATATATATATATATATATAAATATTATAAACAAGTAATATAAAATAACCCTGTAATACGAACGAAACCTTTAGTACCCTACGTGTCATGCTCTGGTCACTCCCCGCCCCTTCTCAAGACACCATATTACTTCATTTGTAAATGGAGTCTTTTTATGCGTTTGAACTGCTTTGACGGTATAGGGCTTCTAATGAAACCCAGATAGCCCACGGGTCATAACAATTCATCTTTACATTTTCCCCTGTCTAGGAGACCTTTCTCACACCAACCTTATCGCTGGTGTGGATTGAAAAAAGGAGAATACTGAGCGAAGGTCATGGTTCGATTTCATCACAATTGCAAAACCATACCTTTCAATCAACGGTTCCATGGTGTGATTTTAATCTCTTCAGCAACACATTAATTGCGCACTAATTTTGAATATATTTTTTTTGCAGGCTTCTTTTTCTTATAATGGTAATTTCAAATCGAATTCAGTAAGTTAGTTGTATCATTGCCCCTAATCTATATGTATACCTAAAATTGACTGGCTTTTGTTCTATATTTAAGATCGACCTTTGTTAACTATTAAAGAATTAGAGTTCTTTAATAACTAGGTTTTTTCATTAATTTATTTTAAGGTTTTATGATATATATTATTATTATTGTATTCAATTTCAAAAGGTTATTTCCGTTAGTGTTATGATTAGGGTTATTTTTCGGTATGCCTTTGTTAGTTATTGAAGATCATTTGAGGTTTATGATCCGGATAACAAAATCATGACTGGATAAGTTGCTGGAACTTTACACCTTTCTAAATCATGTACATTTATTATTATTACTATTATTTTGTGTATGATTGGAGCGATTTGTTACAAGTAATATGTTTTACAACTATTAATATTTGTTTCTATAGGTTCACATCCATTTTCGTCTTAATTTTATTTTAGATGCTTTACTGATAAACTTCAAATTTGTGATCTACAAATTTATGTTTATGTTTAATCAGAGGCTTCAAGCTGAAGTGAATTTGGTTTTGTTTACTTTCAAAGTTAAAGTATCACATTATTGAATATGGTAGCTTTAATGTTTTGGGCTAAACATCTCAGTAGGGTATTCTGGTGGAGTTTGACCTTAATGATCAAACAACTATATTCAAAGTTTAATTTCATGTTGATTGGTTTTAATTTACTTAAGTACTTCAGTGGGTATTTCAGTTTACTTTTGGTTTCATAGTCAAATGATTTCTTTTGGATATAACTTATTTTAAGGATTTGTAAATTGTTTTATCTCCTAATTTATTTGCAGATCAGAACTCACTTTAATTTAGATGCTTATTTAATTTGCAATGTTTTTTTTTCACATCTGTTTGTTTGACTTTTGGATTTATATGGTTTTGTTTAATAATACATTTTTTAGATAACGATTTTGTTACTACATGTTTTACTTATTTGTAAGTTTAAGTATCTAAATTGAATGATGGTGCTATCTGCAGTTTTACACATAAATAAAAATAATATAATTTCGCATATTACAAATAGAGAATTGTTCTTGAAACTTGAGTTGCGTGCTATTTCTCTGAGGTAACAATCTTATGAGAGTGTCTTGGTACTACACTCAAGGTCAATTGTTTCTACTCTATATGTAATATGTTTTTATGATGTGCTCTTGGGTATGTGTATGCCATGGTATGTTGGTAATATGTAGTTTAAAACCTTTTTTACATTAATCTTTTAATAATTGTTGTGTCAAACGTGTGTTTTATCTGCGGCGAAGTTCGTAAAAAATGAGCGAAGAATACATTTTTGTGAGATAAAACATGTTTTATGAGACGGGAATGAAGTCTCTATAATTAGGTAAAAGGAAAATGTATGCAACTTTGTTTTACTTTTGATAATTATTTTTGTTACAACAATAGTATGATCACTATCATACCAACTTTCTATTGCAAAAGAATCCCAAATGTTGAAGCATTTGACATAATTAAAAAATCTTATTTCAAGAACATTGCTGATGTTGTTTTGGGTAGCGAGTAGCAATTTATTGATATTTTATCATCAGATATCAAACATGCTGAAAACAAGGTCAATTCTGGAATAAATATCTTCATGCATCAATACAACAAGTTCAGAAAGTTAAAGTTTAAGGTATTGGTTTCTTTCTCAATTGACGCAGGCCATAAAAACGGTCCAGTGTTAACAAGAAGGGTATTTGATTGAGATTCGGTCATAATGGATGTTACATATTTTGTTTACATTTAGACCAAAATATTTAGTTTCGTCTTTTAGAAAATGGGAAACAATAGGCCGTTGGCATAATGGAAAACTTGGTATTCCAAGGTACATTATAATTACTTTTTTCATGTTCGTTCATATAAAAATAAGGGCATGTCCGTATGCATTCATGTTCATTCATTTAAAATCTAAATGAACAGTTTGCAATGGAACTGAACAAGTCTAATACATCACAGTCTATTCAGAAAACACATCTAAATTAGTGGCTTAAATTTACCTCATTCATTTTAACGAGCCCTTTTATTTTCATATATGTATATATACATATATATATATATATAAATACTTAGATGTTTATAAAACATAAACGAACGAAAATACATCAACGTAAATAAACGAACATAAATGAACGAACATAACCGGATGCTCACAAACATAAATGAACAAACAAAATGCTTGTTCATGTTTGTTCATTTTTTAAATAAAGGAAGATGTGCTTCCAACCGAACAGTTCGTTAATGTTCGGTTCTTTTATTGGCTTAAATTAACATGTAAGCTGATTGGAAATACATCTAGAAGTTAAAAGTAGTAACTATATATATATATTTATATAAACACTTTTAGAAAACTTTCTAGATTTACAAGCTCTAATTAACACTACTAAAAGAAATAATAAAACATAATCCTTAAAGGGTCATATGGTTCACATGGGTTAAAAGTCGTCTGAAATTTATTGCATTGTGTTTTTGTAATCATGCTAACGGGTTCGCGCAGTCCGAGTTAACCTTGACATAATTTTATGTATACCTCGACAGAAAATGAATGTTATTTTAGCTCCATTGTATCCTCAAAATATAATTCTTCTAATAAAGAAAATACTACATGTATATACAATTTCTTTGTGATCATGCTTTGTAATGGATTGTTTATAAATGAGTCATAATATCAACTTCATATTTGACAGGAGGAGCCATCAAGTTTAAAGCTTGTATTATCATTTGCTTCATTTAAGTACCATGTGAACTTTAGAAGTTAAGTGACAAGATTCATATTAATAGTTTATCTTATTTTTAAACTTGTTGGCTTGACTTCAAAAGTCAAAATTCACCCAATAAAACATATATAAAAAAAATATTTTTAGAAAACTGGTTGTGATGGCGGTGGTGACTACCATGGTGGTGGTGGTGGCAGTGCAATATGTCACTAAGCATGCCACATATTTTCCAAATAATAATGTCATGTAACATCCCAAGTTTCGTTGGTATTTAAATGAATTGAGTTTAAGTAAATTATAGAAGATAAATGTATTATATAAAGTCGGAGGGGAATAAGTGTCATTATATGAAAAGTTAAATATGAAACCCTACCCTCTTCCTATAAATGTAGCCACCATCACATTATAACCATGATAGCCTCCAAACTCCTTCCTAACAAAAATTCCCGTTTTTGAGAAAATAACCCACAAAGACACGATGATTCCCGAAGATCTAACATTCAGATCGGTCTCAACTTTTAACTTTGTGTTCATTGCATATAAACTAAGATTTCCAGTGATCAGATCTTCGATCAGATGTGGGAAAGTCCGGTTTTCATCAGCAAAACCATAACTTCTAAAAATAGAATTTTCTGGCCATTGTTAAGCTTTTTCGGCTATTGTAGCGGCGTTTTCTGATGAAGGCGAGCTGATGGGTATGTAGATCGGGGAGAGACGGTTTTGTGGCCGCTTGAATCACTTAATTCTGAGTTTGTTTGATATGGTTTTGGTTTATTCGAGTGATTTCGAACATAAACCTCAAAGGTACGTTTTTGTTAAAAAGGTTTACTTTTCGTGTATGGATTTGCATGAAAATTGGTAGGATAATAGAACGGTCCATGATTATTGATAAAGTAATGAACTTGATAGTAAACGGGTTATTTGGTTCGTTTCGGATAAAACGAGTAGTATTCGGTTCGTGAAAAGGACGGGTAAACGAAGTCGGTTTTGCAAAAAACTATGTAGAAATCATTTATTTCAGCTGACCCAACATTTTAGAACCCGGCACCGCAGCCTCGGGATGCCGAATGAGACGTTTAAATTTAGATCTAGCTTTAATTAGGCGTTTAATCAATCAAACACAAGCTTAAGGGTCACCTTAGCTTGGATATGGACCACTCGAAGCTACCTGGGATATAAGCGATCAAAATCCAGCAAACCATGATGGTTAACGCCGGCTGACGGCGCCAGAATAGAAGAAAAACAAAAAAAAATGCGTTAAGGATAATCAGATTTGTACATATGCGCCGTATATGTTATACGGGTGCATATGTATACCAGCGTATATGTGTACATGTACGTATATGTATGTGTGATATTATACGATTAGAGGTGCATATGTAGTAAGGACGTATATATATGATGAGCGCATATGTATGAACCACACATATGTATGTATCACGTATAAGTTCTGGGAGCGCATATGTGTGGCCATGTATATGTATGAAGTGTATAAATATGGGAGTATAAGTTATACGGGGCGCATAAGTTATGCGGACACATAACTTATGCGGACGTATAACATATACGCCACCATGACTTATACGCTAGCCTAGATTATACGTTGAGAAGTAACTTAAATGTAATAACTTATGCGCTGACTTATACAATGAAATGACTTGTGTGCCAAGAACTTATGCGGCATGTAAGACAAGAATAAGTAATCAATTAATACTAAAGGTAATTTTTTAAAACTATAAAAGCCTAGAAAGAAAGACCGGGGCTATAATAGATACGTAAGAGTACGAGAGTAGTAGTTAAACTTATGTGCTTTGTTACATAGTTAGCTGTGCTCAGTTGAAGAGATGTGTTACCATCAATTCCAAAAGAAGCAGGACACATGTGAGTTTCTAGCCATTTTCTTATGTTTTCGGGGCTGTGTGCATACTCAATGTGATTTGCTAATACACTTACCTTAAGTGGTGAGTGTATGCTATTTGTATTTTTCATGATGATACATGAATGATATTGAATGTAGAAGGAATTAGAAATATGCAAGTAAATGTATATGAACATATGTATGTCTATGGTATGGTTGTATGGTTATTCGATGCAAAAGAGAACCGGGCCCTAATAACACTTGAGGAATAAGGGAACCGGGCCCTAATAATACTTGAGGAAGTAGGGCAAAGTTCTCTTTATAACGTATAGATAGTTATGTATGTTTTAGTAAGTATTAAAACAAGAAAGTGTGAAAGTATGAAAGAATGAAAGTATGAAGAATGTAAATATGAAAGAATGCAAGTGTGAAAGCATAGAAGTATGTATGAATGAATGAAAGAAGCAACTTAAGTATGTAATATGTATCTACGGATACATATAAATATATATATATATATATGAATGTAATTTATGTTTCCTGATTAACTAGACCTCACTCAGCGTAGCTGACTTTGAGTATGCACGCAGGCAGATAAGATGAAGGAGCTGGCTTGAGGGGGACACATGGCACAGTCTGAGATGGCTGGCTTCTAGTGAAGAAAATTTATGATGTTTTATGATAAGATAATTTGAAAGATTAAAGTTATGATTTTAATGTATCGTAATGAATGTTTGATGTTTTTATATTCCACGAAAAGTTTTAATTCACTCGAATATTTAGAACTGTGTTTATGAGTAAATCCAACATCCAACGTAGGGCACCGGGAACGGGGCCATACAAGTTGGTATCAGAGTATAAGTTCAAGATAAATAAGCATCCTACATGCTTAGACTCGAATAGAGAATGTGACTTATAGAAGAAAAGAAAGAAGATGCCAGTTCAAGAAAGTCATGTGTCGCTCAAGCAATCTTTGTAACGGTAAGGTATGTGATTAAGTTCATGTACAAATTTAGAAATATATGTATATGCATGTTAAATGAACGTGGAAGAATGTATGAATGTAATCATAACTACTAAAGACAGAATGTCTGTATGCTAGCTTAAATGCTAGGGATAAGAATGTAAGTTATATATATGTTTAAATGATTCTGTGAGTAGCAGGAATAGCACAAGTGAAATCATAAAGGGAAGTATGTAGAACCTGAGGAGTAATGTAAAGAGTTAATTACACTTGGCCACTGTCATTAACTACTTACCATACGAATCATGTGCTAAATAATTCATAGAGTGATAATGTTTGTGTTTCCTTAGAGATAAGATAGACGGCTGCTACAAAGGGATGGGCACTAAGAGGTGTCTACTGGATGCTATCATAAGACACGTGTCAACTAGACACCTTTTGAAGAAATGTGTGATAGATAGATATACAAAAGCAGTAAGGCTTTGACCGAAGGAAGTAATGAGGAAGGATCACGCTTGGAGTTTGTAGTAAAATACACTAAGGGATTTGCTCAACTGTTTCGTACTACAATGGAAATGTAAGGCCCCGTTCCCGGTGCCTTACATTGGACGTTGGATTACTCATAAACACAGTTCTAAATATCAGAGTTAAATAAAACTTTTTGCGGAATAGATAAATGTCAGCTATTCATTACATAAGTCTTAAAATTTAAAACAATAATAAACATGTCTTTTAGTTTAACCATCATAAATAAAGTCTTCATATGACAGCTTCTTTCTGCTTCTGCCATGTGACCCTCCTCAAGCCAGATGTCTCATCCTACTCACCTGCGTGCATACTAAAAGTCAGCTACACTGAGTGAGTTCAAGTTAATCAGGTAACATACAATATATTCACATACTTACTTATACGTATCCGAAGACACATATTACTTACTTAACCTGTTCGTCTTTCTTTCGTACATCCATAAGTATATAACTTCGTTCTTACTTTCATTCTTTCATTCTTTCTTTCTACTTTCTTATTTTAATCTTACTTTACATGCACACTTATACGTTTTTAAGAGCCTTTCGCCATATAACCTCACATATATTATTAGGGTCTGCTACCCTCCTTCACGGATATTACTAGGGTCTGCCACCCTCCTTCACGGATATTACTAGGGTCTGCCACCCTCCTTCACATATATTATTAGGGTCTACCACCCTCATTCACAGATATAATAAGGTATGCCATTCTCCTTCACAGATATTGTTAGTGCATGATTTGTGACTAGTGTTTTGCAGCTAAAGTATTCGATAGCTATGGAAAAGGGGGAGTCTGTCAGTGCACGATTTCGTGTATGTAGCGGTCGAATAAGTTAGAGATAGTCTAGTATGTTTATTTAATGTAAAATGGCCCATTCGCTATTGATTGTATAACGAATGAGGCCCATTCATTATAGACTAGCTATTCGTTAAGGTATAAGCCCATTCACTATGGATTGTATAACGAATGGAGGCCCATTCATTATGAAGGCATAATGAATGATGGCTTATTCATTAAGTTATTACCATTCGTTATGAGGCATAACAAATGGTGTCTCATTCGTTACTACAGTATAACGAATGAGTCTAACTTAACGAATGAGAGATGATGGCCTATAAAAAGGCAGCTCCTCTTCATAATTAAGGGAGAGATCCTAGCTTAATTTATCCCATATTTTTACCATGCCGGATTCTCTCTAGATCTAAATTATTCTCCATAATTTATGCATCCTTAAGTTATCAATAAAGTAATATTCAACGTATCGATCTCGTGTTGATGTATCGTGTTAGCGGCTAGATCTGGGCTCGTAAACGTTATCTCAAGCCGGATTCTCTCTAGATCTAAATTATTCTCCATAATGTATTCATCCTTAAGTTATTAATAAAGTATTACTTAACGTATTGATCTCGTGTTGATGTATCGTGTTAGTAGCTAGATATGGGCTGAGATAATGTTTACGAGCCCAGATCTCGCCGCTAACACGATACATCAACACAAGATCGATACGTTAAATAATACTTTATTGATAACTTAAGGATGAATACATTATGGAGAATAAATTAGAACTAGAGAGAATCCGGCATGGTAACAATATGTGATAAATTAAGAACGGATCTCTCCCTTAATTATGAACAAGAGTTGCCTATTTATAGGCCATCAACTCCCATTCGTTAAGTTAGCCTCATTCGTTATACTGTAGTAACGAATGAGACACCATTCGTTATGCCTTCATAACGAATGGTAATAACTTAACGAATAAGCAATCATTCGTTATGCTGACATAACGAATGGGCCTCCATTCGCTATACAATCCATAGCGAATGGGCTTATACCTTAACGAATAGCTAGTCTGTAACGAATGGACCTCATTAGCTATACAATCCATAACAAATAGGCCATTTTACATTAAATAAACATACTAGACTATCTCTAACTTATTCGATCGGTACAGACACGAACTCGTGCACTAACAGATATTATTAGGTTCTGCCACCCTTTTACCGTAAATTCATACATACCTTCCTTTTCTTTTATATTGTTATATACTTTCATACATACTCTTAATAATTTATACATCATACATACATCCTTCATATACATTCATATATTATACATACATCATACATAAACATTCACATAGCATACACTTACCACTTAAGGCAAATGTATTAACTAATCACATCGAGTATGCCATAGCCTCGAAAATATAACAAGGAAATGGGGCTAGAAACTCACATGAATGCGGTTACGTTCAGAGTTAATGGTAATTCCTTTTTTTAGTTGAGCATGGCTAACTGTATAATAATTACAAGTATCAACTAACTAGCCCTATTCAAATCATACATCTAATTTATTGTAACCCCTAGCTATGGGGGTCCGGGGGCAGCGCCCCTAGCAGCAGGGTCTTGGGGCAGCAGGCCCTAGCAGGGTCCAAGGGGCAGAGCCCTTGGCTGGGGTCGAGCTGCCAAGTCAGCTTGTAAAATTTTATTTTCATTAACTGTTCTTAATAAAAATTCATCAGATATTTCTAAGTCCTAAGTCTGGACTGATCTAATCGAATTCTCATCTCTAATCGAATAGATCTTCTGTTCGAATGAATGTTCTGTTCGAATGGATTTTCTATTCGAATGGACTTTCTATTCGAATGGGCTTTCTGTTCGAATGAACTTTCTATTCGAATGGGCTTTATATTCGAATGAACTTTCTATTCGAATGAGCTTTCTATTCGAATGGACTTTCTATTCGAATGGACTTTCTATTTGAATAAACCATCAGTTCGAATCAACCCTCTATTCGATTCAAACCTTCTATTCGAATGGACCCTTTGTTCGATTCAAAAGGTATCTGCACCTTTCTCCTTCTTTCCTTTCTTTTCTAATCAAATGCTTTCCATTCGAATGCTTGCTTTTCATTCGAACATACCCACTGTAGGGTCTTAACACCTTTATCATCATTATTACCTTATATATTAACACCCGTTCTCATTTTTTAGTTTTGTAACATTTCCTAAACGTTTTCCATTCTATCTTAGACCAAGATCTGGCTTACTTATCAATAAAGTTTACACCTTTACTGATTTTAAACTCGTATAAGCTAGATCTAGGGTTATTGTATGAACCCTTTATACTAACGAGTCCATTAAGTCCACTTTTAACGTCAAGTTTATATTTTTATGGCATAAAAATACCCGATTTTCCGTAGTACCAAGTCTTAGGACAAACTGTTATTTAAACACAAAACGTACCTTTTGACGTATGTTAAGTTACGGGTTAGCTTCTTGTATAGCTACGGACTTGTTCTTGCTTGCTCAGGTAAGGATCTAAATAAATCTAAGCTTGGTTCTTGGATTTCGGATCTCGCCCGTAAGGTTGAAAGTGTTCGTGTGTGTTTTTGAGTGTGTTATGGAGGCTAGAGGATAATAATGAGGGTTTTAGGGTTTTAGGGAGGTTTAAGGGAGTTTATATACCCTTAAGCCCATGGACCTAAGGTCCATCACCATCCCTTATTCTATATTTTATAAGCCCGCACTCTATTATTTTATTACATAATTAAATATTAACACACTTTTAAATAACACAACTCCTTTTATTCATTATTAATAAAAGTAAGATGTTACAAGTCTTCCCTCCTTAAAGAGATTTCATCCCCGAAACCTAACCATTACTTAAACAGTTCCGGGTAAAACTTGCACATCTCTTCCTGAACTTCCCAAGTGGCGTCCGATCCCTTACGATGCTTCCTTACTTTAACCAACTGAATAACTTTTTGAGGGAGTTGCTTTTCCTTGCGGTCAACTATATTTATAGGTTGCTCGATGTAGTTCAACTGTTCGTCAACCTCAATGTCTACCAGTGGCACATGAGATGTGTCATCAGCTAGGCATTTTCTCAAATGAGAAACATGGAAGGTAGAATGAATTCCTTTGAACTCTTCGGGTAAATCTAGCTTGTAAGTCACTTCACCCACGCAATCTACAATCTTAAACGGTCCAATGTACCTTGGACTCAGCTTTCCTCTCATCCTGAAACGAATAATTCCCTTCCAAGGTGAGACCTTGAGAATCACATTGTCACAAATGCTAAACTCAATCGTTCGTCGCCGTTTATCGACATAGGACTTTTGACGATCTTGAGTAGCTTTCATTCTTGCCTTGATCTGATCAAACCTTGAAGAGGTTTCTTGCATAACTTCCAAGCTTCCAAGCTTTTCTGACCAATCTCTCCCCAACATACATATGTTCTAAAACGTCTACTGTATAGCATCTCAAATGGCAGCACCGATACTCGAATGGTAGCTGTTGTTATAAGAGAATTCTGCAAGGTGTAGGTGATCATCCCACCTTCCTCTAAAAACTAACACACAAGCAGCATCATATCCTCAAGGGTTTGGATAGTCCTTTCAGACTGCCCATGTGTTTGAGGATGATACGCCGTAGTGATGTTTAGTCTTGTTCCAAAATCTCAAAGTAAAACGAGTATCTCTATCAGACACGATCAATATGACAGTCCATGCTTAGCCACAACTTACTTTATGGACACATTTGCTAACATCTCTAACGACATAGCCTCTCGTATAGGCAGAAAGTGGGCACTTTTCGTCAAATGGTCCACAATCACCCAAATGGTATCATGATGTTTAGCTGTACGTGGTAGCTTAGTTATTAAATCCATGGTGATGTGTTCTCATTTCCATTCAGGTATATCCAAAGGCTGCATCTTCCCATAAGGCTTCTGGTGTTCAGCTTTGACTTGCAAACAAGTTAAGCACTTACTAACATAATCTGTTACATCATTCTTCATTCCCGGCCACCAATAGTCTCTCTTCAAGTCCTGATACATCTTAGTGGATCCCAGATGGATTGAATATCTTGACTTATGAGCTTCATCTAAGATTGGATCCATAAGATTTCCATGGCGTGGAATCCACATACGGTCAAACCTAGTCTTAACACCATGAGTGTTTTCCATCAGCTCGTCTTGCTGTTCGACAATTCTTTCTTTCTTCATTAACCCTTCATCGGTGAGCACCTCAGACTGCGCCTCGATGATTTCTTCGAAGAGATATGAGTTAATAATCAACTTATACGACTTCACGGTTGCAATGATTTCTTCATTCTTATGGCTTAGCGTGTTGGCGACCACATTATCTTTACCAAAGTAGTACTTGATATCATAGTCATAGTCCTTTATCAACTCCAACCATCTTCTCTGTCTCATATTCAGCTCCTTCTGCTCAAAGATATATTTCAAACTCTTATGATCGGTGTAGTTAGTACACTTAGTATCATATAAGTAGTGTCTCCAAATCTTGAGAGCATGCACAACTGCTGCTAGCTCTAAGTCATGCGTCGGGTAGGTACTCTCATGAACTTTCATATGTCTAGACGCGTAAGATATCACTTTTCCTCTTTGAATGAATTGTCACACCCGGCCCTGAGCGGCGGAAACAGCCGGGCGCGCGCGAGTGGGGATTGATAATTAAGCACGGGCCATTGCAAACATTTATAGTAAGATTTTCATTGCGCATAAAAAAATGTTTAATACAAATACATTACATTGTTTAAAAATTTCATAAAAACATCCAAGTATAAAAATTGTTGAAGATTTCCACGCCATATCCCCTTGCGCGGCGGGAACAACCATGCGCATCGAAGGGATAGAACTAAAATCTTCCAAAAAGCTAGTTTTAGATGTTCAGCGTGAGGTGCTCTAAGTGTGACTCCATGCGCTACCTAGTTATCTCCTGAAAGACACGTAAAGCATTTGAATCAGTATAAACTGAGTGAGTTCACAAGTTTTTGTAACTATATAAATCGCATTGCATCATAGTCTTGATAAAATCATATTGAAACACATTTCTGATTTCATGTCTAAACATATACTTGATAATCCATATGAAAACATAGATCTGACACATATTTCTGATAAAAGTCGTTCCGCGGGCTACGCGCGATCATTACCGGAAGTGTGCTCGTCCATGCAAAGTGGCGCTGCCACTACGAGCTAAATAATATAATGCTGTCCCGCGGTTTACGCGTGGACATTTCTGAAAAACCGTGCTCGTCTATGCAAAGAGGCGCTGCCCCTACGAGCTAATCAATAATTCCGTCCCGCGGGTTACGCGCGGACGTTGTGCCGGAAAACAAGGCGCTCGTCCATGCAAAGAGGCGCGACCCCTACGAGCGGGCTCAAACCCATAGTACTGCCCCATGACCATACTAGGCACTCGTCCATGCAAAGAGGTGCGACCCCTACGAGTGGGTGGATCAAACCAGCAGTCCCTACCCTTAGAGTTCCAATGGTAAAGTGATCACTTACTCGAGTTCTAGCGCACATACATCGAAAACCTTAGATAACCGTTCGCATTGCTCATCATGAAATATAATTTAAACACATAATCGCTTGCATAGCTTGTAAGTATACCATGATAAAACATTATTTAAGTACGTGTCCCTCGCCCCGAAAACAGTTTAAAAACAGTGAAAACAGTGAAAATAGGGGCTGTGAGACTCACCTGTGGTTCTTGTTAAGGGATTAATCGAGATTCGGGTTTTCTTGGTGTTGGCCTCGGAATCGAAGGTCTAGTAACAGGATCGGAAATGAAAACAACGGATGCTTGGGAGAGGATTAGTGCAAGTTTGCAGTTCTTTGAAGTGTGTTTTGGGTGATAATTTAGGTTACATATTTATAGGCAAACTCAAGGGAACACAATCCCTTGCTTTAGGGGATTGTAATCTTTTCATATCTAGGGGTAATGATGATAAAGTATGGAAATTATTATTATTTATTTTAAATTGGAGTAGTGGATAAAAGATTTTGATTTTGATTTGGTCAGGACATGCAGGTCTGGGGTTGGTGAGAATAGGGTGGCTGACAGTTGACTTTTCGTGTTACAGTGTGCTTTTTCAGGTACTTTTGTCAGTGTACAGTAAAAAGTGGAAAATCTCTGAAACACGCTACTGTTTCCTTTTGGGCGGGAGTAATCTCCTTACGTCTGGAGAATAGACTAAGTGTTCTGTGCGTATCACTTTGTGCGCATAGCTTTCTGCGTGAAGGACATTTCTTTGCTGCGGGTAGGTGCGTAACCTTCTCGCAGTTAGGGACATTGAGTTTCATTTGTAGATTCTCCAGGTGGTCTTGGTAATTCAACATAGTGATCAGTTATGTTGAAGTCAATTCCATCTTGGAGCTTCAGACAAACTAGCTCTCAATGTTCCCGCCATGCGGGGAGGTTAGTTCCCTTCCGCACGCGCATAAACGATTTAGGATGCACCCGCCTTAGCATCATGCGGGATGGTCAACCCATTAGACAACATAACGTTAAGGTACATGAAAACATAAAGCCAAAACATTCGCGCATGGCGCATATAACATATGCCCACGCTGGTTCTTAACATGGCGCGCTCGCGCAGGGCGCACATAATATGCCCGCGCTAACTAACATGGCGCGCTCGCGCAGGGCGCACATAACAAATGCACGCGCTGATTAACATGGCGCGCTCGCGCAGGGCGCACATAACAAATGCACGCGCTAACTAACATGGCGCGCTCGCGCAGGGCGCACATAACAAATGCACGCGCTAACTAACATGGCGCGCTCGCGCAGGGCGCACATAACAAATGCACGCGCTAACTAACATGGCGCGCTCGCGCAGGGCGCACATAACAAATGCACGCGCTGATTCTAATATGGCGCGCTCGCGCAAGGCGCACATAACAAAATTACCTAATATTTAGGTTGATTACTTGGTTTAAGGGATTGGGAATTTACCGGGTGTCACATTCTCTCCCTGTTAAGCGAATTTCGTCCCGAAATTTAGGAGACGTTGCTGGCAGAAGCCATGCTCTGAAAGAGGTGTGGGTATTTCATGCGCATCTGGTCTTCTCTTTCCCAAGTGAATTCAGGCCCACGCCTCGAGTTCCATTGAACCTTTACTAACTTGATTCGACTTCTGCGCAACTTTTGTTCTTTCCAATCGGTTACGGCTATAGGCTCTTCTACGAAGTGCAGTTGTTTGTCGATGTGAATCTCTTCCAACGGTAAAATCAACGTTTCATCAGATAAACACTTTTTGAGGTTGGACACATGAAACGTATCATGAACTCCACTGAGTTCGGCGGGTAAACGGAGTTTATAAGCAACCGGACCGATCCTTTCCAGGATCTCAAATGGTCCGATGAAGCGCGGATTCAACTTTCCTCGCTTGCCGAAACGGGGGACTCCTTTCCATGGAGAGACTTTCAAAAGTACTTTATCCCCTACTTGAAATTCCAATGGTTTCCTTCGCACATCTGCGTAGCTCTTCTGTCTATCGCGCGCTGTCTTAAGGCGATCCCTTATCTGAAAAATCTTGTCTGTTGTTTCTTGAATCAATTCTGGACCAGTCATTTGCTTGTCACCCACTTCAGCCCAGCACAGTGGGGATCTACACTTGCGCCCATACAAAGCTTCGAACGGCGCAGCCTTGATGCTTGTGTGATAACTGTTGTTGTAAGAAAATTCAACCAATGGGAGATGAGTATCCCAGCTACCACCGAAATCGATTGCGCACGCGCGCAGCATATCTTCCAATGTCTGGATTGTTCGCTCGCTTTGTCCATCTGTTTGGGGATGATATGCCGTACTCATGTCAAGACGAGTACCTAAAGCCCCTTGTAACGATCTCCAAAATCTTGAGGTGAACCGACTATCTCTATCAGAAATGATGGACACTGGGACTCCATGTTTTGAAACTACTTCTCGAATATACAATCGGGCTAACTTTTCCATCTTATCGGTTTCCTTGATCGGTAGGAAGTGCGCTGACTTAGTTAGCCGATCTACAATAACCCAGATCGTGTCATAACCCCCAGGTGTCCTTGGCAGTTTGGTGATGAAGTCCATAGAGATTTGTTCCCACTTCCACATGGGAATTTCTGGCTGCTGAAGCAACCCTGATGGTTTCTGGTATTCAGCCTTCACCTTCGAACACGTCAGGCATTTACTGACATACGTCGCGATGGCGCCTTTAAGATTGGGCCACCAATATAGCACTTTAACATCTTGGTACATCTTGTCTGCGCCAGGATGTACGGAATACCGCGTCTTGTGAGCTTCGTTTAGTACTTGCTCGCGCAATCCTCCCTTGAGAGGGACCCATATGCGGTTAGCGAAATATAGATTGCCGTTCTCTTTAAGTTCCAAACTCTTAATCATACCCCCAAGGCATTCGTTTTTAACAAACTCTGGTTTCAAGGCTTCTTGCTGAGCGTCTCGGATGCGGGTAGAGAGATCTGTGTGAATGGTCAACCTTAGAGCCTTGACTCGTAGCGTTTTTATTCGCTCCTTCCTACTTAGCGCGTCTGCTACCACATTCGCCTTTCCAGGGTGGTACTTAATTTCACAATCATAATCATTCAACAACTCCACCCATCTTCGTTGCCTCATGTTTAAATCCTTTTGATCAAATATATGTTGAAGGCTCTTGTGATCCGTAAAGATTATACACTTTGTACCATAGAGGTAATGGCGCCAAATCTTTAGCGCGAAGACAACCGCTCCAAGTTCCAGATCATGCGTTGTGTAGTTCTTTTCATTGGTCTTGAGTTGGCGCGAGGCATACGCTATGACTTTGTCTCGCTGCATAAGGACACATCCGAGTCCCTGATGTGAAGCGTCGCAGTAAACGACGATGTCATCCGCCCCTCGGGTAAAGACAAAATTGGCGCACTACATAACTTCTGTTTCAACATTTGAAACGCTGCTTCCTGACTTTCGCCCCAAACAAACTTCTTGTCTTTCTGAGTTAGCGCGGTCAGAGGTAGGGCTATCTTGGAGAAGTTCTCAATGAAGCGTCGATAGTAGCCAGCTAGTCCTAGGAATTGCCTCACCTCAGTTGGGGTTTTTGGCGCTTCCCAGTTTTCGATGGCCTTGACTTTGGAAGGATCAACGTGTATTCCTTTCTCGTTTACAACGTGACCGAGAAAGTGAACTTCTCTAAGCCAAAACTCGCACTTGGAAAACTTCGCATACAACTTTTCTTTCCTTAACAATTCCAAAATCAATCTCAGGTGTTGCTCATGCTCGGCCTTGGTCCGAGAGTAAATCAGAATATCATCTATAAACACAATCACAAACTTGTCCAAGTATGGTTTGCACACGCGGTTCATCAGATCCATGAATACAGCCGGCGCATTAGTTAGCCCGAAAGGCATCACTAAGAACTCATAATGGCCGTATCTAGTTCGGAAGGCTGTTTTCGGCACATCTTCCTCATGGACCCTAAGTTGGTGGTATCCGGACCGTAGATCTATCTTCGAATAATAACTGGATCCTTGCAACTGGTCAAATAAGTCGTCAATCCTCGGTAAGGGGTACCGATTCTTGACTGTCAGCTTATTCAGCTCCCTGTAGTCAATACACATTCTGAACGAACCATCCTTCTTCTTAACAAACAGCACTGGAGCTCCCCAAGGTGAAAAGCTTGGGCGTATGAAACCCTTATCCAATAGTTCCTGTAACTGATTGGATAGCTCTTGCATCTCAGATGGAGCTAGTCGATAAGGCGCTCGAGCTACTGGCGCAGCTCCTGGGACCAAATCAATACGAAACTCGACTTGTCGCGGCGGCGGTAATCCGGGCAAATCTTCAGGAAAAACTTCTGGAAATTCGCGCACTACTGGTAAGTCTTCAATTCTTCGCTCATCTCCTTTCTTCTCTACTACATGCGCCAGGAAGGCGTAGCACCCTTTCCTTAGGCACTTACGCGCCTTTAGGCACGAAATCAGTTTCGTCGCAACTCCCCTTCTTTCCCCTTGAATTACCAAGGTTTCTCCGTTCAACAGTGGGATCCGAACCTGCTTCTCATGGCAAATAACTTCCGCGCGGTTCTCGACTAACCAATCCATACCTACCACAATGTCAAAACTTCCCAAGTCTATTGGCAACAAATTAATATTGAACCCGTGACCTCCCATGACTATTACACATTGTTCAGTTCTTTCGTTCGCGCATAACTGCCTACCATTGGCTAGTTCTATAGTATAAGGCGTGTCTAGCCTACTGGTTGCTAGGCCTAGGGAGTCTTTAAACTCAGCGGATATAAAACTTAGGTCAGCGCCAGTATCAAATAAGACAGATGCAAAATGTCCGTTAAGCAAAAACGTACCGGTTACCACATTCGGCTCTTCTTTAGCTTTGCCTGCGCCGATCACAAAAGCTCTCCCGCGAGCTTGGTTTCCCTTTTGCGGGCAATCCCGACTAAAATGCCCTGGCTTCCCGCATGCGTAGCAGTTGTCGCTTGCTCCAGCTTCTCTGACACGGCAATTCATCGTCTTGTGCCCTGGTCTGCCACATTTGGCGCATTCGATTCTTGCGCATTCACCCTCGTGGTGATACTTGCATTTGTTGCACCATGGGCGAGGCCCGTTGTATCCTTTCCTTGATGGCTCCGCGGCTTGGATCGCGTAAGCCCTTACGCTCTCCTGCTTCTTGAACGGTGGCTGCTTGGAGTCGGACCCTCGGTGGTGAGGGTTCCATTTCCTCTTGGAGTCAGAGGTTCGCTGCTCGTTTCCGCGCGTAGTCAACATACCCGCACGGACCGTATCCCTTGTAAGGGTGATGGCCCGCGCTACCGCCTCATCAAAGGTTGGAGGCGCTGCGGCGTTGAGCGGAACCCTAACAACAGGAGGTAACCCAAAAATATACCTCTCGATCTTCTTTTCCTCCGTGTTTGCCATGTCTGGCACCAACTGGCAAAGCTCGTTGAACCGGTTGTTGTAGGCGTCGATATCCGTTCCTACCATGGTGTGGTTCCAGAATTCCTGTTGTAGACTCTGGATTTCTGCGCGAGAGCAGAACTTTCTCATCATCATTTCCTTCAGTTCCTCCCAGGTCTTGTGGAGAGCAACTTCTCGCCCCAATGTTTTCGTTTGAAGCTTCCAACAAGACGAAGCTGCCTCTTGGAACATGCAGGTCGCGTAAAGGACCTTCTGGTTCTCACTACATCCGCTAATGGAGAGAACTGTCTCCATCTTGTCAATCCAGTTGTAGAGCCCAATGGCCCCTTCGGTACCCTTGAATGGCCAAGGCTTACAGGCCATGAATGTCTTGTAGGAGCATCCTTTGTCCAAGGCTCCTGATTCGGGTTCTGGGGTCTCATTCTGACGACCCTGACTTGATTCGGCCTTGCTGGCCTCATGTGTCGCGATCGCTTGCGCGATTATTTCCGCGAGTTCCTCGGGTGTCATGGTAATTCCCTTGGCTTTAGTTGGAGGCATTCTCGCTTTAAAAGAGTGAAAACATATCAATCTTAGCGCATGTATTCTGAGCACATAATGTTTTTCTTTATTTACTAGACACTGTGTGACCCGTGTTCCTAAGTGTGTGTATAGTTTCTTTTGAAAATATTTCATGCGATTTCCCCCAACGGTTATAGTCTAGGTTAAAACTTCTTTTCCTAGTTCGCTATAACCAGTGCTCTGATACCAATCTGTCACACCCGGCCCTGAGCGGCGGAAACAGCCGTGCGCGCGCGAGTGGGGATTGATAATTAAGCACAGGCCATTGCAAACATTTATAGTAAGATTTTCATTGCGCATAAAAAAATGTTTAATACAAATACATTACATTGTTTAAAAATTTCATAAAAACATCCAAGTATAAAAACTGTTGAAGATTTCCACGCCATATCCCCTTGCGCGGCGGGAACAACCATGCGCATCGAAGGGATAGAACTAAAATCTTCCAAAAAGCTAGTTTTAGATGTTCAGCGTGAGGTGCTCTAAGTGTGACTCCATGCGCTACCTAGTTATCTCCTGAAAGACACGTAAAGCATTTGAATCAGTATAAACTGAGTGAGTTCACAAGTTTTTGTAACTATATAAATCGCATTGCATCATAGTCTTGATAAAATCATATTGAAACACATTTCTGATTTCATGTCTAAACATATACTTGATAATCCATATGAAAACATAGATCTGACACATATTTCTGATAAAAGTCGTTCCGCGGGCTACGCGCGATCATTACCGGAAGTGTGCTCGTCCATGCAAAGTGGAGCTGCCACTACGAGCTAAATAATATAATGCCGTCCCGCGGTTTACGCGTGGACATTTCTGAAAAACCGTGCTCGTCTATGCAAAGAGGCGCTGCCCCTACGAGCTAATCAATAATTCCGTCCCGCGGGTTACGCGCGGACGTTGTGCCGGAAAACAAGGCGCTCGTCCATGCAAAGAGGCGCGACCCCTACGAGCGGGCTCAAACCCATAGTACTGCCCCATGACCATACTAGGCACTCGTCCATGCAAAGAGGTGCGACCCCTACGAGTGGGTGGATCAAACCAGCAGTCCCTACCCTTAGAGTTCCAATGGTAAAGTGATCACTTACTCGAGTTCTAGCGCACATACATCGAAAACCTTAGATAACCGTTCGCATTGCTCATCATGAAATATAATTTAAACACATAATCGCTTGCATAGCTTGTATGTATACCATGATAAAACATTATTTAAGTACGTGTCCCTCGCCCCGAAAACAGTTTAAAAACAGTGAAAACAGTGAAAATAGGGGCTGTGAGACTCACCTGTGGTTCTTGTTAAGGGATTAATCGAGATTCGGGTTTTCTTGGTGTTGGCCTCGGAATCGAAGGTCTAGTAACAGGATCGGAAATGAAAACAACGGATGCTTGGGAGAGGATTAGTGCAAGTTTGCAGTTCTTTGAAGTGTGTTTTGGGTGATAATTTAGGTTACATATTTATAGGCAAACTCAAGGGAACACAATCCCTTGCTTTAGGGGATTGTAATCTTTTCATATCTAGGGGTAATGATGATAAAGTATGGAAATTATTATTATTTATTTAAAAGTGGAGTAGTGGATAAAAGATTTTGATTTTGATTTGGTCAGGACATGCAGGTCTGGGGTTGGTGAGAATAGGGTGGCTGACAGTTGACTTTTCGTGTTACAGTGTGCTTTTTCAGGTACTTTTGTCAGTGTACAGTAAAAAGTGGAAAATCTCTGAAACACGCTACTGTTTCCTTTTGGGCGGGAGTAATCTCCTTACGTCTGGAGAATAGACTAAGTGTTCTGTGCGTATCACTTTGTGCGCATAGCTTTCTGCGTGAAGGACATTTCTTTGCTGCGGGTAGGTGCGTAACCTTCTCGCAGTTAGGGACATTGAGTTTCATTTGTAGATTCTCCAGGTGGTCTTGGTAATTCAACATAGTGATCAGTTATGTTGAAGTCAATTCCATCTTGGAGCTTCAGACAAACTAGCTCTCAATGTTCCCGCCATGCGGGGAGGTTAGTTCCCTTCCGCACGCGCATAAACGATTTAGGATGCACCCGCCTTAGCATCATGCGGGATGGTCAACCCATTAGACAACATAACGTTAAGGTACATGAAAACATAAAGCCAAAACATTCGCGCATGGCGCATATAACATATGCCCACGCTGGTTCTTAACATGGCGCGCTCGCGCAGGGCGCACATAATATGCCCGCGCTAACTAACATGGCGCGCTCGCGCAGGGCGCACATAACAAATGCACGCGCTGATTAACATGGCGCGCTCGCGCAGGGCGCACATAACAAATGCACGCGCTAACTAACATGGCGCGCTCGCGCAGGGCGCACATAACAAATGCACGCGCTAACTAACATGGCGCGCTCGCGCAGGGCGCACATAACAAATGCACGCGCTGATTCTAATATGGCGCGCTCGCGCAAGGCGCACATAACAAAATTACCTAATATTTAGGTTGATTACTTGGTTTAAGGGTTTGGGAATTTACCGGGTGTCACATGAATACACAACCTAACCCACGATGCGAAGCATCGGTACAAACAACCAAATCCTCATCACCATCGGGTAGCGTAAGTATTGGAGCTTGAGTGAGTCTTTTCTTCAACTCCTCGAAATCTTCTTCCTGAAACTTACTCCAATTGAATACTACAGACTTTCGGGTCATACCGGTCAACGGTGCAGCTATCATGGAGAAGCCTTCGATGAATCTACTATAATTGCCAGCCAACCCTAAGAAGTTTCGTATATCAGTCGGGTTTTTCAGAGTCTTCCAATTCGTTATAGCCTCAATCTTAGCTGGGTCCATAGTAATCCCTTCAGGATTGATTACGTGACCTAAAACTGCACTTCACGCAACCAGAATGCGCATTTTGAAAACTTAGCATACAATTTCTCTTCCTTCATAATCTCCAATTCTTCTCTTAGATGCTCAGCATGGTCAGACTCGCTCTTTGAATAAATCAATATATCCTTAATGAAAACGATAACTGACTTGTCTAACATCGGCCGACACACTATATTCATCATGTACATAAATGCCGCGGAGCATTCGTTAGACCGAACGCCATCACGAGGAAGTCGTAGTGTCCATACCACGTCCGAAACGCTGTTTTAGGGATGTCTACCTCTTTCACCTTCAGCTAATGATAGCCTGATCTAAGGTCTATTCATGAGAACCAACTCAAATCTTGTAGTTGATCAAACAGATCATCAATCCGTGGAAACGGATATCTATTCTTCATCGTATGCACATTTTCATACTTCCATCATTCTTCTTAACAAACAACATTGGTGCACCCCACGTGGAAACACTCGGTCTTATAAAACCTTTATCGAGGAGTTCGTTGGGACATCAATTCTTTCATCTCGGACGGCGCCAGGCGGTAAGGTGCTTTCACGACGGGCTGTGCTCCTGGTATTAAGTCTATATGGAATTATACCTCTTGTCCTAGTGGCAACCCCGGAAGGTCCTCTGGGAACACTTCTGGATAGTGGCGCGCAACAGGAACATCATTCGCTTCCTTCGTCTCGGTCGTAGCTTTGACAACGTACGCCAGGTATGCACCGCACCCTCGCCTTAACAAACCTTCGGCTTTTATCATTGAAATGACATTAAGCCCTGAACTTTCTTTATCACCGTACACCGTCACCGTACCACTGTCCAAGGACTTTAACCTCATCAACCTACTGTTACACACTATCTGAGCCTCAAACTCAGATAGCCAATCCATTACCAAAACCACATCGAACCCTTCTAAGGTCAAAACATACAAGGTAACTGGGAACTCACGTCCCTCTAACTCTATCTTACAATCCTTAACCATTCTCATTATCCTAACCTAGGTTTTACTAGCGGTTTCAACGATAAAATTTTCAGGCACACAAAAAACATTTCATTTTGCTAACTTACTAAATGTCGTAGCTACAAAACTTCTATTCTCACATGAATCAAACAATACAGAAGCGGAAATACTGTTACTTGAAACTTACCTATCACAACATTTGGAATCTACTTGGCTTTCTCCTGAGTCAACATGTAAGCTCTGGTCTTTGGCCTTGATGGTTCAATATCTTTTTTCCCACCTCCTCCGACTTCGGCATATTCCCTTGACATATGACCCTTGTTCCCACACTTGTAACATGTGGGCTCGGTGTTGCATTCATGAGCGTAATGTACTACCTTCCCATATTTGTAGCAGGCATTTGACCCTAGCCTGCACTCTCCACCATGAGATTTCCCACACTTGTGGCACTCACGGAGCCAGTTCCCCACTTACATTTGCTACCATGCATCTTCCCGCAAGTCTTACACGGCCTCTTTTCCCACACCTTCTGCTTCTTATCTTTAGGGTTCCACATCTTAGTATCGGACCGCTTAGAAGGAGCAACCCATTTATTCTCTCTTTTCTCATCTAGCACCACATCATCCACATCCAGGTCATCGTAAACCATCTCTGCGAGTTCAACTGCAGAGTCAAATGTAGCAGGCTTACTAGTCCTGACTAGGGTGCGAACCTTCAATGGTAGTCCTCTGATGTAACACTTGATTCGCTTGGCTTCAGTGTTCACCATGTCAGGCACCAACCCAGACATGCAGTTGAATTCAGTAGTGTATTCACGGTGTGTCATCTTACCCGCATTCAGATTCAAAAACTTCATTTCAGCCCTCTCAACCTTAGCATCAACACATAATCGTTTCATCACCAACCCCTTCAGGTCATCCCACCTCATAGCCTTAATCTCTTCCCGGGTCTTTCTTTGTTTCACAGTTTCCCACAAAAACATAGCCTCATCACCAAACGACCAGGTAGCATAACTCACCGCTTGATCAGGACGACACTCGTTGATTCGGATAACCATGTCCATTGCGGTTATCCACTGGAGAGTAGTGATTGCATCCCCCTACCAGTCAGCATTGGCAGGTCGCAACCTTTGAACGACTTATAGTTGCACCCACCTCGGCCTCTCTTTCTCTCATCAACTTTCATAGATCGAACTTCACTCGAATCACCTTCCCCATCATCATCTTTCTTACCGTCATCCCCTGCCCTATCAGCGGTCCTTACATGGCTTCTAGCAGACTTTTCAGGTTGCAGGTTCTTCACTGCAGCAACTACAGCTTGAGCAATGGCGACCTGAACCGCAGGATCAAGTTGATAGCCCTCATTGTTGCTCGGATTCCGTCCAACTGCACTTTGTTTTTCCCTTGTGTTATTAACTGACTCTACAGAAGGTTCTCGGGTAATGCGTGGCCTACCACAACGTCCCGTACGACCTCCTTGACCAACAACTTTCCTTGCTCCAGCCATTGGCATTCTATAAGGAAACACAAACGTCATCACGTAAGGAACTATTTAGTACAATGATAGTAAGGCTAACAGGAAATAATATTGGCCAGCTGTGATTAGCTGATCACGTTACTTTCGTGTCCTATACACTTCCCTTTGTGAATCCATTTGTGCTAGTTCTACTTTTAAACAGTCAGACAATCAAACAGTTCATGTAATCATATACTCATATCTCTAGCAATTAACCTATTGTTGTATATAAAAATATACATCTTTTTTGCATCAAATAATCTCTAAAAACTGCAACTTTTATCCTATAATATAGTTAAAATAACTACTTATCATGTTAAAATGTATTTTCAAGTGAATCCAAGCCTCAAACGAAGAAACGGAAGAAAAGACAAAGAAAAAATCAAAGAAAACCAAAGAAAACAGCAAAACATGGGGCTTTGGTTCAGAAAACATGGAACTGGGCTTCAGAGAACATGGGGCTGTGCTTCAGGAAACATGGGGATGTGCTTCTGAGAACATGGGGCCATGCTTCAGGAAACATAGGGGTGTGCTTCAGGAAACACGGGGCCGTTCTCACCTTTCAGAAAAGACAAAATAGTGGACAGCTTGACACGGGGCCGTGCTTCAGAGGACACGGGGCCGTGCTTCAGAGGACACGGGGCCGTGGTCACCTTTCAGAAATGAAAAAAAGAATTAGCACATGTCACTAAAAAGCACGGGGCCGTGCCTCAGGAAGCACGCCCCCCGTGCTGAGTCGCCATGTACGATCTGACAGAGCATTTAATGCGAATCAACACGTGGACACGGGGGCGTGCCTCAGGGAGAACTGGGCCGTGCCTGAGTGCCCAGACATCCTATAAATAGTGGATCATGTTGCACTCATTTGATGTGTCTTAAAGAGAGTTCTGTACGGTTTTCACTTATAAAAACACCCACTAACACTCATATTGAAGATCTTGTGGAGAGTTTGAAGGCTTGGAGATCATCATCATCATCATCAATAAGGGAGATTCGTCCACATTTGGTTAGATTATTTTAGTTTGATCATGTGTTTGTTATCTTTATTCTCTTTTGAGTCATTAACCATGCTCATTATGAGCTAAACTCCATTCACCATCTAAATTCTATGAAGAAACTTTGTTTTACTTGATGATTATATTGAACATGTGGTTTAGTTTAGTAAAGTACATGGTTATTTTGCAATTATCCTTTGATGAAAAATGTTTTATCACTTTAACTCAATAAATCAGAGTTCATGATTAACAATCATTCATGATTTACTCATGTTCTTGGAGACTAGAAATGTTAAAAAGAATACTTTGATAACTTATTTAAGATAAAACATGGATCCTTATATTGTACTTAGAAATGATGAGATATAAGCTATGATCTATTTCTCTAGTTTTGATAATTCTGAAATAACATCGTCAACACGATTGCTTAGGTTATCATGCTAGATAAAGAAATCATATTTTAACGGAATGTGTAACTATAACCTACTTAAATCAACCAAGGGGAGGTTGTGTGACTAATCTATAACCACCCGAAGTTGTTAGAATTGGTATTTGAGAAATCGAAGTCAATCCTAATCTTTCTACTTTATTAAAATACTTGTCAACTCAAATTGACATTCCCGTGGTAGCATGACATTAGGAAAGGGTTGACTTTAAAATGCGCATGCTACTTTTTTTTGTCATATGATATGCTCACATAGAAATGAGGGGCTATTCTATCATACATTATTACGTCAAGTTTATCACATATTCACTTTATAATCACCAAGGACAAATGGAGTGGATTCTCGGATTTAGATGGTAACCTTCATATATTTGAAACACGCATTTAGAATTTCTCTTCTTGGTCACCTATATATTATTATATATTATATATAAGTATTTATATTCAAAAATCAACCCAAAATGATTAAAACTCTCCGATTACATTAAAACGAAGATTCATTATTAGAAACATTTGTGTCCACAGATCGATATTTGGTTCTTACCAATAATATCCTACATATACGATAGGTACACTTGCCTATTTTGTGTGTGTTTAGTTTTACTAGAAATCACTTTTATGAATTAAAGCACGATCTTGTGCAAAGCTAAACCCCAATCAGTTAAAATTTTACCATCACACGCAGAACACATCAATTTTTTGGCGCCGTTTCCGGGGACACGGTACGTTTCTAAGAACGATCCAAGTTTTAATTTAATCATTGTTGATAATTGTACAAATGTTCAACTTTTATTTTATTATCTTTTGTTTTCTTATATTAAATATTGTTAAGGCTAGCATAACCTTTACTCTTAGTAATTAACTTATACCTTAGTTTAGTTTTAGAATAGCTTCGACTAACGTTTAGCTTAACTTTAGCATAACCCTTAGTTTAATCAAAATAGTTTAAATTTTGATTTAATCCCATATATGTCCTCTACATTCGGACCTGTAACATCACGAAAGTATCGGGTCAAAAATACCAAGTTCAAAAGATAAAGGACTAAAAATGTGAAGTTTTAAACATATAAATCAAAAACAAATTTTTTTTTTGTCACCAGGCCTGATCGCGATACACGATGGCCATAGACCAAACGTCATCGCGTATCGCGATGACGAGGTCGACAGGGTGACGGGTGTCTTGCCACGTGTCACCATGTGGCATAAAGTCATGATAAGGTGACACGTGTCACCTGGTGGCATTATGTGTCATCACGTGGCATCACGTCCGCCACGTGGAAGCCCTAGTGGGTGACTCATCATGCCTACATCGCGAAACGCGATGGCGTGATTGGGGGACCATCGAGTATCGCGATGGGTCCCGAGAGAACTCTATAAATAGCAAGTTATGGCATCACACTTCTCACACCATTTTTCACATAACCTATCTCTCTCTAACATCTCTCTAAAAATTACCTCGACAAACGTGTACCGACCACCTCGTTTTCCGTGACCATAAAACTCTGACATATTACCTCGTAATCCGTGCCATTAAACTGACGATACCCTGAAATACCGATGACAATATCTCGAAGTACGTACCGACCTGAGACGAACCGACGACCCGCCTCGAAGTACGTGCCGACCTGAGACGAACCGATGACCCACCTCGAAGTACGTGCCGACCTGAGACGACCCGACAACCCGCCTTGAAGTGTGGCGGCGAGACTTGAAGACCGGCATGCCTCGATTTGCGTGCCAAGGAGGTGTTGATCAAGATTCTCGATATACGTGCCAGCGTTGAAGTGTTGCCCGAGAGTCTAGAAATAATAAGCCAAAAAAGGTAGGCTTAATGCTCGAATAAAATAATAATAAAATAATAAAGGCTTAAACCATAGTTAAGGGTATAGTCAATACCTCGAAATTAAACAAAAGGAAATAAAACAAAGAAAGTATAAAGATAAAGATAAAAGTATAGATTCTTTATTATAAATGAAGCATGATTATTATTTAAATAGATTTTACATAATAATAAAATAAAAAAAATAAAGAAATAAATGAAAGAATCTTTATTAATAAATAAAGATAATAGTATCATTTAAAAAGTATATTAAATGAATAAATGAATATATATATATATATATATATATATATATATAAGTATACGTTGTTGGAAAACGTGAATTTTAGAAAAGAAAAACGTGTTGGACTAAAGGTCCAAATATAAGAATAAAAGATATATGATTTGAACTATAGGTTCAAACATACTATAAAAGAAAATGAAAAGATGAAAATAGAAAATAGTTCTTGTTGATAAAATTATTTAAGGTTATTATTCTTAAATAATAAGTAAAAGTATACGTTTCATAATGAAAAAGAAACGTAGAGTTTAAGAAAAAGGAAAACAAGTTTTTGTTTAACTTGAAAAGGATAAGAAAGAAATAATATTTTAAACTAAAGGTTTAAATAAAAAAAAGATGTTTTGAACTAAAGGTTCATGAAGAAATTAAAATCGAGGTAAAGATTTTACAAAAGAGACTAGAGGTCTTAAGCCGGATTGTATATCCGACTAACAAAAAGTTATACTCTTACTATTGGTTCGAGATAACATTGAAGAGGGAAAGACCCTCGGACAGTGTATTGAAGCTGATCCAAAAGAAAGAGGGAAAGACCCTCGGACAGTTTATTGAAGCTGATCCAAAAGAAAAAGTGAAAGACCCTCGGACAGTGTATTGAAGGTGATCCAAATCGAAAAAGGTGAATACGCCCCAAACTTTACAAACTTGTTTTTAAACGACAAATGAATTATATAAAATTGATTTACACGGGACTACGTGTCTCTAAAACGTTATAAACAAGAGTATAAGCCTAACCCTCAGGTTGCAGTATACGTTTGTCTGGATCCTTACATATGTGGTGGGCACATCACAACTGGTCATATTGATGCTTTCATGCGGGGAGTTAATGACCATGTGTATACATACGTGTACATAACTATGTCGAACGCTGCGGTGTTTGCTGAGGTATTTAGCGTAGAGACTTGAGTTTATGATTGTGATGTTTTAATGCTTGGTTATTCCTAAGCCACATTGGGCCGAGACCTACGTAGTCTCGAGGGGTGGTCAAGTAAAAGAAAACATTTTCGCGATAGCGTGTTCACCAGCATATCGCTGACGTATTTTTTTTTTTTAACATTTCAGGAAATTAAAGTATCAATAATTGGAGCCATTCATGAAGTGGATGTTTGCAAGGTAGAGATGGCTTATTGTTTTAAATTATTAAAACAACAAGATTAAACAAAGATTTATAAAACAAATATTTGGGTATTTATTACCCGAGAAGCTTTTTCAAACAAAAAATTATATTTTATTAATAATGGTTTCAAAAGTATCTAAATATTTTATAATAAAAAGTGTTCCACTAAAAACAAACTCTGATATATTTACAAAACCGGTACCAATTGTTGGTCACACGCCTAGGCCATAAGTCGGGGTGTGACAGGACCCGAGCTTGTTTCTCCAATTTCGGAACCAGAATAACTCTTTCGTCGACGAGCACGTAAATTGACTGCAGAAACCGCCGAAACAATCAAAGACGAGTCAGTGGACGCCACATCATCAGGAGAAAATTAAACCAAATAAATAATGGAAGCACAGAACAATGAACCGAACATCAGGCAGTACGCCAAGCCATCTCTCGAAGGCTATGGCACTGAAGTGGCTCCATCGGTATCACTGAACATTTCAAAATCAAATCAAGCACCATTCATATGGTGGAAAATTCAGTTCAATTTCATGGTCTCCTCGACGAAGACCCTCTTTCTCATATATCTCGATTCTTACGAATCTGCGGAACCTTTAAAATTCAAAACTGTTCAGAATATCAAATCAAACTTAAACTCTTTCCTTTCTATCTAAGGGGCCAAGCCCTAGAATGGATAGAATCTCTTTCCGTTGGTTCCATCACCAACTGGGACCAGATGGTTGAACCGTTTCTCATGAAATACTTTCCGCATGATAAAACTGCCAAATACCGAGCCAGCATTACCGGATTCCGGACCGATGATGATGAATCATTACACGCAGCATGGGAGAGATACAAAAGTCTTCTAAGAAGATGCCCACACCATGGACTGAGCATATGGTTGTAAGTACAAACTTTCTTTGACGCACAATCCAGTCAAAACAAACAGGCCATCAACCAAGTCTCCGGTGGAGACCTGGGATCCAAATCACCTACCGTAGCATTTGAAATCATGGATAAGGCAGCAAAGAATAGTTTCGCTTATAACCAACCAAGATCTACACCTACACATAAAAGATTGCACCACTTCGATTCCAACACTCTTGTCACCGCACAGCTTGAAGCCCTTTCTAAAATATTAAAACAACTTCAAGCCGAACTATCAAAAACCAAACTCACCTGTGACACTTGTGGAGGAACTCATAAGACAAGTGACTGCAAATAAGTCATTAAGGCATTGGAAGAAGTTGACTTCATCGCCCGTCAAAACAACGCTTTCAGCAACAACTACAATCCAGGATGGAGAAACCACCCGAATTTCAGTTGGAAGGACGGAGGTAACACTCAATCCCTACCCGGATTCGAAAAGAGACAGATGAATCAATCCTTCCAGCCTAAACCTCAATTCCAAGACCAAAGTTCCAGTAGCCATCAGAATCCAAGCTACTAAAAAATTGAAGAAATGTTGATTCAAGTCATAACCAAAACAAATGAAGCAGAAATGAAGGCCGACTTAAGAGTCGTTGATATCAGTGGAGTATTAGTAAAGCATGAAGCTGACCTAAAAAGTTAACAAGCATCATTGCAGAATATAGAAACTCAGATCGGACAGATTGCCCAACAATTGCCTGAAAGACCACCCGACGCTCTTCCAAGCAACATAATAACAAAGCCAAATGTAGCAGCCAACGCTGTTACATTAAGAAGTGGCACAACTACTGTTGCCTCACCCACTATAGAACCAGTTATCAAGAAGGAATCCCTTGATAAAATGCAAGAAATACGGATCCCAACAGGCACCGTACAACCTAAGGAACCAGTCCGAACTTATGTTCCACCTATTCGATACCCTGGACGGCTGAAACATGAGAGATTGGAAGCTTAGTACGGGAAGTTTTTAGAGCTCTTCAAACAACTCCACATCAACATCCCTTTCGCCGAAGCCATTGCTCAAATGCTAAACTTTGCAAAGTTTCTCAAAGAAGTGCTGACCAACAAAAGGAAGCTGGAGGAGCTCTCGTATGTCACCTTGAGTAAAGAATGTTCAACTGTCCCCCAAGGCAAGCTTCTGCCTAAAATGACTGATCCTGGGAGCTTTACTGTCCATTATCTTATAGGAAATTTGTCTGTTAGCAATGCCCTGGCTGACCTAGGAGCTAGTATTTACTTAATGCGTTATGCGGTTTTTGCAAAACAAGGGATAGGAGAACCAAAGCCCACCCGCATGAGCATTCAGTTTGCAGACCGATCCGTCAAATATCCTCGGGGCATTGTTGAAAACATGCTTGTCAAAATTGATAAGTTTGTTTCCCCAGTAGATTTTGTGATTCTAGACATGGAGGAAGACAAAAGTGTACCTCTGGTTTTAGGAAGACCCTTCTTAGCTACTACAAAGACTATTATTGATGTTTGCACCAGCAAACTCACTCTCAGGGTCAATGACGAGGTAATCACTTTTGACATAGGAAAATCTATGCAATATCCGCAACATCACGATGACACATTATATTGTGTCGATATCATCGATTCTATCGTGAGTTGCTATGTGCGAGATTCCTCCATCACTAACCCACTCGAAACACAAGTCCTAACCGAAACCATCACCATACCATTTTAGAAAACGAAAATCTCAATACTAACAACAACAACAAGAAACATCAGAAGTAGTATGTGAGATCACTAAATGTAATGAAAAATCAAAACTATCAATCGAAGAACCACCAGCCTTAGAGTTAAAGGAAATTCCGAACCATCTCAAATACGCCTTTCTAGAAAAAGACTCTTAACTTCCAGTAATTATTTCATCTCACCTTTCTAAAGAAGAGAAAGACGAACTTCTTAACGTTCTTAAGAATCATAAGAAGGCAATTGTATGGAAGATCATGAATATCAAGGGCATCAGTCCGTCATTTTGTACTCACAAAATCCTCATGGAGGAATAATACAAGCCCGTGGTCCAACATCAAAGACGTCTCAATCCCAACATGCAAGATGTGGTGAAGAAGGAAGTAATCAAACTCCTTGATGCCGGATTAATCTACCCAATCTCGGATTCGCCTTGGGTTAGTCCAGTTCAAGTAGTGCCCAAGAAGGGAGGAATGACAGTAGTAATGAACGAGAAGGACGAGCTAATACCAATGAGGACCATCACAGGCTGGCGAGTTTGCATTGACTACCGTAAGCTTAATGGCGCCACAAGAAACGATCATTTTCCACTTCCTTTTATCGATCAAATGCTCGAACGTTAATTTGGAAAAATGTTCTACTGTTTTCTTGATGGATTTTCCGGATATTTTCAAATTCCCAATACTCCTGAAGATCAGGAGAAAACCACCTTTACATCCCCGTATGGCACCTTCGCCTACCGAAGAATGCCATTTGGACTATGTAATGCTCCGGCCACCTTCCAACGTTGCATGGTGGCCATCTTGTATGAAATGATCGAACACTTTATGTAAGTATTCATGGACGACTTCTCAGTCTTTGGAGACTCCTTCGATCATTATTTGAAAAACCTAGACAAAATGTTAGCTAGGTGTGAAGAAGTAAACTTAGTATTGAACTGGGAAAAATGCCACTTTACGGTCAAAGAAGGCATCGTTATCGGTCACAAGATATCCCATGCAGGACTAGAAGTTAATAGGGCAAAAATCGAAACCATATCCAAACTTCCACCACCAACTTTAGTCAGGGCCATTAGAAGTTTTCTAGGTCACCCAGGATTCTATAACCGCTTCATAAAAGACTTCTCCCAAATTGCTAGACCTATGAACAAAATTCTGTGAAAGGCGCACCATTCGTCTTCTCTGAAGAATGTGTTGAATCGTTCAACATAATAAAAGAAAAATTTATCAATGCACCAATCATGACTACACCCGATTGGGCCATTCCATTCGAGATCATGTGCGATGCGAGTGACTTTGCAGTTGGAGCCGTACTTGGACAACGCAAAGAAAATCATTTTCACCCAATCTACTATGCTAGTAAAACTCTTATTAATGCACAAGAAAATTACACCACAACAGAAAAGGAGTTATTAGCAGTAGTTTTTGCCTTCGAAAAATTTAGATTCTACCAAGTTCTTTCCAAAACCATAGTTTACATCGACCATGCCGCCATAGGATACCTCTTCAACAAGCAAGATGCCAAACCCAGACTTATCCGATGGATTCTACTACTCCAAGATCGACATAGAAGTCAAGGACAAGAAAGGAGCAGAGAATGTAGCCGCAGACCATCTTTCACTCTTAGAATGTCCAGCTTCAGAAGAACATCACGAGGAAATTATTGATGATAATTTTCCCATGAAGTTCGCATGCATATTCAATCATTAATGAAAGAGGAAGATGAAAGTCCTTGGTTTGCCAACTTCACAAACTATCTAGCTTGTGGAATCTTAATAAAAGGTCTAACTCATCAACAACAGAAGAAATTTTTCTCCGATCTAAAGTTCTACTTCTGGGAAGATCCATACTTGTTTAGGATATGATTCGATCAGGTTGTTCGTAGGTGTGTATCCGAAAAGGAATCCTCAGATATTCTCAAACACTGCCATGAAGGACCAACTGGTGAACACCACAACACCGCTACTACGTCAGAAAAGTGTTTGATGCATGATTTTTCTGGCCCACCATATATAAAGACACATGCTTTGATCCAAGCATGCGATGTTGTCAAAGAGCCGGAAACATCTCAGCCAAAAATGAGATGGCTCAAAAAGGCATTCAAATTTGTGAAGTCTTTGATGTATGGGGAATAGATTTCATGGGCCCATTTCATAACTCATTCGGGAATAAGTACATCCTTGTCGCAGTCGACTATGTGTCTAAATGGGTAGAAGCACAATCTCTTCCCACTAACGATGCTCGAGTAGTTATATGATTTCTGAAAAAGTTATTTTCATGATTCGGTACTCCAAAAGCCCTAATCAGTGACATAGGTACTCTTCTGCAATGCCTTGATGGACAAAGTCTTAGCACGATATGGAGTTTACCACCGTTTAACAACACCATATCACCCTCAGACCAGTGGCAAGTAGAAGTTTTGAATCAGGGAATTAAAAGGATCCTCGAAAGAACAATAGGAATGAATCACAAAAACTGGGCAGAAAAGTTAGATGACGCTTTATGGGCCCTTATGCCTACAAAACCCCCATAGGAATAGCACCCTTCAAAACTTGTTATCAGAAAGCATGTCATCTGCTGGTAGAACTAAAACACAAAGCTTACTGGGCTCTCAGAGTAGTGAACTTTGATCTAATGTCCGCCGGTAAAAACCGGGAAGATCAAATTCACGAACTAGAAGAACTAAGAGCACTAGCATATGAAAATTCCTGGTCTTACAAGGAAAAGACTAAACATTTGCACGATGCCCACTTGAAAGGAAACAAGAAATTTCAAGTTGGAGATTGTGTACTGTTATATAACACACGTTTACGTCTTTTCCCAAGAAAGTTGAAATCTCATTGGACAAGTCCATACATAGTCGAATCAGTTTTTGACTACGAGACAGTCGAGATCTCAAATTCTGACAGCCGCAAGTTCAAAGTAAATGGACATCGATTAAAACCATACATCGATGGACCATACGAGACCATCTTGGAGGTACAAATCCTCCACCCAGATCAATGAACATGTTGAAAGTAGGGTCTGACCAAGACCCTGAATAAACTAAGCATTGTAATTTTTTTTCTTAAGTATATTTTTTTTCTCCAACTGCTGATAACTTTTTTAAGTTCCACACAAAGCGATCACAATAAAGTGGCAGGCAAACGGGCAATAAGCTGCGCCGCAACCCCATTTCGAATAGCAAAGCCAATTCTACTAAAAACGAAGCTTTGGGACCTAGGAGCTGAAGAGGTTCAGTGTATGACACACTGAACCCTACTAAAAAAATTCACAGCCTATGGGGACAGAAAACAAAATGTATCAAAAGCAAATGGGAGAAAGACATGTTGATTCTCTATACAAGTTTCTCGTGCTTAACAACTTTGCTCGGTTCAGCCTTCAACGCAGCCTGACCCACAACAAACCCACGGTTCTTGAGCCCAACAAGAGAAGACACTCCTGTAAGATCCACACAGACGTGTTTCCCCCTGCCCGCCCGAACACAAGAATATCAGCTGGTCGTAAAGTAGACCTTCCTTCAAGAGGTTCCGTGAGAAAGTTAACAGGGGCTTCCTTTTGCCCGTTTAAAAACATCACACAGAACATCCCTAACCAAATCATGTCTGTATTTAAATCCAGGCAATTCTTTGCAATGCACCGCATGGTCTCTAAAAGAATCTAAACAGACCTTGCGACGAATTGGTCAAGGCTCATCATTCGAGAACATAGGGATCATTAACCGGTACTTAAGGATAGCCCGATACTCCAAACCTGACATATGTTGACCCAATCCTTCAATGGGGATGGCTGTTAGAAAATCCTGAGCCCGAGGAGCCCGAAGGCATTCAAACACCAACTTTTGGCGAGAGGATAGATCAAACTTCACTTCTAAACTCTGGGTGATTCCACTAAATAAGGAACTCGCCACAACATGTTGGGCTTTAGGGGGGGGGGGGGGTTGTCCTTATTAGAGAACCCGCTAAGATCAAAATCTAAAAGTGAAGTACGTAAACGATCCATTGCATATCCATAATCAAAGTCCAACCCATAAATATCACAACCCTGAGGTATAAGGTCTTACAAACACCACGATTGTGCTCTCGAAGCCACAAAAGCATATATAGATACATCCTCGGTAGAACATAGACCCAACCCCTCAAAACTGTTAGGTAGTGATGCCAATATCCATTGGAGATCCCCGATGAACGGATCCCCAAAAACCACGATGTCCTTAATCGCCCTTCGAAGGCCATTGTAAAATATATAAACAGCTTCCCCGACATACATAGGTTGGCACGTTCTCAAACCGAACAAAAGCTTTGAAAATCCCATACATGAGTGAAGCAAAAGAAGCTCGCATTGAGGATCCCGAAGTTTTGGAAGACAGCTCATCCGTTCCACAGCGCTAGATGCCCTTTTCATAGCCAAACTGCTGTCCTTTTCATTGTAAATAATAATAATAAAAAATTTAAAATAACTAATAATAATAATAATTTTTAGTATTATTATGCTTTGAATGTTTGTTGGTTGTGTGTAGTTATTTATAAATTAGGTACACTACAGGAGAACGGACGAAAAACAGGGGGGCGGTCTGTCGAAATTTCGTTAGCCCGTATGGAAGATCCTTTCCATTTTACCCACCATACATCATATGAATAAATCTTTTTATGAATCTTTTCACATTGAGGACAATGTGAGATTCAAGTGTAGGGAGGGTAATTACTTGACCAATTGCATGCTCAACTAATTATAAGATTCTCTAAGTAACAAATTTTTTGTAGCATACAAAGACTATTTTTATAACAAAAACCAAAAGAAAATTTAAGAAAATATTTTGTAAATAACCAACTAAAAATCTACCATATCCAAAAAAGTGAAAAAGTAAAAAGAAGTTTTGTAATATTGAGAATAAATTTATACAAAATATGGCGTTTATACCCACTTCCTCCGTTACTGTGAGATAAACCTCATGCCATATAAATATTTTTCAGAAGCTTTGAGTGAGTCATATGTTTCGTGTGATTTAGAACTTGTCGCGAATTTTTCATTTCAATACCGTACGAAGCGTTGTATAAAGAAGAAGGTAATATTGTCTCCAATCCCTCAAACCATTCTCCAAATCTCAAAAACCTTATCCAAAAACCTTACCACTTTATCCCCCTCACCCGTAAAATACAACACTGGTCTTTTAGCAGCAGACCCTAAAGAACTGAAAATGCATTCTTTCAATTTCAATTTTCTTTACTGCATACATTTCACAAACCCTAGGTTGCCTCCAGAAATTAAGGAGAGAATCTTTCTCTTTAGCAATGAGGTGAGGGAAAAGTGGAGCCAAGACGAGCAAAGACACCCATTTTGTGGAGTTTCCAAAAGCACAATGAAAAGAAGAGCAAAAAGATACGAACTATGCTTAGGATGCGGAAACTGGTCCCACGAAGGAAGATGTACAAAAAGTCAAACTCAGTCTTAACTTGAATATATCGAACTAATGAGGGTGGAGGCTATTTGGCTCAAAGTCGAACAATCCATTAGAGTTGGGAGTTATGTTCAGAGCATGATTGAGGAAGACCTGATCCACATCCTCGACAAAACTGGTCTTGACGATCTGACCTTAAAAGAGTCACTAGGTTTGTTTAAAAAAAATCAACAATTGGGAGAAATGAGCTAACCATTGAAGACTTCTTAAGACTCCTAACAATCAGCAGAAGTTGTATTTATCGTCTTCATTCTCATTAACTTAAACCTTTGAACCACCACAAAATACCAAATCCCTACTCACACAAAACCAACCCATATTACCTTCTGATCTATGCAACCCTTCACAAAGGTGGAGATTTGAAGTTGTTACAAGCTTATTTATCACATGTCACGTTTTGGCTAAGAGTGTTAACATACGTACATCACAGGTATGGTCATATATAAAACCGAGTGTGAGTGAACATTGTGAGAACGTGACGTTTTGCATAAACGGAAGCTCATAAAAATGTATTCCTATGATCTAAGATTGGTTATTTTGTTCCCATTTTCTTGGAACTCTTTTGAGGATGTTTAAGCTATGATCCTAACTTTCTATTTTTATAGAATATTTATAAGTAGCTTGCTTGAGGACAAGCAATGCACAAGTGTGGGGATGTTTAATGTATATAAAAATATACATCTTTTTAGCATCAAATAATCTCTAAAAGCTGCAACTTTTATCGTATAATATAGTTCAAATAACTAATTATCATGATAAAATGTATTTTTAAGTGAATCCAAGCCTCAAACGAAGAAATGAATGAAAAGACAAAGAAAAATCAAAGAAAACCAAAGAAAACAACAAAACATGAGGTTGTGCTTCAGGAAACATGGGGCTGTGCTTCAGGAAACACGTGGGTGTGCTTCACGAAATACAGGGTCGTGCTTCAGGTAACACGGGGCCGTGCTCACCTTTCAGAAAAAACAAAAATCTACCATAAAAGACAAAATAGTGGACAGCTTGACACGGGGCCGTGCTTCAGAGGACACGGGGCCGTGGTCAGCTTTCAGAAACGAAAAAAGAATTAGCACATGTCACTAAAAAGTACGGGGCCGTGCCTCAGGAAGCACGCCCCCGTGCTGAGTCGCCATGTACGAGTTGACAGAGCATTAAATGAGACCCAACAAGTGGACACGGGGGCGTGCCTCTGAGGGCACGGGGCCGTGTCTGAGTGCCCAGACATCCTATAAATAGTGGATCATGTTGCACTCATTTGGTGTGCCTTGAAGAGAGTTCTATACGGATTTTACTTATAAAAACACCCACTAACACTCATATTGAAGATCTTGTGGAGAGTTTGAAGGCTTGGAGATCATCATTATCATCCATCATCATCATCATCATCATCATCATCATCATCATTAAGGGAGATTCATCCACTTTTGGTTAGATTATTCTAGTTTGATCATGTGTTTGTTATCTTCATCTCTTTTGATGTCATTAACCATGATCATTATGAGCTAAACTCCGTTCACCATCGAAATTCTATAAAAAAAACTTTATTTTACTTGATGTTTATATTGAACATGTGGTTTAGTTTAGTAAAGTACATGGTTATTTTGCAATTATCATTTGATGAAAAATGTTTTTAGCACTTTAACTCAATAAATCAAAGTTGATGATTAACAATCATTCACGATTTACTCATGTTCTTGGAGACTAGAAATGGTAAAAAGAATACTTTGATAACTTATTTAAGATAAAACATGGATCCTTATATTGTACTTAGAAATGGAGTGGATTCTCGGATTTAGATGGTAACCTTCATATATTTGAAACACACATTTAGAATTTCTCTTCTTGGTCACCTATATATTATATATATTATATATAAGTATTTATATTCAAAAATCAACCCAAAATTACTAAAACTCTCCGATTACATTAAAAGGAAATTTCATTATTAGGAACATTTGTGTCCACGGATCGATACTTGGTTCTTACCAATACTATCCTACATATACGGTAGGCACACTTGCCTATTTTGTCTGTGTTTAGTTTTAGTAGAAATCACTTTTATAAATTTAAAACACGATTTTGTGCAAAGCTAAACCTTAATCAATTAAAATTTTACCATCAAACATAGCCCACATCAGTTATCTTACTTACACATTCTTACATTTCACATAAGGTTAATCATAGACTTTACCTTAACTTAGCTTGCTTGAGTGACACATGGCATTCTTGAACTGGCATCTTCTTTCCTTTCTTACTTAAGTCCCACTCTCTTTTCGAGTATATGCAAGTAGGACGTTTATTACTCTCGAACTTATGCTCTGATACCAACTTGTAAGGCCCCGTACCCGATGCCCTACATTGGACGTTGTATTTACTCATAAACACAATTCTAAATATAAGAGTTAAATAAAACTTTTCGCGGAATAGATAAATGTCAGTCATTCATTACATAAGTCTTAAAATTTAAAACAATAATAAGCATGTCTTTTAGTTTAACCATCATAAATAAAGTATTCAGATGCCAGCTTCTTTATTCTTCTGCCATGTGACCCTTCTCAAGCCAACTGTCTCATCCTACTCACATGCGTGCATACTAAAAGTCAGCTAAGCTGAGTGAGTTCTAGTTAATCAGGAAACATACAATACATTTTACATACTTACTTATACGTATCCGAAGACACATATTACTTACTTAACCTGTTCATCTTTCTTTCGTACATACATAAGTATATACCTTCGTTCTTACTTTCGTTCTTTCTTTCTTTCTACTTTCATATTATAATCTTACTTTACATACATACTTATACGTTTTAAAGAGCCTTTCGCCTTATAACCTCACAGATATTATTAGGGTCTGCCACCCTCCTTGACATATATTATTAGGGTTTGCCACCCTCCTTCGCAGATATTATTATGGTCTGCCACCCTCCTTCGCAGATATTATTATGGTCTGCCACCCTCCTTCACAGATATTATTAGGGTCTGCCACCCTTTTACCGTCAATTCATACATACCTTCATTTTCTTTTATATTGTTATATACTTTCATACATACTCTTAATATTTTAGAAATCATACATACATCCTTAGTATACATTCATATATCATACATACATCATACATAAACATTCATATAACATACACTTTCACTTAAGGTAGGTGTATTTACTAATCACATCGAGTATGCACATAGCCCCGAAAACATAACAAGGAAATGGGGCTAGAAACTCACCTGGATGCGGTTACGTTCGGAGTTAATGGTAATTCCTTTCTTTAGTTGAGCACGGCTAACTGTATAATAATTACAAGTATCAATTAACTAACCCTAGTTAAATAATACATCGAAGTTATTGTAACCCCTAGCTACGGGGGTCCGAGGGCAGCGCTCCGGGCAGTGGGGTCTAGGGGAAGCAGCCCCTAGCAGGGTCCAAGGGGCAGAGATCATGGCTGGGGACGAGCTGCCAAGTCATCTTGTAAAAATATTATTTTCATTAACTGTTCTTTACTAAAATTCATCGGAAATTTTTAAGTCTGGACTGATCTAATCGAATTCTCAGCTCTAATAGAATGGATCTTCTATTCGAATGGATCTTCTGTTCGAATGGACTTTCTATTCGAATGGACTTTCTATTCGAATGGACTTTCTATTAGAATGGAATTACTATTCGAATGGACTTTCTAATCGAATGGGCTTTCTATTCAAATGAACTTTCTGTTTGAATCGGTCTGCCAAGACACATATCAGAGTTGATGTGTCTAGTACGTTATGATTCAAGTCGGGTCATACCCAATATCAAGCTAGACAAATACCACGATATTTGGAAATTGGGTTTCTAAATATTTGCACTTGTGTAATAAATAAATTATATGTATAATTTATGTTATGAGATATTTTGCATTTTTCATATACGATGTTATTTAAACTGGTTAAATAACAATATGCAAGACTTATTTCATTTTGCATATATGATGTTATTTAAGTCGGTTAAATAACAATATGCAATACCTACTGCATTTTGCATATACGAAGTTATTTAAGTTAGTTAAATAACAATATGCAATGCATACTGGATTTTGCTTGTTATGTTATGTTATAACAAAAGTAAATAAAATAGATTACTTGAGTTTGAATTTGGGTGGGAATCTTTTGGCTGCACACTTTTTCCCCCCTCTCTCCTCACTTAATTGTTTTATTTATTCTAAGACATGCACTAGTTTTGGTTGGTAGATTCGTGTGGTGCAATAGTTACGCACAACTCTCTCTCTCTTTCTCTCTCTCTCACACACACACACAAGTCGCAAAGAACTCTCTTATTCCTCTCTCTAATTTCAGCTAAGGGGAGGAATAATAAGAAGGAGTTTCAAGTGTAAATCCTAGCATAACAAGGTGTTTGTTGGAAGCTTGACGGTTTTTCTATCTTGAACACTCGCCATTCATATCTTCATATCCTTCATTCTCTTGGACTCTTGAAGGTTGTATGCTAAGAACACCCTACGGTTGTTTATATTGTTAAGCATGCAAATTCGTATAAGGATCCAGGCCTTGGGTTTTGCATATAAAATTGGTTTTATATTCATCCTGTTAACAAGATTTAAAACTTATTTATCCGCTGCGTTTTTCATATAAATGGGTTTATATCACTTTGATAATCTTGTTAAAACCCAACAATGGCATCAAGAGCCGCTTATAAAGATACATGCTTCAATAGATCTAAAAGTTTTTGGGTTTTATGGTGTGGTTCACCATATGGCCGAAAGTTTTGGGGCTTTTGGTTACCCCTTGGTTTTTCAAGATTATACTTTACATGAATGTGGTAATCTTGAAGAATTAAGTCATTTGGATGATTGAATATTTTGTTTGGACAAAAACCCAAAGTTTTCGGTTTGATTAACCTTGGCCGAAAACTTTAAAGGTTTAAAGGGGAACCATTTTGGATTTACACAGTTCGCATTTTCGGATATGTATTTGCATGTTCGTAACCTAGCCATGACATTGTGTTTGGATGTGTGTTTGTGCTGTGATTTATTCAATAATTTAATATGGTTGTAATATTCTTTTATTTGGGTTTGTAATCTATTTATTTATTTCATATTGGTTTGTAATAATAAGTAGATTAGTTGTATTTCTTTTACTAGAGAAAAATGTATTAGGATATATTTTTCGTAAAAGAAGATGCAACAAAGTTACGGTTTTGGTTTTGGGCCTTAATGGACCTCATAGTCCAAGATAGCATTTTAGCACAATGGCCAAAACCCAAACATGGAGGCCCAAGAAAGCTAGGAGCTGAAGTTGGAGCATAAATGGAAGCCCAAATAAAGTGGAAGAGTCACAACACAAGGTGGAAACTTGAAGCATTTGGATGCGGGGTCAAGTGGGAGTTAACCGACACATGCCTTGTGTCATTCTCGTCCCATAGGAGAGACCTTTTGGCACACTTGTTTCGGTCAACAAGTGTAGCCAAGTTTAGGTGGCTATGGTTATGAACTTGTGGTTGTTTTATTTATGCATGCTTGGTTTTTTCATGTTTTGCATATGGATTGTTAACTTAAAATCAACAACTTGGTTCCTTAGAAATCATTAGGTAATAAAATTGGTTATATTAAAGGTTAATAATTTCACAATAAAATGAGTTTTAATAAAGGAACTTTGAAAATTGGTTTTTAAACAAAGTACCATACATTTGAATGCATGCAAATGCAGGTATGAAAATTTTTTTTTCCAATCTAGAACTTATAAAACATAAATCCCTTTTTAAAACAAGTTTAGCACCATTCTTTTATACAACACTCAAATCACTTGGGAACTCGATGTGGGATAAAGGTCACCTAACCACATTGGAGGAAACTTGTGAGTTTGAGGTGGGTTTACCATATTTGTGGGATAAAGGTCACCTAACCGCTTGTATGTGCAAATTCACACGTGTGTGTATGCAGGACGACTTGATTTGGAAACCATGTGAAATAGGTCACCGAAGCTTGACGTACGAAGGTGTTGATGAGATTAAACTTGCCAACTAAACATATGATGTTTAACCGATCCCATAAAACTAGAATTTGCAAAGGGTTGCAATCGTCAAGCGTTGACTATCTTGTTAATTCAATAGTAGGATAAATGTCACCTAACTACTATGTGAATGTAACGTTGGGTTCAAGATTTTAATCATTAACAGCCTTGAAGACATAAAAGCGTATTAACGATTAAAATTAATTAATGATATTGAAAATACTAAAAATTAAAGCTTTGTTAAAATTATGTAGAGGGCCGCAATCTACAATCCACCAAACGCAATTATCCCACCCGTGCATAACCTATCACTAAAAGCCATACTCGATAAGGATCGTCTTAACTACAACAATTATGGATTGGTATCGAAACTTGAGAATTGTTCTCATGCAAGAAAAGAAATCCTATATATTAGACGATCTTATTCCCGACGAACCAAACATTGACGATTTAGATGCCTATAAATGTTGGTTGAAATACACTGAGGATTCGGTGCAACTTTCTTGTCTCATGTTGGGAACTATGATTCCCGAAATTCAAAAGGATTTTGAAAATCATGGGACATATGACATGATCACCCTATTAAGGGAAATGTTTCTTACTCAAGCTAGGGTGGAAGGCTACAAAAGGGTTCAAACGCTTCATGCATGTCCTATGGAAGAAAACCAATCGGTTTCATCTTATGTGCTTAAGATGAAAAGCCACATTGATCGACTCGAACAACTAAATTGTCCCGCCTCAAAAGAGTTACCCACGAATATGATCCTTAATGGCCTAACCAAAATATTTGAGACTTTTGTCATGAATTATAACATGAATGGATGGGACAAGAGCATTGGGGAGCTTCACGTAATGCTCAAAACGGCCGAAGCGAGAAAGGGTAAAAAGGTTTTACCGGTTCTCATGATCAATGAAGGTGGCAATAAGAAGAGGCATCACCCAGAACCTAGGGCAAAGGTTGCCAAAGGTAAGGGACATGTCAAGGGTAAGTTCAAAGGTAAGGAAAAAGCGGAACCAGCCAAACCAAAGGAAAAGAAGCTAAAGGTTAGCTTAGACGATCCGTGCTTTGGTTGTGGTGAGATAGAACATTGGAAAGGGATTGTCCAACTTTCTCAAAGAGTTTATCAACAAGAGGAAGGCGGGGAAAACTTCGGGTACAACTTTCATGATCCATATTGATCTTAATGTTATTTCTTCTAACACATGGGTATTGGATACCGGATATGGAACTCATATTTGCAATTTGTTGCAAGAGTTCAAAAGAAATAAACATTTCAAGAAAGGAGATACAAGTCTCTTCATGGGCAACCGAGCAAAAGCTGATGTTGAAGCCCAAGGAGATTACGTTTTGAAGTTTCCAAATGGTTTGGAAGTTGTTTTGAAAAAAATTTTGTATGCTCCTAGTTTGACTAGGAACATTATCTTCGTTTCTCTTTTAAGACAATATGGTTATTATTTCAAATTTGTGGACAATGGTATTTATGCTTTCAAGAATAATGTCTTTTATTTTAAAGCAATGCCGTCTAATGGCATTTATGAATTAGTTCATGATAACACATCCTTTGATAACAAGTTGTACAAATCAAGCACCATGAAACTCAAAATGGATTTGAGTAAGACTTATATTTGGCATTGTCGCCTTGGTCACATAAATAAAGATCGCATACATACACTTTAATATAATGTTCTTTTGGAATCAAATGAAGATTCATTTGATAAATGTGAATCTTGTTTACAAGGAAAGATGACCAATGATCCCTTTAGTGGAACTAATGAAAGGGCAAAAAACTTATTATGTATCATACATTCGGATGTATGCGGTCCTTTTAAGGCAATGACAAGGAATGGTGAAAGATATTTCATTACCTTTATCGACGATTATAGTCGTTATGGGTATGTGTACTTGTTAAGACACAAAGATGAAGCCTTTGAAATGTTCAAAGTCTTCCAAAATGAAGTAGAAAATCAACTCAATAAGACCATCAAAGTACTTCAATCGGATAGAGGAGGTGAATACCTTAATGATGCTTTTCAAGATCATCTTAGGAGTTGTGGGATTGTCTCACAACTCACTCCACCCGGAACTCCAGAAAATAATGGTGTGTCCGAAAGGAGGAATCGAACTCTATTGGATATGATTCGATCTATGATGGCTAGAAGCACATTGCCTTTATCATTTTGGGGTTTCGCATTGCTCTCCGCGGCCCCAACCAAGAAAGTGGACTAGAAACCTTTTTAAATATAACATGAAAGGGTTCCATCATTATCATATTTAAAGGTATGGGGTTGTGAGGTGTTAAGCACAACACCCAAAACAAACTTGAAATCCGATCCACTAAGTATATTTTTGTAGGATATCCCAAAGACTCTATGGGATATTATTTCTACAACCCAACCGAGCAAAAGGTGTTTATTTCTCGAAAGGTCTGGTTCTTGGAAACTAATTTCCTTTTGGAAGGAACTATTAGAATGGTGGAACTCGAGGAGAATCGAGAACCATAAGCCGATACACGTTTGGTTGATACTAGCAATCAACAAGAGGTTTTGAGAATGATCAAATGGTTGATCAAGGCACACAAAACGTTCACAAATCTGGTAGAATTAGTAATCCACCCGAAAGATATGGATTTTTCATGGATGGATGCTATGTGGTAGATTCGGATGAACCCACCACATACCATGATGCTATATTACAATCCGATTGTGATAAATGGCTTGAAGCCATGAACGTTGAGATGCAATCCATGCATGACAACCAAGTATGGGATTTGGTTGTACCACCTCTTAACTCCAAGACGGTTGGAAGTAAGTGCGTTTTCAAGAAGAAAACCGATATACATGGAAACTTGGATACTTATAAAGCAAGACTTGTAGAAAAAAGGTTTTACTCAAACTGAAGGGGTTGATTATGATGAGACCTTTTCGCCGGTGGCAATGCTAATGTCTATTAGGATATTATATGCCATATCTGCATATTATAACTATGAGATTCGGCAAATGGATGTCAAAAACGCTTTTCTAAATGGACATCTTGGGGAAGATGTCTATATGGTTCAGCCCGAAGGTTTTTTTGATCCACAACATCCTAATAAAGTATGCAAGTTAAATATCAATCTATGGATTGAAACAAGCATCTAGAAGTTGGAATCACCGTTTTGATGAAGAAGTTAAGAAATTTAGATTCATCAAGAACGCTGATGAGGCTTGTGTGTATAAGAAAGCTAGTGGGAGAATCATTACTTTCTTAGTATTGTATGTTGATGACATACTACTATTTGTAAATGGCATTCCAACCATGAAAGGTGTAAAATCCTGGCTTGGGAGTTGTTTTTCCATTAAGGATCTTGGTGAAGCCGCCTATATTTTGGGAATAAAGATCTATAGGGATAGATCAAGACGGTTGATAGGTTTAAACCAAAGTGTATTCATCGATAAAATCTTGAAAATGTTCAATATGTAGAACTCTAAGAAAGGTTTGGTACCTATTCAAGGAGAGACGATATTGATTAGGTCTCAATGTCCAAGCTCAAAGGATGAGCAAGAGAAAAAGAAAGGAATCTCATATGCTTCGGCTATAGGATCTATTATGTATGCAATGATATGCACTAGACCGGATGTGTTATGCGCCTTGAGCATGACAAGTAGATTCCAACAAAATCCGGGAAATAGCCATTGGATGGCGGTTAAGAGCATACTGAAATACCTTAGAAGGACTAATGATATGTTTCTAATATATGGCTCTAATGAGGAGGAACTCTTCGTAAAGGGTTACACGGAAGCGAGTTTCCAAACTTATCGAGATGATTCTCGATCACAATCGGGATTTGTTTTCGTTATGAAGGTCGGCAGTCTCTTGAAAGAGTGCCAAAAAAGATGTGGGAGCATTTTCAACCACTGAATCGGAATACATCACCGCCTCACTGGCAGCTCAAAAAGCTGCGTGAATAAGGAGTTCATTGCCGATCTAGGGATAGTCCGTACCATTCGGGACCCTCTAGAGATCTTTTGTGACAACGAGGGTGCGGTTGCTCAAATCAAGGAACCCCGTGCGCATCAAAAGACAAGGCACATTGAGCAGAGATTCAACTACATAAGGGATGAAGTTAAAAAATGAAAGATATGTATTCGCAAAGTTCACACTGATCAAAACATTGCGGATCCACTCACGAAGTTCCTTGAAAGGGAGAAGCATGAGGGTCATACTTGCTCCTTAGGACTTCGATATTCTAGTTATTGGATTTGATCTATTTTATATTTGGATATCGGAACAATTGTTATTTTGACTCATTCATATGATTAGGGTTTATGATTATGACATTTTGAGTTATGTTCCATTTTATCATGCTTAAATCTATGAATAAGTTAATTATTCTAAATGTCCGTAGTCATTCATATTTGTGGTAATGAATATGACGGTAAGACTATTATGAACTTCGATTGAAGGATATTCATAAGGGATGAATATAGAGCAAGAGTTTGCTGCCAAGGTTCACATATATTTATGGGATATAATTATTGGACTGACCCGCCCTCAAATGTTACTGCATGGAATCCTTGTGATTGGTGGTCATAAGTAAATTTGAGTAAAGGCGAATATCATGGTATCCTTCGACCTGAGATACATATTGGGTCTTGATATTCACCAAATATTGTTATTTGGCTGAGTTCTTCGCTGCTCTGAAACATGACGGTACATAAGGCTAAGATCAGGTATGGTACAAGGTGATTGTGAGAGACGTATGTAGTCAGAAGAGGATTTGTCCCTCTTATTCTTTGAGAGTAAGATGTCTAAGGCCTGCTAAGTTAAATCAATAGAGAATGATCACTCTGTGTCTCCGTATTTGACATGACATCTATGGAAAAAGGATAAATGATAGATTCACCTAAATCATTTCAAGTCGGGGGCTTGAAGGGGATGATATTATTGAATGGCACTTCGTCATACGTATTAGGGGTAGTAAACCGTTGTTAGGCGGTATTTTCTATTTGCATCAGTCTTCTATGTATCTTGTGCAAGTGGAAGGTTGTTGGAATTGGTATGCCTAAGGCATATATCAGAGTTGATATGGCTATTACGTTATGATCCAAGTCAGGTCATACCCAATAACAAGCTAGAAAAACACCTCGATATTTATTTAAGATATGATCTAAAAAATAAATATCAAAACTTAGAATATTTGGAAATTGGGTTTCTAAATATTTGCACTTGTGTAATAAATAAATTATATGGATAATTTATGTTATGAGAGATTTTGCATTTTGCATATACGATGCTATTTAAATTGGTTAAATAACAATATGCAAGACTTATTTCATTTTTCATATATGATGTTATTTAAGTTGGTTAAATAACAATATGCAAAACCTACTGCATTTTGCATTTGCAATACGTAGTTATTTAAGTTAGTTAAATAACAATATGCAGTGCATACTGGATTATTCATGTTATGTTATGTTATAACAAAAGTAAATAAAATAAATTACTTGAGTTTTAATTTGGGTGGGAATCTTTTGGCTGCACACCTCCCCCCCTTCTCTCCTCACTTAATTGTTTTATTTAATCCAAGATATGCACTAGTTTTGGTTGGCAGATTTGTGTGGTGCATTAGTTACAAACAACTCTCTCTCTCTCTCTCTCTCTCTCTCTCTCTCTCTCTCTCACACACACACACACACAAACACAAGTTGAAAAAAACTCTCTTATTCCTCTCTCTAATTTCGGCTAAGGGAAGGATCAACAAGAAGGAGTTTCAAGTGTAAATCCTAGCACAACAAGGTGTTTGCTGGAAGCTTGAAGGGTATACAAGCTTGAGGTTCTTCTATCTTGAAGACTCGCCATTCATATCTTCTTATCCTACATTCTCTTGGACTCTTAAAGGTTGTATGCTTAGAACGCCCTGTCGTTGTTTATATTGGTAAGCATGCAAATTCGTATAAGGATCCAGGGCTTGGGTTTTGCTTATAAAATCGTTTTTATATTCATCCTATTAACAAGATTTAAAACTTATTTATCCGCTGCTTTTTTCATATAAATGGGTTTATATTAGTTTGATAATCTTGTTAAAACCCAACACTTTCTATTCAAATGGGCTTTCTATTCAAATGAACTTTCTATTCGAATGGGCTTTCTATTCGAATGAAATTTCTATTCAAATGGGCTTTCTATTCGAATGAACCAGCAGTTCGAATCAACCCTCTATTCGAATGAACCCACTTTTCCATTAAAACCTTCTATTAGAATGGATCTTTTGTTTGATTCAAATGGTATCTACACCTTTCTCCTTCTTTCCTTTCTTTTCTAATCGAATGCTTTCCATTCGAATTCTTGCTTTTCATTCGAACATACCCACTGTAGGGTATTAACACCTTTATCATCATTATTACCTCATATATTAACACCCGTTCTCATTTTCAGTGTTGTATAATCTCCTAAACGTTTTCCTTTCTATCTTAGACCAAGATCTAGCTTACTTATCTATAAAGTTTACACCTTTATTGATTTCAAACTCGTTTAAGCTAGATCTAAGGTTAGTGTATGAACCGTTTATACTAACGAGCCCATTAACTCCACTTTTAATGTCAAGTTTATATTTTTATGGCATAAAAATACCCGATTTGCCTTAGTACCAAGTCTTAGGACAACCCGTTCTTTAAAACACAATCTTTTTACATAAAACGTACCTTTTGACGTATGTTAAGCTATGGGTTAGATTCTTGTATAGCTATGACTTGTTCTTGCTTGCTCGGCTAAGGATCAAAATAAATCTAAGCTTGGTTCTTGGATTTCGGATCTCGGCCGTAAGGTTGAGAGTGTTCGTTTGTGTTTTTGAGTGTGTTATAGAGGCTAGAGGATAAGAATGAGGGTTTAGGGTTTTAGGGAGGTTTAAGGGAGTTTACATACCCTTAAGCCCATGGACCTAAGGCCCATCACCATCACTTATTCTATATTTTATTATTCAAGCCCACACTCTATTATTTTTTTTTACTTAATTAAATATTAACACACTTTTAAAAAAACACAACTCCTTTTATTCATCATTATTAAAAGTAGGATGTTACAGCAAACAATTTTCGTTGAAGCATCAAAGGCAGCCCAAACTAGGAAATTCTAAGTGGAAGCAACCTGAAAGAAACGGAGATGAGCCAACTAGAATGAGTCAAGACATGTAGTATGCCTACAATAGTTAACTCATAAAGGAACTTGTTGGGATTGTGAGAAACGAAGCAAATGATGAGAAAGCAGAGATGATCGAGAAGGACGGGCGATTGTCAAGGTATCCTAATTGAAAAGGTATGAAAGGATGAGGCTACATAATGTAGCGAATATGAAAGGAAGACGCTAAGAAGAATGTATTTGCGTACATGATACTTTATGAAAGAGACCACTAGCGATACTTTCGTTAAAGTAGAACTCCGATACTTTCGTTAAAGTAGAACTAGAGGGACGTGAGTTTTTTGTTACTCTTATTGTTTGACCTTAAGAGAGTTTGATGCCGTTAAGGAATGGATTTATTTTTTTGATTTTGAGGCCATATAGCATGTAAGAGTAAGTTGATAAGGTTGAAACTTTGGATGGCGGTACACTGACAGTTTATGGTATTAAGGAAAGTTCAGGGCTTAACGTCATTTCAATGATAAAAGGTGAAGGTTTGTTAAGGCGAGGGTGCAGTGCTTACCTATTGTATGTTGTCAAAGCTACAGTCGAGACGAAAGAAGTAAAATTTGTTCCTGTAGTGTGTGATTATCCAGAAGTGTTCCCAGAGGACCTTCCATGGTTACCACCAGAACGAGGAGTAGAATTCTAAATAGAAGTAATACCAGGAGCACAACCCGTCGCTAAAGCACATTACTGCCTAGCGCCGTCTGAGATGAAAGAGTTAATGTCCGAACTGCAAGAACTCCTCGACAAAGGTGTTTTAATGTCGGGTGTTTCTCTGCGGGGTTTACCGGTGATATTCGTGATGAAGAAATACGGAAGTATAAGAATGTGTATAGATTACCACGAGTTGAACAAGCTTACGGTGAAGAGTAGATATTCGTTGCTACGGATCAATGATTTGTACAATCAATTGCAAGGTGCAAGTTGGTTCTCTCTAGTGGACCTCAGAGCAGGCTATCATCAGCTGAAAATGAGGAGGCAGACATCCCTAAGACTACGTTACAGGCATGATATGGACAATAAGAGTTCCTCATGATATCGTTTGGATTAAAGAATGCTCCAGCAACATATATGATTATGATGAATAAGGTATGTCGTCCGATGCAGGACAATATGTCGTTGCCTTATTGGCGATAGTTTTGATTTATTGAAGGAATAAGTTCGACCATGCCAAACACTTGAGAGAAGTTTTGGGAACGCTGAAGATAAAGAAGTTGTATTCTAAGTTTTCAAGGTATACCATCTATACATATCTTAAAAGTGTGAAGTATTTCTTTAAGCAGAAAGGATTGAACATGAGGTAGAGAAGATTGTTATAGCTGATAAAGGATTATGAGTGTGAAATCAAGTATTATCCTGGTGAGGCTAATATGGTTGCTGACGCAATCAGCCGTGAAGGTGAAGAAGTTATTACGACAATTAAGTTGTATAAATTAGTTAGCACTTCGGATTTCATGAGCGAGATCTGCGAGGCGAAATAGAATTATAAAGGATAAGAGTAAGATGAAAAATGAATGAATTTTTTTGTTACACCGAGATTTGGAAGATAATATTTATAATGTGAAAATCATATTTGGTAGCCTGAGGATTCCACGTCATGGAGATCTTCGAGGCCAACTCCTAGATGAAGGTCATAAGTCTAGATACTCGATTGTACATCGAGGTTATGAAAGGAAAGATGTTGGTTACAATGAAGGAAAATACAGATGAAGATGAGTCCATGGTATGTGATAGCTATGGAAGGACATGATACTTTGCCTACACGGACAAGAACAACCGCAAGTGTTACAAAGGTTAAACCGGCAGAACGCAGCAAGGGGATGCAAGAAACCAAGGACAAAAGCTGGAAACACATGCAATGAAGGTGTAGAGATGGTTTAGACTTATGTCTACTTGGATTGAGTCTTAAAACGAATGATTAGTGTAAAACTAATAATCATGTATTCATGGACGGGAAGTCCTCTAGAATGATAAAGACAAAATGGTATTATAAATGTCCATATGAAGGTCGAAACATGCCTGGAAAGAAAGTTGATTAGGATAAATAGTTATGATATATCAGGCAAACTGATATGCAACAATAAACAATAGTAGATTCAGAGGACAAGAGGATATTTGTTTAGTCAAGAGAAGAAAGATGTATCAACATGTACTTCATGATCAAGCTACCTTAGACAGCTATAACTCATGAACCCTACGTGTTGATGCGCAGCTGAGAATGAAAGAATGTTTAAATGGTGACTTAAGGAGCTCTCCGACAAGTTATGCAATGGATGTGCTCAAGAATTTCAAGAGGTGTTCTATCGTAAGGAATAGACAAAGGGATTTCAATAAGTAATACTTAAGGAGAAACTGAAAATGTTTCCTTATGTTTTGAACGTATTGCAAATCAGTATATTGCTAAAGGTTATAATTGGACAGAAGGGTCAATCAGTGTTAAGTGTTATGATAGTAAGTGAAATGATTCTATTTGAAGAACAAGAAAGAAAAGCATGCTTAAGGAAATGATGGGACTTGCTAAGTCTAGATAAGGAAGCGTATCATCGAGGACTTCATGGACAAGCTACCGTGGACAGCTAAAACTAATTAACATCACTCGATGATTGTGAGACAAAGGATAAACTGGTAAGTTAGGAAACTAAAGAAAGAATGTGAATACATGAAGTATTCCTTTACAATGACTAAGCAGGTTTCAAGGACGAAACCTCTTATAAGGAGGCTAGACTTGTAACATCCCAAGTTTCGTCGATATTTATATAATTTGTGTTTAATTAAATTACAGAAAATAAATATGATTATCTAAAGTCGGAGAGGAATAAGTTTCATTTGATGAAAAATTAAACTTGAAACCCTACCATCTTCCTATAAATGTAGCCACCATCTCATTATAACCATCATGGCCTCCAAACTCCTTCCTTACCAAAATTCCCGTTTTTGAGAAAATAACCCACAAAGAAACGACGATTCCTGGATATATAATCGCCGGATCGGTTTCAAATTTTAAATGAGTGTTCACGGAATATAAATGAAGATTTCCACCAATCAGATCTTCGATCAGAGGTCGGGAAGTTTTGTTTTTTATCAGCAAAACTGTAACAGCTAAAAATAGAATTTTCCGGCCACTGTTAAGCTTTTTCGGTGAAGGCGAGCTGATGGGATTGTAGATCGGGACGAGACGGTTCTGTGCCTTCTTAAACGTCAAAGGTACGTTTTTGTAAAAATAGTTTACTTTTCGTGTACGGATTTGCGTGAAAATTGGTAGGATGATAGAATGGGTCATGATTATTGATAAAGTAATGAACTTGATAGTAAACGGTTTAGTTGTTTCATTTCAATAAAACGAGTAGTGTTCGGTTCGTGAAAAGAACGGGTAAACGAAGTCGGTTTAGCATGAAACTTGGTAGAAATCATTTATCTCAGCTGACCTAACAATATAGAACCTGAAACCGAAGCCCCGAGATGCCGAATGAGACGTTTAATTTTAGATCTAGCTTTAATCGGGTGTTTAATCAATAAAAAACAAGCTTAAGGGTCACCATAGCTTGGATCTAGACTGCCCGAAGCTACCTGGGTTATAAACAATCAAAATCTAGACAACCATGGTGGTTAACGGCGACTGACGACGCTAGAATCGAAGAAAACCCCAGAAAAGCGCGTTTAGGATAATCAGATCTGAACATATGTGTCGTATATGTTATACGAGCACATGTTTAGGGCACATATATATACTAGCGTATATGTGTACATGTACGTATATTTATGTGTGATAGTATATGATTAGAGGCGTATATGTAGTAAGGACGTATATATATGAGGAGCACATATGTATGAACCACACATATGTATGTATCACGTATAAGTTCTGGAAGCGCATATTTGTGGCCACGTATATGTATGAAGTGTGTAAGTATGGGAGTATAAGTTATACGGGGAGCCTAACTTATGCGTAAGTATAACATATACGTCCCAAGACTTATGCGCTAACATGAAGTATACGCCACCATGACTTATATGCTAGCCTAGCTTATACGTTAAGAAGTAACTTATACGTAATAACTTATGTGCTGACTTATACGTGGAAACGACTTGTGCGCCAAGAACTTATGCGGTATGTAAGATAAGAATAAGTAATCAATTAATAACTAAAGGTAATGTTTAAAAATGATAAAAGCCTAGAAAGAAAGACTGATGCTAGAATAGATATATAAGAGCACGAGAGTAGTAGTTAAACTTATATGCCTTGTTACATTGTTAGCCGTGCTCAGTTGAAGAAAGGTGTTACCATCAATTCCGGAAGAAGCAGGACACAAGTGAGTTTCTAGCCCAATTTTCTTGTTATGTTTTCGGGGCTGTGTGAATACTCAATGTGATTTGTTAATACAATTACCTTAAGTGGTGAGTGTATGCTATTTGTATGTTTAATGATGATAAATGAATGATAATGATTGTAGAACAAATTAGAAATATGTAAGTAAATGTATATGAACATATGTATGTCTATGGTATGGTTGTATGGTTATTCGATGCAAAAGGGAACTGGGCCCTAATAATACTCAAGGAAGAATGGAAGCAGACCCTAATAATATCCGAGGCAGAAAGGAACCAGACCCTAATAATACTCGAGGAAGAAGGGAACCAGACCCTAATAATATCCAAGGAAAAAAGGGAACCAAGCCCTAATAATACTCAAGGAAGAAAGGAACCAGATCCTAATAATATTCGAGTCAGAAAGGGAACCGGTCCCTCATAATACTCAACAAAGTACGGCGAAATGCTTTTTATAACGTATAGATAGTTATGTATGTAATAGTAAGTATTAAAACAAGAAAGTGTGAAAGTATGAAAGAATGAAAGTATGAAAGTATAAGAATGTAAGTATGAAAGTATGAAAGTATGAAAGAATGCAAGTATGAAAGTATAGAAGTATGTACGTATAAATGAAAGAAGCAACTTAAGTATGTAATATGTATCTACGAATACATATACATATACATATACATATACATATACATATACATATACATATACATATACATATACATATACATATACATATACATATACATATAATGTATGTTGCCTGATTAGCTAGAACTCACTCAGCGTAGCTGACTTTCAGTATGAACGCAGGCAGATAAGATGAAGGAGCTGGCTTGAGGGGGACGCATGGCACGGACTGAGCTGACAGGCATCTAGTGAAGAAAATTTATGATGTTTTATGTTAAGATAATTTGAAAGTTAAAAGTTATGATTTTAATATTTTGTAATGAATGTTTGATGTTTTTATATTCCGCGAAAAGTATTAATTCACTATGATATTTAGAACTGTGTTTATGAGTAAATCCAACGTCCAAAGTAGGGCACCGGGAACGATGACTTACATGTCCCATCATGAAAACTAACGACGTTAGGATTTCGTTAGTCAGGGTTCATTGGTAGAAAAAAATGATAAATGGTGGGACTGTCATTAGTCATTTCGTTAGTTATAATCGGAAGTGACCAAAAGGTGATAGTTGAGATTATTTAAAACCAATATATTATTTTAAAAGTGGTTGTAAATTGTTATTGACACAATGTTTGATTAAATAAACTAAGAACAAACACAAATCCCTTTAACAACCTACAAAACTTCCCTGAACAACAAAATTCACCTTAATTAAGGGGAATATTAACTTAGGGTTTCTAATTGTTGGATGAAATGAAAGATTTGATAAAGAAGGCGAGAAAAGAGTTTCTAAAGATGGTTAATTATCAATATAGTGTTACGTTCAAATGACGGCTTCCAATTATTACCCATTTTAATATATAAAAAAGAAATAAATCTACAAAACATCACAATACAAAATTTTTGTATAAAATATTAAAAACGTATACATTATTAATAATTTTTTTAAAACTTAGTTTTTACGCATGATCATTAAACTTTTGTTAATATAATTCATAAACTAATATAACTTCTATTATATTCGATAAGAATAAGAACTAATTAACAAATTAGATGTACTTTTAATACACAACAATAACTAAACTATAAAATCTATAGATACAACAAATACATACAAAATAATAAAAAAATCACAAACTAAACATCATTATAGAAAAAATATAATAAAATAATAATTCACCCAAAAATGAATTGATAACACATGACGTTCCCATTTCAGATAGATGTGGAAGTAGAATTGGCCAATAGAAATTCAAATACATCAATTTATTAAAAGATCAGTTCACTATCAAGCATAAAATACATATTTTAAACAACAAAAAGCAAAATGTTGGACTACATTAATTGACATACACATGAGAGCCCATGTTTGGTGATCCATTAAACAACATATACGTTCTATATCACCAACGAACCGCAACAACTCAATACAAACGAAAATAACACAAACCATATAAATTTCTTTATGCATTCATGTATTTTAAGACAAAAATTCGCATCTTAAATAAAAAAAATGTCGAGTCACATTAAATACTAGACCAGTGAGATTCATTTGAGATATAAATAAAAAATAAAACAAACTATACATTAACTACAACTAATAAATATAACATATTTTATAAGTTTAGGTTTAATACCTAAACACATCCTACATGAAACATATACATAAACTATAATTAAAAAAAAACAATTATTACAAAAAAAAACTAAAGTAACCCGCATAACACGCGGGCTAAAAGCTAGTACATATATAAATATAATAAAAACTTGTTTATATCTAAATATGTAAGATGTTTATAAATGAAATTTGTTATATATATATATATAGATATATAGATATTCAAATGATTTAATTAACTATTCATACATAAATATCAAAAATATGTATTTTACGGATATTTAAATGATTTAAATTAACCTTTTTATACTTATGTATTATAAACATGTATTTTACATTATAAGTTATAATATTAAATATATTCAAAGATTTGTATTAAAAGATCTATAAAAATAACAAATCCAAGTAATATATATGTTTATCAAGATAATAATAATTGATCATCAAATTCCTAACTTTATTTCCATCCATCGATTATCTATATTTATTGTTTCCGCACTTATTCTTTATTAGGATTTATCATCAAGCTTGATCTATCATCTTCGATCTTATCTTAGTATTATCTTCTTTTGCTCATCTGATAAGTTGAGTATCTCACTCCTCTCTTTTACTCATTTTTATTGTTCTGGGAACATATGCGTTAGTAGATATTTTATTACTATATAATACTCAATTGAAACTGTTAAATCATGTGTGTATACCAATTTATGCCTAACGTGTTATATGCTTATATGCTCTATTTGTTACGCATTCGGAGAGGTCCATCATAATCACATAAAAGTATGATCATACGACCGTCGTAGTAGCCAACGTCCGACGCATGATAATGGTTTTACCGATAACATATTTACTTGCTCATTTGGTTAAATTGCTTATCTCACTTGATACAGTTTGCAATTTTCTTTACTCATTATATATTCACTTATTTGGTGTTTTACTCACTCAACCTCGTGTTGAAAAATTATCTGTATTTTTAACGCATATGCAATTATCAGGATTATTGAAGAAACTTAGGGTTTGCATGCTAGAGAAGAGAATCAAGATTTAATTTGAGTTAAATAATTTGATTTTGTCTTATTTTTTTTTATTTATGGATTGGTGTATTTTGTTATTTGAATATTGTTGGAATATTTAAACACGAGGTTGAGTGATAGTACCCTGAGAGATGTGAGCAATCAGCTCACGCCCCGGCATTTCCGATGTAGGTTGGGGTGTGACATCATAGTCCAAATTAGAGTTCCTAGGTTGTATAGGCAAAATATGTTTTGATTATGTGGCAATAGGTTTAAGTCAAGTTGGGGTGACACAGGTTGGTAAAACCATAATGAATTGTGATGAAATGGAAACATGGATTTTAAGTGTGGGTCACACTTGGTCATACAAACTAATATATTTATCATACCATACTGTCTTGGTAAATATTAGGGGCATGAGTTTAAGTGAATCGTAATACCGACAATCGGCCTGATCTGTCTTACTAGGTGAAAGCTGATAAGTGGACATAAATGTGCGGGTTCATGGTTATTTGTTTTGCTACTTAAATAAAATACTAAATAGTCTGAGAGTTGTCCTTTGAACATGGTTATGGTACTGTGCAGATTACTTTTTCAGGGACGAAAAATGTTTAAATGTGAGAATATTTGATGTGGTCTAAAATATACATATTATAATATAACTAATTCCTACACTTTTAAGCACTTTGAGCTAGGTTTTTTTATTGGATAATACTCTTATTTGGCTCATATTTGGATTTTAAGGGTTTCAATAGACAACGAGCTAAAACTGACTATTTAAACTAGACATGAGACCAATGAGGTGATTTTTCGGAAAAAATACATCTATTGATATTATCATTATAATAATAATAATAATAATAATAATAATAATTATTATTATTATTATTATTATTATTATTATTATTATTATCAATTCAACGTTTGCAATTTTAAGGGTAATAATAATATAAATATTAAATATTATTATTAAAAAGAAATGCACATGTAGTTCCTTATTTTAAGTATAAAAAAAGTAATAGATTAAGTGTCCTATTTAATTTTGTAACATCAGTCAGCTCATGTTTTCGTAGGACAAATTGGGTAGTGTGCCAACATTTGAAGAAGGAATATATCAAAGCCTAAAGTCATCATATAAATAAAAACGTCGGTTATGCTAGAGGGGAACACAGCGGTAGAGGGGATTATTCTTTGGAGTTGGCGGCTGTGGTTGGGAATATAACTTTTTGCATGAAAAGCAAGGCCGTCGCAAGGAGCAAGTGACGAAATAATATTAATTGTTGAAGGGGGAACAAAAACAAAAGAAGGCAACATGGAAGTATTGATCAAAGAGGTTTGGAGTACTAATTGGTTCGTCTATTGTTTGGTTTTGAGTTTTTAGACATTGTTTTCTTTATTTAAGGATTGTTAGAGATGAGTTTTCTACTACCTATTTTGATTTATTAATTATTATGAGTAGTTAAACTTTTTAGAACTACCTAGGTTTGGTTCATTGACGATGTGTTGACGATTGTTTGGGTTGATTAATGAATAACTGATTGATTTTCTATTGTCAAGTTCATATTATTATGATTTTATTCTATGAAGACCGCTGAGTTTGTTCAATATTATATTAACTAAACCCCGTGTGATTTTATCTTTAAATGAATTAGTTTTGTGTTTGGTCCAGGATTGCATGTTAGACTGATTACTTGGTGTTTTCGGTTGTTTGTGGTAGACATCACCATAGGGTTTGATTGGTTAGAGTTGTTTATCTCAGTAGTTCATTTTCTTTTAGTTAGACCAAGACATTAAGAGTTGGTTTATCTCTTTGGTCTAGTTGATTTAGTTAGCTGTTGCAAGACCTCGCTCAGTTGTCTAGTTAGGTTAATTTGTAAGCCGAATTATTTAAGCTTTAATATTGAATTACCCTTTATTCCCTAGGTTTGTTATGATTACGAGCCTTAGAGTAGTTTGTGATTTTGATACGGATCAAGTAATAAATCATTAGGTACTTAGAAAATCAACCGTGCTTTATCCTTCTTTCTAGCCGTTTTTATAGGTCTTTAGTAAAACTGACCGTGGGGGACCTATTTTCCTTTATCATTGTCTAGTTAGATCATCTTTAGAACTGGGTTTCATGGGTTCGTTGTCACAAAAGCGTCGTTGATATTCGTTAAGATTCCTTACCTAAGTGGTTCTCCTTTATCATACTTGAGAGCTCCGTTAGTTCCGTTAAGTCCCGTTAAGTTTTCTCGTTAGTTTTGTTAAGTTAGGTAAGTTAGCTAAATTAGTGGTTTGAGCCATCTGGGTCTCCATGTACTATTCATGATTCTGATGGCAAATTTGGCTCAAAAGCTTTGAAGGATTCTTTGTGGGCTATGCTAGTAGTTTGAGACGTGTATTTCTACCCAGCTTGGGTCGGATCGTGCAAGTACAACACGTGGATTTTCAACGGTTCATCACACTAATATAAAAAACGGGTGATGCATGGATGTTTGATTATGATTATCTTTGGAAATGCTTCAACTTACCCGAGGAAGAGACGTCAGAAGAAATTGTTTCATTGCTTTACCAACAACAACTAGATGAAAGTCAAGTTGATAGACATGTATCCAATCCTATTCCAACACCTCTTGAACCACAATTTGATCCTCAAAATGATGGGCCTCAAGAAGAAAATGTTTCTAATTCTACTCCTGTTTTTTATGACAATGGTGAGACAATTGAAGATCTCAGAGAATCTATTGCTACTCTGGTTTCGTCTGAAATGAATGTCGATGAGAATATTTCAAATCTCCAAAAAGATGTGATTATTTCTACCAATGTCATGCCTCGTATCGTGTCACATCATCCTGAAGAAACTATAAATGGCGAGTTAAAAAATGGGGTACGAACAAGAAGTCAAATCAATCAAAGCATTCGATGTTTTTACACTAACGTTTCTTTGTTGCAAAATCAGTTCTCGTTCAAGTGTTTCATTTCTCAAATAGATCTGAAAACGTACAAAGAGGCGTTAACCGAAAAAATATGGGTTGATACAATGCAAGAAGAAGTGCAGCAATACGAGAAATTGGGTGTTTGGAAACTTTCTGACTTACTGGAAGATAAGAAGAAGATTAACACCAAATAGGTTTACAAACGTAAGTGAGATGAGAATGGGATTATTGTAAGAAAAAAATCTCGGTTGGTCGTTCTTGGTTTTAACCAAAGTGAGGGCATTGATTACAAAGAAGTGTATGCTCCTATGGTTAGATTAGAATCTATCTGAATCTTTCTAGCATTCACTTCATGGAAAGGAATTAAAGTGCATCAAATAAATGTCAAGTCTGTTTTTCTCAATGGGAAACTTGGTAAAGAAGTCTATATGGGACAACCACTAGGGTTTGTCAATCCGATCCTCAAAGACAAGATGTACATACTCGATAAAGCTTTATACGTATTGCATCAAGCCCCGGGAGCTTGATATGAAACATTTTCTCAACACTTATTGGAACCGTTGATTGTACACTGTTTACCAAGGAAGTAGCTGGGAACTTATTGATCGTTCAAGTTTATGTGGATGATATCATTTTTGGGTCTACCAATGATGCTCTATGCAATGAGTATGAAGCTGCAATAAAATCAACGTTAAGGATGAGTGCAATGAGGGAACTTAAATTCTTCCTAGGGCTTCAAGTGGATCAGTTACCAAGCGGTATCTTTATTCACCAAACGAAGTATGTCAACGACATCCTAACGAAGTTCAACATGGTTGATTCAATGGCAGTTAGCACTCCTCTACCATTGAATCATGGGATTGCTACTGATCCCGCCGGGGAGAAGGTTTATTAAATGTTATACCAATCCATGATTGGATCTCTCATGTACATGACTACTTCAAGGCCAGACATCATGTATCCTACATGTTTGTGTGCCCGATATCAATCCAACCCGAAAGTATCGCACCTCATGATTGTCAAGAGGATACTTCGGTATCTAAAAGGATGTCATGGAATCGGTCTTTGGTATCCTAGGGATGATGAGTTTGTGCTGACAACGTATTCTGGTTCAGATTATGAAAGTTGTAAGCTGAATGCCAAATATACAACTTCTGGATGTCAATTCTTCGGTAGTAGGTTGATCACATGGCAATGCAAAAAACAAACCACGATGTCGCTTTATACATGTGAAACTGAGTACATATTTGACTCTAGTTGATGTTCTCAGGTTCTTTGGATTCATCAGCAGACCCCGATTACGGTTGGAATTTTCTGACCACTTCTATTTTTGTAGATAACTCTGTTGCTATTTCCAAAACTAAAAACCCGGTAAATCACTCTAAAACTAAGCATATTGAAATATGGTATCACATCATTCGTGATTGTTTTGAGAAGCAGTTGATAACTTTACATAAAATTCAAACCGATGAACAAAAAGCCATTATTTTTATTAAAGCTTTTGATAAAAACATGTTTTTATATTTGTTAAAGCTTAATGGTATTAAGCAATTGGGCGGTGGGAAAGAGGGTGATCCCGAGGTTATGGATTCGGGCCTCGAGTAAACCTTCATCAGATTCAAAATTTGTTTTTGTAAATAGTTTTCAAAACTTATTTCTTATGGAAAAACCAAATATATGTTTTTGATTTGGGAGGGGGGGTATGCTTGTGAAAATCCAAAAACAATATTAAATTTTGAAAAAGTCAAAACATTCAAATATGTTTAAAATGCCAAAAAATTGGCTCCTCAAAATGAGTTTTTGAAGTTAAAAGGATAATGATATTACATTGATTATTTAGTTCCATATCCAGTAAAAAAAATAAGCTTAAAAGGTTGTGTGCTTAATTGTATTATTGCATTGATAGGCTTTTAAAATAAACAAGTAAGGAAGAGTGTGTGATATAAACTTAAATAACCAAGTTGAAAGGGGTGTTAGTTCTCTAATAAATTTCTTGGTAATGATGACATAAATGTAATAGCATGTTATACTCAAGCCTTTGTCTTTGTTAGATCACCAAAGTCTAGAAATTAAAATGTTTTAAGAAGCTTTTAGTTAAATGGTTTATACTTTAACGATATATGGTCTTATGGCCTTAAATCCTATATTGATGGAATGCATTGAATTTCTATACATCATTGGGTCTTTATGTGGTTTATCGTCTAGGTATTCGTTTAGGTGAGTATTAAAATGCTCAAAACAACGAACCCTATATAAAAAAGGGGTGATGCATGGATGTTTGATTATGATTATATTTGGAAATGCTTCAACTTACCGGAGGAAGAGACGTCAGAAGAAATTGTTTCATTGCTTTACCAACAACAACTAGATGAAAGTCAAGTTGATAGTCATGTATCCACTCCTATTCCAACACCTCTTGAACCACAATTTGATCCTCAAAATGATGGGACTCAAGAAGAAAATGTTTCTAATTCTACTCCTATTTTTTATGACAATGGTGAGACAATTGAAGATCTTAGAGAATCTATTGCTACTCCGATTTCGTCTGAAATGAATGTTGATGAGAATATTTCAAATCTCCAAAAAGATGTGAGTATTTCTACCAATGTCATGCCTCGTATCGTGTCACATCATCCTGAAGAAACTATAATTGGCGAGTTAAACACTGGGGTACGAACAAGAAGTCAAATTAATCAAAGCATTCGATGTTTTTACACTAATGTTTCTTTGTTGCAAAATCAGTTCTCGTTCAAGTGTTTCATTTCTCAAATAGACCTGAAAACATACAAAGAGGCGTTAACCGAAAAAAATATGGGTTGATACAATGCAAGAAGAAGTGCAGCAATTTAAGAAATTGGGTGTTTGGAAACTTGCTGATTTACCGGAAGATAAGAAGAAGATTAACACAAAATAGGTTTACAAACGTAAGTGAGATGAGAATGGGATTATTGTAAGAAAAAAATCTCGGTTGGTCGTTCTTGGTTTTAACCAAAGTGAGGGCATTGATTACAAAGAAGTATATGCTCCTATGGTTAGATTAGAAGCTATCCGAATCTTTCTAGCATTCGCTTTATGGAAAGGATTTAAAGTGCATCAATTAAATGTCAAGTCTGTTTTTCTCAATGGGAAATTTTGGTAAAGAAGTCTATGTGGGACAACCACTGGGGTTTGTCAATCCGATCCGCAAAGACAAGATGTACATACTCGATAAAGCTTTATACGTATTGCATCAAGCCCCGGGAGCTTGATATGAAACATTATCTCAACACTTATTGGAACCGTTGATTGTACACTGTTTACCAAGGAAGTAGCTGGGAACTTATTGATCGTTCAAGTTTATGTGGATGATATCATTTTTGGGTCTACCAATGATGCTCTATGCAATGAGTATGAAGCTGCAATAAAATCAACGTTAAGGATGAGTGCAATGAGGGAACTTAAATTCTTCCTAGGGCTTCAAGTGGATCAGTTACCAAGCGGTATCTTTATTCACCAAACGAAGTATGTCAACGACATCCTAACGAAGTTCAACATGGTTGATTCAATGGCAGTTAGCACTCCTCTACCATTGAATCATGGGATTGCTACTGATCCCGCCGGGGAGAAGGTTTATTAAACGTTATACCAATCCATGATTGGATCTCTCATGTACATGACTACTTCAAGGCCAGACATCATGTATCCTACATGTTTGTGTGCCCGATATCAATCCAACCCGAAAGTATCGCACCTCATGATTGTCAAGAGGATACTTCGGTATCTAAAAGGATGTCATGGAATCGGTCTTTGGTATCCTAGGGATGATGAGTTTGTGCTGACAACGTATTCTGGTTCAGATTATGGAAGTTGTAAGCTGAATGCCAAATATACAACTGTTGGATGTCAATTCTTCGGTAGTAGGTTGATCACATGGCAATGCAAGAAACAAACCACGGTGTCGCTTTCTACATGTGAAACTGAGTATATATTTGACTCTACTTGATGCTCTCAGGTTCTTTGGATTCATCGGCAGATCCCGATTACGGTTTGAATTTTCTGACCACTTCTATTTTTGTAGATAACTCTGTTGCTATTTCCAAAACTAAAAACCCGGTAAATCACTCTAAAACTAAGCATATTGAAATACGGTACCACATCATTCGTGATTTGTTTGAGAAGCAGTTGATAACTTTAGGTAAAATTCAAACCGATGAGCAAAAATCCAATCTTTTTATTAAAGCTTTTGATAAAAACATGTTTGTATATTTGTTAAAGCTTAATGATATTAAGCAATTGGGCGGTGGGAAAGAGGGTGATCCCGAGGTTATGGATTCGGGCCTCGAGTAAACCTTCATAAGATTCAAAATTTGTTTTTGTAAATAGTTTTCAAAACTTATTTCTTCTGGAAAAACCAAATATATGTTTTTGATTTTGGGGTGGGGGGGGGGGGGGGTGGTATGCTTGTGAAAATCCAAAAACCATATTAAATTTTGAAAAAGTCAAAAACATTCAAATATGTTTAAAAAGCCAAAAAATTGGCTCCTCAAAATGAGTTTTTGAAGTTAAAAGGATAATGATATTACATTGATCATTTAGTTCCATTTCCAGTAAAAAAAATAAGCTTAAAAGGTTGTGTGATTAATTGTATTATTGCATTGATAGGCTTTTAAAATAAACAAGTAAGGAAGAGTGTGTGATATAAACTTAAATTGCCAAATTGAAAGGGGTGTTAGTTCTCTAATAAATTTCTTGGTAATGATGGCATAAATGTAATAGCATGTTATACTCAAGCCTTTGTCTTTGTTAGATCACCAAAGTCTAGAAATTAAAATGTTTTAAGAAGCTTTTAGTTAAATGGTTTAAACTTTAACGATATATGGTCTTATGGCCTTAAATCCTGTATTGATGGGATGCTTTGAATTTCTGTACACCATTGGGTCCTTATGTGGTTTATCATCTAGGTATTCGTTTAGGTGAATATTAAAATGCTCAAAAGAGCGAACCCTATATAAGTCATTCATAATTGATCACGTAGTACTTTATTGTACCAATTCATTATAGACTTGATCAAACCATGATGTTAGTCATACATTGTCCCATTGCTCGTGTCTTACTACCACTATAAAATGGACCACAAGGGACCTAATGTATGCAAGCCATGCAGATGAAATCGTGCATACTCATCCATGGGAAAGGAAATTCAAGGTATTGCTTGATAAATGGGGTATGTCTTGTAGTAGAGATTATTTGCTATTAAAAGCTAAAAATAAATATCTGACAAATGTTTTCATCTTATGTTTCTAAGGTTTAAGTCAAGTTGGGGTGACACAGTAAAAATCAAATAAGCCTGAATCAAGATAAGAGATTGATAGTTTTATGATATTTTGTGCTTAGTTGATCCTTTAATATTATCACTATTTGTAATAAAGTTTAGGTGGACAACAATATCAATGACTGACTTAACACTAGTCATAATAAAGTCGAAATATAAAACATTGACGGAAGGACAACTAGGTCAATATGATTCCCTGCCCAAATAAGCAAAAATATGTGTTTGTTTAATTGTTTGTAAATAGATTTTAAAACATTACATTCCTTGTTTTTCTTTCTTTAAATCCAAAAATATTTTACATTTATGAGTTATTTTCGACTCTTGATGAATGAGATACTATCTATTGGAAAGATCTAACCTAGAGCTGATAATTTATACACGAGACACGAATACACGACACGTACCTACATAAATTTGGTAGGTAATAGGTAAATCTTTAACAAGTTTAGTTAACTAAATAGGTAGACATGAATTTACCCGTTAATTTTCGTGTTTAAATAGGTAAAATATATGTTTACTAGTTAAGTACATGTTAAGTATCTGGTTAGATTTTTATAATTGTATATAATGTATATATATATAAGTAATCCTAAACCCTAAATTCTTAAAATATTCTCACTCTTTGTTTCACAGCCGTCACCATTCACCACTCACGAACATTTCCCTTTCCGACTTTTGTTTAAATAAACAGTTGTCAAATATGTGTTTCAAAACAGCTCTTATCGCGTATTATCGTGTATACTAGGTAGTAACAGGTTCAGGTTCGTGTTTGGGATATAGGTACACAATAAGTTTTCGTGTCGTGTATAGGTATACACATTTCATTTTCGTGTCTTATCGTGTAGGGTATACACGATATGCCAGCCCAAATCTAACTAGGAATGATTAACTGGCTTATGTTTTAAAACCTATTTCAGAAAGCTAAAAGTTATTTGTTTGCACAAGGCCATTAATTTGGACTTGTATTAACAATATTCTTTTAAAATGGAATTATTTAAATTATTCAAGTTTTTCAAGGTCATTAACTTGGACCTGGTCAAACTCGTGGGTGTGAAATTTAAAATTTGAAAAATGGCAACATACATATACACCGGATAAGTGTAGACTTATACGGCGCATATGTATAAATCATATACGTTTGCACATATACGACACATATGTCCATTTATATATATATAAATGTATATATATATATATATATATCATTCTTATACGCCGTATATCATATATGCGTTCATACTTACAAGTTGCATTTTGTTATCTCTCTAAAAGTGCAATTGATTTATGATCCATATATCTGTGAAACACTGTTAATCTAGTGATTTGCATACTGTGTGACAATTCAAGGTATACTCGATAACTGATTTGTTTGATGTGAATAAACAAGAAACACAATGTATGATGAGTGGATTTCAATCATAGGCAAATCAAAGGGGTTTTGGTTGTTATATGTTGAGATGTTGTTATAATGCATAGTCGACTGATATACACCTGTTAATTGTGTCAAATAGGGTTTAAAATTTTCAAAACGTCATATCTAAAACCCTAACCTCTGTATAACTGATCTTAATCTGGTCAATCGGCATGTGTAGTACACATTAGTGTGAAAGAATCATGTTGAAATTAAGTTCTTGGTCAAAACTGATTTTTCTGGATTTTTTGTGTATAACTCTTATACGCCATATAAGTCATTTTGACATATAAGGTGTACAAGTGTATAAGTGACTTATACGCCAGATAAGTCATTCTGACGTATACGGTATATAACATGAAGTTTCTAGTGCAAATACTGTAGACTCGGTTATCGATGTGACTGGCAAAGGAATTAGTTCAGTATAAAATCTCTGACATAAACTCATAAACTTGTGTGGGTTATAATATCTCTTTCAAAATTCATTGTTTCATCTTAAGTAGACTACAAAATCAAGGTCCAAGCATATTCTTGTGAAAATCGAATTCAGGTACAATTTTTGTGATTATTTGATATCAGTATTTTCTTCAAAACATTAATTTTTCATAATTTTAAATGGTCAGATTGAAATGGGTTTAACCTCGATGGTTATTGATTATTTGGGTTTCGAGGTTTAGAGATGGAATTGGTAAATCATTATGATATATTGATTGAATATGTAATCAAAAGTATTGATCAAAGTCTAGTAAATAAAGTCAAACTTGATTGATAAGGTTTTCTATCACCGTGTAATACTAATATGGGGTGTAAGTCAGGTTTTTTTATTTATACAAAGGTTATCGTGTAAAATCATATTCCGATTGTTTGTGTGTAATTTTGCAGATGATGATGATTGGTGAGATGGATGGGGATGATTCAGATGAGGATGGAGATGAAGAAGATAACAATTCAAGGATTTACAAGGAAAGGAAGAAAATGATAAAATCAAGACAACGTCTTGATTTATTATCTCCTGATGATTGTATGATTGAGCCTATAATGCAATCTGAAAGGAAAATCTTGAATATAATCGGATACTATGATGGTGATTTTTTAAAAGTTCTGTTCACCATCTAAATATGATATCCGATCAAGGTCAACAGACTGAATCTTCAGATGGTCAGGTGGTGTCTAGCCTACATGGGTAATTTGATAGATCCAAAGTTTGTTTGAAGATTATCTGACCGAAGTTTCAGGTGGCTTGGGAACAATAAAAGTTCTAAAGTTCTAAAAGATGTTCAAGCCATCTAGATGTAGTTTTTGTTTTAAAAGAAATACTGAAGACCAAGACCTAGAAATATCCAAGGGGGAGTTTGTTAGTGCAGAGTGTCTAATTCTAAGGTCTTGTATGTATTCCAAATAGTAGGAATGATTTGTGTTGATTGTATAGACGCATAAGTCATATGAGGCGCATATGTTCTTATACGGAGGATATCTTATACGTCGTATAACACATATCTGGCGCATATGTTCCTAAAGTCTATATATATGAGACTTACGCGTTGGTTTTGATAGTAGTTCATTCTGGAGTACATGTCATGAGATTGTGTCATATTCTCTTTGTACTGGGAAACAGTTTGGATTAATATAAGTGAAAGATTAAAATATATATTAGTTTATCTCGTTCATTATGATTTCCACTCATGATGTTGAAGAGTAGATAGTATAAAGTTGTCATATCGATCCTTACGTCATTAGCACGACAAGTTCTTTCATTTATCCTTGGACCCAACCATTTTTTGAGTTTCCTTGTTTCCAGTCTTTTGAAATTGACTATTACCGATTTTGGATCGACTTTAATTTCAAATTTACTTGTATCGGATCAAATTAATATCAACCTTTAACAATAACAGTTAGCTGGTTTTTCGTTTGCCTTACGACTTAAGACAAATCAAAATGAAGTTTTAATTCTACAAAATGTACACGGGTTATAAAACCAACTATTTCAACAAAAACGGTATATGGGTTTTTCGGTCACAAAATGATTCAAAACCAACCATTTTATACCAAGAGTAGTACATGGGTTTCCCAAGGCAAATCAAAACCAATTGTTCGTTTCAACCAACAACAATACACGGCTTTTTCGGTTGCCTAAACAACTCAAACAACTACTCTAAAACACAACAGTGTTCAGGTTTATTGGTCACTAAGTGAATCAAAACTAATCATCTTGTACCAAGAATAGTATACGGGCTTCCGGTTGCAAGGTATATCAAAACCAATTGTTTGTCTCCACTGACAAAAATACACGGGTTTTTCAGTTGTCAAGCAAATCAAACCAACTATTCTTTAACTTTTCTTACTTCTTTTGTATTTCTAAACAACACCAACTCTTCAACTAGCTGGAGAAGAACTGGAATCATAAACTTAATCAATCTTTACAGTGTTTGATGTTTCTTATTTCCAGTTCCTTTTTTTTTCTTTTAACTCTGATTGCAACAAACAACAATCAAAACAATCTAATTTGTACTTGAAATGATATCCAATAGAGTATACAACCTTCAAGAATCACAAATTGAACATGACCAGATTGATTATGTGAACAACTCAAACTGATTCCTAATTACACAAACGAATTAAAAAAATATTCTAATTACCGAATCAGATTCTGATTCAATTTTGGTTCAATTTTGATTCAAGTTCAATTCAAACGATGAATTGATAATCAGATTGTGCTACTCTTGTTTTATGGACATCATATTTCTCAATCAGATGCCCTTGATTGATTGATAATTACATGACTTCCTTTGATTTAATCGATTCAATTGTTCAAAATCGATTATCTTAAAACTCTCGATCGCAACCCTTCTTAAATCTAATCGATTCAATTAATCAAAATCAAGCATCAAACCTTGGCTCTGATTCCACTGTTGGGAATCAAGAGGGCAATTCACACAATTCACAATAGAATAAAACAAGAACACTGGAAGACCAGTTGCTGGATCATATGATGTCATCGTATACATGTAAGTGCAATATGAAACAGACCAAATACGTTGTGTCACTATACTAAGCTATAAGGTGGATTCAAATAGAGAAGGAATCAAACACATATCAACTCAAAGTAATAATCACTCTTGAATATAACAATGTCAGAGAGTGCAAGTGTTTACAACAATTCTCCAAAAATCTACCAATAATACAAAGTTTAACATATTTATACAACTTGGCCCATGGGCGTATAAGTCTACAACGAATAAGATTTACACGCCCGTATAAGTCTTATACGCTGGGGAAAGTGACTTATACGCCCTTAACAATCTATTATGACAAAATCAGCTCGCTTAACCTTGCAAGACCTAACTTTAGACATTTTGCACTAACAAACTCCCCCTTGGATGATGCAAGATCTTGAATTCTTCAATCTGACATTCCAAAAACTTTTTGCCCTATTTATAGAACTTGTTGATATAATAGACATCGGTCATATAAACTTCAAAAATTGGATCTATCAAATTGGCCATAACTGCTTGATAGCACCCCAGGCATCCGAAGATACATTCTGTTGACCTTGGTCGAATCTAAAATACTGATAGTGAACAAAATTTTCAAAAGAACACTATTTTAGATTCCGATTATCTATCCTATACTTGGACATATTATATTATGAGAATTAATCCACCATCATGCGGACATTAACATTGATATAGAATCTGGTGACAATCATTTTCGTCCTTTCCTTGTAAATCCTCGAGAAAACACCGTCTTCATCATCGTCCAAATCATCATTTTCTTTAGAAAAAACCACCAACATCTGTAAAAACACACACAAACAATGAAAAACTGAAATGACAAAGATTTTCCCATAAAAACCCCCAATTTTTACTTTTTTAAAAACTTTGACTGAACAATCTAACTATTGATATTGACAATTAAGTTCAAAAACTATTAACAATTTTCAAATTAGATCATTTTGTGACAACAAATCATTAAAAAATACAACTTAAACGGTTCAATTTTGACATTTTCTAGAATGTCATAAAACCGGTTTTTCATTTTTACTGATTTTATCCAATTGTTCAAAATACATGTAATACATTATATAAGAACGCATCAGACAGATTAGAAAAACATCAACATACCTGAATTATGTTGACCCAAAATTTTAATTTCAATTCTCTGACTTAATAAACTTGATTGAGAACTTCTGAATATATGAATATATAGTGAAGAGAACAAAAACAGACACTATCTGGATATCAAACATGGACTACAACTCTCGTTTAGCCATCGATAGGGTTTTTGGACCAAAACCCCTATGATCTACGTCCAAACACATGTCTAATTTTGAATCCTTGGTCCGTTACTGTTCATCGGCTTTAAAAGCAACATATCTGACATATTAGAATCAAGTTTTTACCTTCAATAACTCAGGTGGTGTGCAAATCAACCACAAGAGTCATAACCTTAGTTATACGGTATATTTAATAGGTTATGCGTTGCAAATGATCAAGAACAGTGTGCTGCGTATAAGCTCCTTTGATAAACGTATAAGGTTTGAAAATGAACAGACAACATATAAGTCAAGATATTTATACTAGTGACTTATACGTTGTATAAGTCTTTGACTTATACGTCCGTATAAGTCATAAAATTTATCCGTCCGTATAAGTTGAAGACTTATACGCTGTTAACTACAAACAATATTTAAACCGACAAATTTCACACTTTCGAACCCAATCAAGTTCAAATTAATGACCTTGATTAAATTCTTTAACTTATATGAACTTGTTTAATGAAAATTTGTAAAATCAAGTTCAAATTAATGACCTTGATTAATACACTTGACGTTTAATCCCATTTTTGAAAATTTTTTGTTAGAAACAACTGCTCGATTCAGGTTATAGGATATCCAAACCCGATTAGCCATTCACCAAAGTAAAAAATAATACAGTAGTGAAAAATCTTTTAGGTTTTTAAACAAAAGTTATAATCAAAACAAAATTTTTCAACACACTATCTATAAACATTAAGACATGAGTAGTAAGAAACATATTTTTGTGAGATGAGCAAGGAATCATATTGATCTATTTGTTCTTCCATCATGGTTTTATATTTCAGTTTTATTATGTCTGATGTTAAGTCAGTCATGAGTGTTGTTGTCCATTTATACTTTTATACAAAAGAGTCAGAGACATCAGTGATACGATTAAGGTTCAGTTAAGCACACAAAATCAGATAGTGATCAGATTCTGATCTTAATTCAGGCTTAATTTGATTTTTACCATGTCACCCCAACTTAACTTAAACCTTAGAATCAGTAGATCAAAACATTTTAAAATTTGATTTTGCAATCTTAGCAATAATGTTCCACAACAATGCATACCCACGTTATCAAGCAATACCTAAATTTCCTTTACCATGGATGAGTATGCACGATTTCATCTGTCAGCTTGCAGACATTGTGTCCCTTGTGGTCCGTTTCTTAATGGTAATAAGACACGAGCAAGGGACAATGTATGACTAACAACGTGTTTGATCAAGTCAGTAGTGTGGTTTGTACAAAGTACAAATTGATCAAGTTTAATGACTTTTCAGGGTTCGCTCTTAGAGCACATTTTTAAATATTCCCCAAAATGAATACCTAGATGATAAACCGCATAAAGACCCGATGGTTCCAGAAACCTAAAGCATCCCATCAATACAGGATTTAAGGTTATAAAACAATACATCGTTGAAGTGTAGACTATATACTAGATGCTTAAAAAACTTTTATTAATTTTTTATTTATGGTGATTTACCAAAACATATGGCTTAAGTACGACAGGAAATTACGTTTCTGCGTTCATTACCAATACTTTATGCTAGAATTCTAACCTATCTTTCAATATGGCTAGTTTGGTTTATATCACTTAGGTGATGTTTTTTTAAGACAAAAATTGTCTTCAACCTGATTGTTGGGCCTAGTTTTGTATGGTTTGTACTTAGTCTAATTGTTTTTGGGTTTAGCATGAGTTATGGAGTTGGGCTACGGCCTTCATATGTAAACCGAGATCCTTTAGGATCTCGGTGGGCTTTTGGTTAGGTGTCGGGCCAGTTATGTTGGTTCCCTATATATAGAACATGTCTTAGGTTGTTCTTTTACTTGTTTATTTTGGCAGTCTACGTGTTTACTAGACGAGGTTGTAATAGTGCTTATGCACCCGACGTATATCAATAATACGTGTGTTTTGAAGCAATCCCCGTGTTACGTATTTGTGTTCGTTTGTGTTCTTGAGTCACCAAGTGTTGGTATTCTGCACCAATACTTGTTTGTTGATATCATAGTTGTAGTGATCCAGATTTGGGACTTTCAATTGGTATCAGAGCCTTAGACCTTATTCAGGCTAGTTATTGTGATATCAAAGATTCAAGAATTGTGTTCCTTGGTGTCTTGGTTATTTTTCCGGAGTGTCACTGTTTGGAGAAGAAGATGGGTTAAATTTTTGGTAAAGATTGGTTTTGGTTTGGAAAGGAAATCAAATTCCAATTTTCTCGGAAGTTTGTTGTATTTAGGTTGACTGTTGGAGAAAAAACAGGGTTTCGGCTGATTTTGATTCTCCGCTTAACTTAGTTCTCTGTCAAATCTGGTCAACTCAAGGTTTTCGGTCAATAATTTGTTTTCTGTCAACAATAGTATTCGGTCAAGAACAGTTCTCGGTCACCAAGCTTCATTCTCGATCAATATTGATAGTTCTCGGTCAATATTAGCTGTTCTCTGTCAATATTTGGTCAACATTAGCTGTTCTCGGTCAATATTTGGTCAACATTAGTTGTTCTCGGTCAACCTTGGTCAGACGTTGAGTTCTCGGTCATACTCGGTCAACAGTGTGACCTTTGTTTCCAGCCCAGTAAACTGTTTAGGCTTGTCTGATTTTAACTTGGGCTTATTACTTGGACAATTAAACTTTTGGACCTTAATCAACTATTGATATGGATCAGTTAACAATTAGTAATGGATCAAACAACAACACTTCACTCCATCAAGAACATGACTTCATCATGGGGACTGCCACTCGTATACCCCGTCTCTTGTCTCATGAGGGGTTTAGTGAATGGAAGTTTCGTTTTGAAAAATATGTCAAGATGAAAGATGCAAAAGTCTGGAGAAGTATTGTTAGGGGACCTCAAAGAATCACTTATCAAAAGGATAACTCAACTGAAGTCATTGTGAAACCTGTTGCACAGTATGACGATGATGATTTTGCTAAAGTTGAGGAAGATGAGAAGGCTCTTTCCACTCTAACCGTGGCACTCTCACCCGAGATTGCTTTTCAATTTAGACAACTTCAGTCTGCTAAAGAGTTATGGGAGGCACTGATCTAAGTGTATGAAGGGAATGACGATATGAAAAGAAGTCGCCAAGATTTGCTGCGACAAAAGTTCAATATGTTTAATCATGTTCTGGGAGAAACGTTGGAGACCCAACTTCAAAGATTCATATCACTTGTGACTGAAATGAGATCAGCGGGTATTTATCTGCAAACTTCAGAAATAAACAACAAGCTGGTGAACTCATTGCCAAAGAGTTGGGACATGAATGTTGCGGTTATCAAAAAGACTAAAGATCTCAACAGAATGGATATGAGTGAAATGATAGCCACTATTAACGCATGTGATATGAATGATTAGAAATGTGCAATAAATCATGCAAGCTCTTACAGTGCGGCCGGATACAACGTTGCCTCCAACAGTGCTCTTATTTCTCTAGACAGTTTCTCACTGTTCAAGGCTACTCAACAACCACATTAGGGTAATTTCCAGATGTTCTCATCCACTCAAGGCCAATCGTCATCTATCCCACCTGTTGGTGCACATTTTGTGGCCGTCGCTTGGCGAATAGTTTAGAATGTTTATGTTGTATGCTGTACACCTAGGTAGTGGTTCACGCTGAAAGTGATCCATTTGAAAGAGCATTTTCAAATGGATACTCATTCGATCGAACCAGTTTCTGATTCGATCGAATGAGTCTGCCATTCGATCGAATAGGACTCATTCGATCGAATGAGTCTGCCATTCGATCGAATAGGACTCATTCGATCGAATGAGTCTGCCATTCGATCGAATAGGACTCATTCGATCGAATGAGTCCTGACCGAATGGCAGCGGGTATAAATACCAGCTTTCAGGCGTGAACAGGTAAGAGTTTAAGGATTTGCTTGCCCGGAGCCCAGGTGCTGTCCGGATGAGGGGGGAGGCCATGCTCGACCTCCCCCTGCCATAGATCGTGATTTCTCTGTTTAAACAAGCATGTAACCGTTCGCGTTTATCAATAAAGTGTTTGTTTTTATCTTTGATCTGTGGTTGAAACCTTCCGTCCCGAACCTGCTCGGATCGTCACCGGTCCTACACCACCCCAACCAGCTCCGGTATTCTTCACTAAGTCTGGACAGTCTTCAAATGATACTGGAAAAACTGCTTACTCAGGGGCTACTCCCAGTCAGACCTTCAGTCAGATCCCTACCATACCAAAAGAGACTCAGGAGAATATAGCTCTAATGGCGGGATTCATGAATTGTTATAATGCATTTTTTGCTGGAGACTTGGTTCAACCTGTGGTTGCTGCTAAACTTGATCAGATCCATCCTGATGATATTGAAGAAATGGACATCTCGTGAAAAATCGCGATGGCAGTATTTCGTGCGAAGAGGTTCACTAAGAGGACGGGTAGAAATAATTGGAACATGCCTAATAATCAAAAGGTGAGTTTTAACAAAGACACTCTTAGGTGCTACAACTGTCACGAGCTGGGTCATTTTGCTCGTGAATGTACTAACCCAGCGAAGGATGGAAACACGGAAAGGGTATTTGTTCCAGTTGGGAATGCCATAGGTGAGGCTGGAGGTAGTTCGGGTAACAGTGAAAGAGGTATGGTTGCTCAGTGGCTCTCTTGGAAAGGTCAGATGGCTGCGCTCAACATTGGAAATCAGCCCGCAAACTTTGCCAATATTGTAGACACTGGAGAACAAAATGCTACTGAGAAGAAGATCAAGGAACTTCAATTCGCGTATATGGCATTCACTTCTCCAAATTCATCTGAGATAAGTTTCCAACCATGCTCTTTAGATTGTGTTGAAAAAATAGAGTTGTATAAGCTTTATAACAATAACCTAATTAGAGATATGGAGAGAATAAAATCAGAAAATTTCAAACTTAAGAAAAATGAAAAAGGTTTTCTAGATAAAATAGAAGATCAGAAGAAGGACATTTCTAAGCTTAAGTTTGATTTTAGTATAGAGTCTTTTCATCATCTTGATGCCAAACAAGAAATCGTTGAATTGATTGCTAAACTGGAAGCCTCCAAGTTAGAAATTTTAAATCTAACTAGTAAATTTGAAAGGGCTGAACTAGACTTTAAGAAATTCGGTGATTCCAGTAAAGTTGTCAACTCAATGATTGAAAATCAATTGTGGTGGAAAGAAAATGAAGGTGAGGGAATAGGATTCAGTCAAGTTCCCCCACCCTACAACCACAATTATGTCCCTACCCCTGTTACTAAAGAACAGGAGGAAAAGGTAAAGGATATGAAGTACGGTAAACAAGACAAAGATGATGGAACCAGTTCTGTGGATGCTGGTCCGTTTTCTTCAGATATTAACGATTCTAATGTATCTACTTCATGTGCAGAAAAAGTAATTATGAAGGAATGGACTGATGAGGACGACGACCCTTGTTTTGAATTTGATAATGACATTGTTTATGATGTTTCTTTAAAACATCATGTTTTAAATTCTGTTATTCCGACTGTTTGTGTGGGCTCTGTTTTAAAGAGCAAGGATTTTTGTGTGGTTGATTCGGTTGAAACTTTGAACTCTAATAATGTGGTTTCTGATAAAACTAAAAATTCAAAAAACTTAAAAAAACTTCAAAAAAATACGTTGCACCTAAATTTGTCAAAGAGGGATGCTCTAATGACAAACAAGGTGATAAGCTTAATGATGCAAAAAGGGGTTCTTGTAGTTCTAAGCAAACTAGTCCGCACAACCAGTCCAGACGAGGAGTTGCCCAAAATAATTTTTACATAAAACGACAAACCTGTTTTAACTGTGGCACTCCTGGTTATATTGCCAGAAATTGTCCACGTCGTCCATATGTCCCTTATTATGTATTTTATCAGAGGAACATGCCCTATATGCCCCATAACTCATACAGGCAGAGAATTAGGTACAATCAGGCTAGTCCTCTGACGATGAATGGAATCGAAACAAATCTGGCAGGTTTAGCCTCATCAGACCAAAGCTAACATGTTTAGTGAAAGGGTTAGAAAAGGTGTCTCAAATTCTAATATAAACACTAAGTCTAAACCAAAACAGGAGGAAAGGACAAATTCTTCTTCATCCAAATCCAAAACACCGGAGGTTACGACAATCATTCGTACTTATTATGCCAAGTCATACAGACATAAATGGTTGCCTAAACCTCCGGAAAAAGCATCTAAAAAATCTATGTTTGACGATCAAAAGGACATGTCATGGCAATCCATGAAAACTGTAGATGTGTCAGGTTCACCCAGTGTAACTATGGACTGGGTACAAAAATCTAACTAATCCCGCGCTTTGTGCAGAGACAGCTATGGAGGAATATCATCAGACCTTGGTATGTTGATAGTGGCTGTTCCAGGCACATGACAAGGGACATTACCCAACTACACGAAATTCATACATTTAATGGTGGGTATGTGTCCTTTGCGGGAGGAGAGAAAGGAAAGATCACTCAGAAGGGTAAGTAACAGTGTTCTGAAATTTGAAAATCTTAATTTTGTTCCTGAATTGAAGCACAGTCTTTTGAGCGTGTCACAAATCTGTGACAAAGATTTTGCAACTCATTTTACCAAGAAAGAGTGTATGATTTTGAAACTTGGTATAATTATACCTGAAGACTGGATTCTTGTTCGATCACAACGAAAATATAATGCTTATGTGATCGACATGAACAAAAATGTTCCTAATGAAATAACATGTTTGTTTTCAAAAGTGTCTGAACATAACGCTATGTTGTGGCATCTTTGTCTTGGTCATGCAAATTCTAAAAATGTTAACCGTCTTGCTAAAAATGATTTGGTGCGCGGTCTACCCATTAAGGATTTCGTAACTATTGAAAAATGTGTGGCCTGTGCTTTGGGTAAACATCATCGAAAAACTCAAAAGCCGAAGTTGGTCAATTCTATTTCATCTATTTTTCAATTGCTTCATATGGACCTTTTTGGACCAGTCCATGTTTTGTGACTTTCTCGTAGCTCTTATTGTCTCGTTATTATTAATGAATACTCACGTTTCATTTGGGTGTTTTTCTTGTCAAATAAGAGTGAAACTACATATCTAATCAAGAAGTTTTTGGTGCTGATGGAGAATCAACTTAACTTGAAGCTGAAGGGAATTCGTTGTAATAATGGAACAGAATTCAAGAATGCATCATTGAATCATTTCTGTTCAGAAAAGGGGGTGTTTCGTCAGTACACTGCCGTAAGAACTCCACAACAAAATGGTGTAGCTGAAACAAGAAACATAACTCTTATCGAAGCTGCAAGGACCATGTTGTGCGATGCTAAACTGCCTCTGTTCTTATGGGCAGAAGCTATTGATACGGCCTGTTACGTTCAGAATCGGGTGATAATTAACAAATCCAAGATGAAGACCCCATACAGGATTGTTTATGGTCATAAACCCACTATTTCTCATTTAAGAGCTTTCGGGTGTCCGTGCACATTGCTGAATCTCGAGACTACTCCAAAATTCGGGGCCGCAGCCGATGAGTGTTATTTTGTTGGGTATGCGGGAAATACAGCTTACAGGGTCTACAACAAGTCAACCAAGCAGATTCTAGAGTCCAATGAAGTTTGCTGGCTGGAAGAGAATAAGAATGATGCTCATGTCGGTCTGGACTGGTTATTTGATTATAATGAACTCTTCAAACCATTTTAATGTGTTTCCAGTCCTCAACATAGAACATTCAGGTGGTCCTACCGTGGAAGCTGCAAAAGATGACCCACAAGCAGTATCTCACATCTCTCCACTCCTGGATGATGATGTCACTAAATTAAGTAATGACTCACCCGCAACCAACGCGCAGCCAAAAGAAACTCCTAACACCGAAAGCTCGCTGAATTCGTCTGAAAGTGCTGCTAAAATTGAGGGGGAGAGTTCCATCCGACAGATCTTCGGGAGCACACTATTTCTCGATGATATTCCAAATGAATATATCGCCAATACCTCGTACTCTCACAGTACAGCGACATCTGGATGGAAGAATCCTCTTTTTGATGCTAATGAGAATCTGTCTAACTTACAATCTACCGGTGATGTTTCTGATCAGTTAATTCCATCAAGAATTCAGAAATATCATCCAATTGAAACATCATTGGTCCTCTTGAAACAGGTGTGTCCACCAGAAGTCAGACTGGACACATAAATAGTTGTTTGTTCTCCTGTTTCATTTCTCAAATAGAGCCAAAGACGGTAGAAATGGCGCTTCAAGAAACGAGTTGGGTTGAAGCAATGCACGAAGAGTTGAACCAGTTTGATAAGCTAAAAGTTTGGAGATTGGTTAAGTTACCAGAAGGAAAGAAAGCACTCAATACAAGATTAGTTTTCCGAAATAAGCAAGACGATATCGGGGTTATTATTCGGAACAAGGCACGGTTGGTAGTTCGTGGTTTTTGTCAGGTTGAGGGACTAGATTACACTGAAGTTTATGCACCAGTGGCTAGACTTGAGGCCATTAGAATTTTTTTGGCCTATGCATCATTCATGGGATTTATAGTGTATCAGATGGATGTCAAGACCGCTTTCCTGTATGGTGAACTCAAAGAAGAGATTTATGTGGATCAGCCACCAGGCTTTGTTGACTCTAAGAAACCAAATCATGTTTACAAGCTTGACAAGGCACTTTACAGGTTACATCAGGCTCCTCGAGCGTGGTATGCTACTCTGACCGCACATCTTCTAGATCATGGATACAAGCGAGGAACCATTGATCAAACCTTGTTCCGGAAAACTGCCGGAAAAGATTTGATTCTAGTCTATATCTATGTAGATGACTTTATTTTTGGATCCACCAGTTCTGAGTTGTGCACAGAATTTGTAGGTGTAATGAAGAAAAGGTTTGAGATGACTTCATTGGATGAAATGACAACTTTTCTGGGGCTACAGGTTCGCCAAAGCTCGGCATGTATCTTAGTGCATCAAGGGAAGTACGTTGAGGATATGCTGGCAAAGTTTGAACTTCAAGATTCCAAGAGTGCCAACACTCCCATGGCAGAAAGGCCACTACTGTCATCTGATCCTGAAGGGAGTGCTGTAGATCAAACATACTATCGATCGATGATCGGGTCTCTGATGTACCTCACAGCCAGCTGTCCTGACATCATGTTTGCAGTCTGCCAATGTGCTCGTTTCCAGGCTAATCTTAAACTCTCTCATCTAACTATTGTTAAACGTATTAGATATCTGAAGGGACAACCGAAGTTAGGTCTTTGGTATCCCAAAGATTCAGAATTTGATCTTTATGCTTGTGCTGATAGCAATTATGGTGAAGATGACATTGACAGGAAATCCACATCTGCTGGATGCCAGTTCTTAGGAGATCGTCTAATTTCATGGCAGTGTAAGAAACAACAGACGGTGTCTACTTAAAACGCCGATGCGGAGTATGTTGCCGCATCAACATGCTGTTCTCAGGTCATCAGGATGCAAAACCAACTGTTGGATTACGGTTTGGAATTTCTTGATACTCCTATTTTTTGTGATAATGATGCTGCCATTGCTATTGTGAAAAATCCTGTTTAGCACTCTAAAACCAAGCACATCGATATCAAAATCCATTTTATTCGTGACTGTTTCGATCGTAAATTTATTCACCTTGTACAAGTTCACACTGACAACAATGTGGCGAACTTATTTACAAAACCGGTCGGAACGGCCAAATTTAATGTGCTTGTGAGTTTTCTTAAAATGCTTAGTTTCGAGGATTGAGTCTTTTTGGGTATAAATTGTACATATTTGTTTAATTTTGCACAAATTTAGGGGGAGAAATATCAAAAAGTCAAAAATAGTGTGTTTGCGTTGTTTTCATTATGAAAAAAAAATCAAAAAGTCAAAAATAGTGTGTGCGCGTTGTTTTTATTATTAAATCAAAAAGTCAAAAATAGTGTGTATGCGTTGTTTTATTATTAATTTTTAGTAAACACGATTCATTCTCGCTTAAAATTATGTCGGTTGCTCAAGTGGAAGGACATATACTTGTATATGGTTGGTCCGGTGCTCTACTCGTATAGTCACAGGATAGCCATTTACCTGAAGGCTGAAAGCACCCGAGGCGATTATGATGTGTTTTGTGTTTCTTATTCTTTCACTTAAAGTTATGTCGGTAACTCTGGGCTGGAAGGAGATGTGTTTTCGTACATGTTTGGTCCGGTTAACCAATTGTGGTCATACTGGATAGCCATTTACCTGAAAGCTTAAAGTGACCGGGGTGACTGAATTCTTAACACGTGTGTTTTATGTAACTCCCTGGGAAGTGATATTACTATTCAGTTAACAGCTTTTTAGAAGCTTCAAAATATTTTCAAATGAAAATTGATCCAACCTTTGGAAAATGATAGATAAATTGTTTTTGTGTGCCAAACGGGTGAAGTTATTAAGATTAAAAGGCTCCAGAACAGTTATTGATTTGTATGGTAGCTTTCCATGATGCGTAAAAGTTGAAGCGATATAAACAAAATTTGCTAAACTTACTGTGGAGAGTCATTTTGAAGAAATGTGCATGTCTTCATATACATCTCTCCGAAGGATAGGCAGAAAAGCAATTACCCAGTCATACACGAGCCCATTAGTGTCTTGATCACCAAAAATATTGTGCTGTTAAGTTATTATTATTATTTAAAAAAAAACTTACAAAAGAGCTTATTTTATCCTATTAAAATATTTGTTTTAAAAGCTTAGAGGGTCAAACTAGAACTACAGAGATTGAGGCACACAAGTAAGTCCTGACATGTCTCGAATGAAAGGCCTGTAAGTCTGGATGGCTTTTAAGTCCAACATTCAACCTTAAAGCTTAAATTTTCTTTTATATAAAATCTTTTGATCAAGCACTAGGGGGTTGGAGTCAAATTTGGGTGATCTGGGGAAAGCAAAATACGCTTTGAGAAGAGATAGGAGGCATCACAGGTCCATGAGTGATGTCCGTCTAAGCTTTATGCCGAACTGAACCTAACTCATATCACTGATACAACGAAAATCATGCTAAGTCTGTTATACCTGCTATCAACCTGCTTCTCTATGTCATAATAACGCTGAACATGAATCCTAGTGACAGCCTCTTAAACGATATGTTCCATGTTCGGATCTTTTCATAAAAAGGCGGTGTTTTTACAGAAACTGAAATTTGATCCCGATCTTAAAAAATTCAAGGGAGTTCTTTTATACGTTGATTGGTTTTATTGTATTCAGTTTAGTTTAATTTATTTTTTTTGTTTGTTTTATCCCGAAATCACTCTCCTCGAAACATATGTTTTTAACCGGAGTGTTTCCAATATGAGTCCAATGTGGTTTGGGCTGCTTATCATTTTGCGCTGCTTATTATTTTTTTGGGCTGATTACTTGTTATGGGTTCTCGGCCCATAAGAGTTGAGGTATACGTTGACCCCAACTCCACCGTTGTTATTCATTCACTCGATATTTTTTTTCAGCTCTCTCTCTCTCTCTCAAATCCTCTCACCAGGCGAAAACCTAATCTCATATGATCTAATCTTTGAGTTGTTCTTATTAGTTGTTTACTGACTCATAGGTAAATGAACAATGATTCAAGCTATTGTTCCTGTTGATTTCATGTGCTTAAAGGATTTGTCATATGAACGGCCAGATTTTTGGACTAAGAGGGGTTGGGATCATTAGGATAAACGACTAAGAACCTAATTTGGTTGTTTAGAGTGTTATGTCGGAGATTAGTGATTTTGTTGCAGGTCTTATGGAGGTTTAATGGAGATCTCGGTGTGTTGAAGAAGACTGCATAATTTCCAAGGAGGAACCCAAGGGGTTCTCTGTCCACAGCTGTCAAAGAGCCCCTGGTTGACTTTCGTTGACCGAGATCCCTTTGCCTTGACCGAGAACTCCCGTTCTCGATTTATGTTGACCGAAAACATCTGTTCTCGGTTGAATTTCATTGACTTTCATTGACTTTCGTTGACCGAAAACTCAAATTTTGACCGAGAACACACCTCATTGACCGAGATCTCTCCAGTTGGGCCTAAAGCTTACTGTTGGGCCCAACCAATTCTGTGATTATATTCTTATGGTCCTTTTAATAAATTATTAGGCTAAAATCTTTAATCTTTAAGCCCAAATCAACTAATGAGTTTATATTTACTAACTTGACTTGTTTCGTGCAGTAATGGCTGATCAGACCCCATTAAAGTTTGTGGATACACACATGTGACATCCGTGGCAAAACCGAGTACACCTTAGTACTTACAAACTCGAATAAGCGTTTAACCGCTTATTGCGTAACGAACAAACGAATAACCAAACGGGTCTGGTTATGGTCCGGATATCCCAGGGTGCTATCTATAAGCGATATATGTGACATTCGTGACAAAATGAGGTATACTATATTCATTACGTAACAAGTAAACGATAAATCGGTTAATTCGTAGTTCTTAAACGAGTAACCGACCAATACTAATTATGACCCGTATATATACTGAGGGGTTATATACGAGTTATATATATATTATAGAGGCTAACATATTGATATTTAGGCCCCAGTACGTTTAAAACTCTTTAAACGAAAAAGGTTTCGTTTATCGATACGCTATAAGCTTAAACGCAATCGTTAATATCAAAACGAGCATTGTAGCATCCGTTAAGCCGAAAAAGATTTATAAAACACTTATATGACATGTTCTAAGCAATTCGGGAAAATATTTTGGAATTTTACAACGAGTCAGTACGTTTTTCTTATTTTACAAAAAGAAGCTGAAAAACACTCGTTTTTGCGTTGGTTTTCGCACTCGAACTAGTTTTCTTGCGAAAAACCGAACCCGAACTAAATTTTGGACCGAATTTTACGCGTGGCACGAAAACTGAGGCACCATTGGGCCAAAAAGAGGCCCAATGGGCCCTTATTAGTTGCGACCGCAAGTTGGGGGGGTGGACCCCTTTGTATAGCTTGTTACATAAGCCACACTTTAAAGATATTTTTCACATTCCAAACTATCCAAGAACAATCTCAGCTGACTTCTTCATATTTTTCAGCCCAAACCCTAAAGGTAAACCTCTAAATACATGAGATTAGATGCTTGATTAGTAAGGTTTAATCATGGAAAATTAGTTCTTGATTAGTTTTAAACATGTTTAGCCATCCAAAAACCATAAAAATCAAGTAAAACCATGTTTTGATGTTAATCATTTTTACAAACCAGGAACATATACTTTTTTGGTCAAAAACGCGGATTAGAACATGAATACAACATTTTTACGGTTTGAAAGTTCGGTTTGAACCCAAAACCGAAACCCTAATTATCAAGGCTATCACATGGATGATTTATGCTTGGTTTGATGTTATATGATATGTAGATACACTGAGTTTGCAACCCGAGACCCGGAAAGTCGTTTAAGCTAGCAAAACTCATCGAAAACCGACAAGGTAAACCCGTAACACTCGTTTAAGGGCTGTTTAGTATTAGGTTATGACGTGCTTGTTGTTAGCTTGTGTAAATTTTCAGGGACATTAGAGATCATTTAAATGAGTCCCTGTTCAAATTTGGTAATTTTTCGATAAACGGAAAATATTTGGTGAATTTATTTCCGTTTATGAGCGTTTATTTGGGAAAAATAGCTAAACATATTGAAATATTATAAAAATTGGTTTTGGAGACTAATATGTGATGTTAAGATCACTGGTAAATTTTGGGGATCATTGGAAATGCTTAAGTATGGTTTGTGCAATTATGAATTAACCAAATTTTAACAGCCGAAAAACGCACAAAAAGGCATTTTGTCAAAAGGTTTAGGTTCTGGGGATTTTGCAGGGGCTATGTAATAATATTGAGGCAATTTGAAAAAATTATCGGATTTTTCTGAGGTCGTTTGATATAAACGGGCCATTTATTACACGATTATAACCTATTAAATGAATTTTTATAAATAAATAATTAATCATAAAATTTCTGAAAATATTTTATAAAATTATCCATATTTTAATGTATTTTTACAAAAATTTACATAATTTATATATAAGCACATACTTAGTTATGATTAATCGAAGATTTAAATTATAATTGTTTTAACGAAATCGGCAGTTTTGTGTTTAACGGACTGACTGGTATGTCAAAATGTCAAAAGTGGTCAAATATCGTATTTTTGAATGAAATTGATAAAAACGAACATTTTACGAGAATTCCGGACAATTCGGGTGGATTGTACGTGTTTTGTATAATCAAACCCGTGTGAAAACGGAAACGAACCCTGCGATCAAACCAGATACCGAAACCCTAAAATTCTTTCATAAATCAAAACATTTTATCAATCAATATATTTACTTAAATTTTTATGATCTTACCTATTCCCGAAACGCGTAAACGATCAACTTGGCTAGGCTCAGGAAACGGCGAAACTGAGCCAAGTCTGATTTTAATCATTTCATAGTATACAACGTCACAATCTAAGACTATGGTCATGTTCTGGGCCTAACAGCTATAACCAAACTAGTTATACAGCCCGATTTGGTTTAAACACTGTACTAGTATTAACAGTACGATACCGTTTATAGGAATCAGGCTATAAGCGAGGCACCTGACCTATTGATACATAATTTATGTGCGAACTACGATAAGGTGAGTTTCATGACCCCACTCTTTAAACTATTTTACGAACTTTTGGGGTGGAAAGCATGTTTATACACGTTATTTATCTAAACACGGATCAGGATATAAAATATCTGAACATTTATATATGAAAAGTCCCTACAAACATAATGACTGACTACGTGCTGATGAAAGATGATTATTATCGTTGATTGATATATTGAGTGGAGATATTACGAATTGCAAAACATAATGAAATTACACGTGACAGCATGTTTATACAAACACGTTATGTAATGTTAAACATAACTAATTTGGGAGACAACGTGGTCTGTAATGGCCATGGGGATAACGTGGTCTGTGATGATTATGAAGCTGTTGTGGGCAGAAGGGGGGCCACAATAGTAACAAACTAAAGTTGAGTGTGGCCTATGAGCCAAGTTCTGCTGCAACTTATAAACTAAAGTTGAGTATGGCCTATGAGCCAAGTTCTGCTGCAACTTACTAAACTAAAGTTGAGTATGGCCTATGAGCCAAGTTCTGCTGCAACTTATAAACTAAAGTTGAGTATGGCCTATGAGCCAAGTTCTGCTGCAACTTACTAAACTAAAGTTGAGTATGGCCTATGAGCCAAGTTCTGCTGCAACTTATTAAACGAACTAACTTGATTATGACATGAATGTTAAGAAAATAATGTGATTATGCGTACTGTGGGCGGATGGGGAGCCACAATATTTGGTGATACGTGATAAATACTATATGTGTATATGTGTCTATATACATGCTAGGTGATTAGCCGTAGAAAATACTATGTGTAGAATATACTAATTATTTGCGTGTACACTATATAATGTTTGAGTTTACATGGAATCATTGTGGGTGGAAGGGGGACCACAGTGGTTGATGTTAACGCGGAACCGTTGTGGGCGGAAGGGGGGCCACAGTGGTTGATTTTATGTGGAACCGTTGTGGGAGAAAGGGGGTCCACAGTGGTTGGTTAAACACGGAAATTGGAAACAGGTAGTACGAACAAACAATCATGATTTTACCGAAATTTCGAATTTATATTATAAACCTACATGTGTGCATATGCACACACAAGGATATGGCTGTACATATTTATACAACCGTAAATACATATTTTTACATACGCGTGTACATACAAACTATGACTGTATGATGCGTAGAACTGATTTCGTTAAAACTTATGAAACTCACCAACTATTTGTAGTTGACCTGTTTTAACATGCTTTTCAGGTAATCAGATATGAGAAGTAATTTTTTGTGCGTTACGTGTCTGATTGGTGATTGATGTCGTGGGCATTTGAGTTAGAAGTAAAGTGATTGAAGAACAGGTTAAATTGTATCACCTAGTTTGTAAAAGATGTTAGAACGATGTAATAAATTGTAAATTAGTTAGTAATGTTTCTTTATGAACAACGTATTTGATACCAGTTGTATCTGTTGCATTGCCTTTTTACGCTTCCGCAATTCGCTTAACGGGGTGTGACAACACAACATTGTTGGACACTTATATGATCCACCAATGGCTCACAAGGAATTCAAGTCTATGATCGGCGGCATCAACACGTACAGGATTTCTCACGCACTAAGAGAAAATCCGGTCATATGTAAGAAGATGATCACAGAGGTTTGGAATAATGCCTCAATCAATCAACGAGGGAAAGATGGAGTCGTGTCGATTGACTCAAAAGTTCAAAAGAAGCCAGTTAGTATTACAGAGGCTATCATCAGAGAGGTGTTGCTGTTTGGTGATCAACCTGATTACCTGACAAAATATTCCACTGCTGACGTTACTGAGATCCTCACCAGAATGGGTTACGAGGGTTCTTATCTTCCGGCAATCAAGAAGCTATTTCACCCTTACTGGAGGTTCTTAATTCACACGTTTTTCACATGCGTGTCGGGTAGAAAAGCGGGTTCTGACGAGATAAGCCATATCCAGATGTCTATTGTCACTCCTCTTATCATGGATTGGAATTACTATTATTCCAACTTTGTTTTCAATGAAATGATGAGCAATCTGAAAGGGAAGAAGAAAGAGATGTTCCTTATGTATCCAAGATTCTTACAGATGATCTTTGATTCTCACTGCACCGATCTCGCCAAGTCTGTTGATACTTTAGATATGAAGTCAATGGGACCCAACACCTTTGGGTTAATGAAACAGTCCAGAAAAGGATCCAAGATTGTATATCAGGGCCTCAATGCTCTGGTAAAATTTGGTCGATTTGCTGAAACAGAGGTTGAATCTATTGTAGCTTAGGTTGCTGATGAGCATGTGACACCAGTTCAACCACGTGATGTGACCTTCGAGATTTCTGATGATGAAAGTGAAGAGATAGAACATCGTAATTTGGAGACGGCTCCGAGTGCCCAAGAGTTAGAAGATTTTGAAAGATTTAAAGAAAAACTTCAGTCAACTGCTCTGAAGCCTCCTTAGACAGCTGCTGAAACCATTAAAGAAGATATGATTGAAGATCCAGCTGTCGACCTCGGTCCAAGCAAACAAAGAAAGAAAGATCTGAGGCCCGGCGTGCTGGTCAGTGAACATGAAACAACCACAATGCCAACCACAGATGCAACAAATAGCCCACTACAACAAACTCACCAACCCGAGACACATGCTCCAGAAACTCAAGTTGAACCAAGTGCACCCACTGCTGAGACACTGATTCAAGATCAGGTGTTTGATGACTTTGCTCCTGAGTTTTATTTTGAATCAGATATTCCACACACTGATGAGGCTAATATGCCATTCAATGCTGCTCCCTCCTGCTCATCAGGCCCAGAAAATTGAGGTCAGTCAAGTTCGAATGTTACTGATAAAATTGCCCAGATTCTTGCCATGCAAGAAACATTTATGCTAAATAAAGGCATAGGCATTGTATTAGAAGATGCTCTGGTTTACGTACAAGCTCTCCAACGTCGAGTCTTTGAGCTTGAACAAGATTCTGTTGTCAAAGATGTACGTATTCAAGAACTGGAAGCAGGAAACTATGATAAAGATACCAAGATTAAAGAACTACAGTCCAACATGGGAGAATTAACGGCTTTGTATCTTGACCTCCAACAAAAACGGTTTCAAAAGTTTGGAGATGAGTTTAAAGGCAGTGATGATGTGGCCTCTAAAACGCCCAACCTTGATAAAGGTGGCAGCTCTACTACTCGCCCTGTAGAGAACATTGATGAGTCTGAGACATTGAAACAGTATATGGACACACCACCAATCTACAAAGAAAAGTCCGATAGAATTCAGAAAAGGCTGCTGTTGATGAAAAACTCCAATCAAAATATTGAATCGTCTGATCATCCGGACAGATTCATCGTCACCTTTCCAAAGGGTTTCTCATATAAATATGGTGATCGCTCGGGAGTTGTGTCATGGGGTTTCAATGCTAATAAGAATATGTGGTGGGTTAAAAAGAAGTCCGGGACCACTGAGTATTATAAGAAGATGAAATATTTTGGATCTTGGACGAAGGTGGATCTTAGTGATCTGATAAACTCTCCTTTAACCAACCCAACGAATGATAAACGTGGTATAGATTTCTGGAACTTTTTGAGAAGTCAAGTCGATAAAAGCTTTCCAAATATGAAAACTATAGAGTCATTTCTGAAGAAAGCAAAGGGGGTCCAGGATCCAAAGACAGGGAAAACAATGGTCAACGTCACGTGGCCTGGTATAGACAAGGCCACTCATATTCCTATACCTGAAGCAATTCCAGATGGCACTTTGGACAACATGAGGTTCTGGATGTATGATAGCGTAACTGCCACAGTTGTTGTCAAGTTGGAGAAAGGAAAATGGCAGTATAGATTTGTTGATCCAGGAGACTTACTAAAGTTTGGAGAAAAGGACATCAAGACCCTCAGTTCATTCCAGATAATTGCTGATCCGATTTTTAAAACGGCTGCTAAAGAATTCACTGGTATGGTCGCTTCCATTATCATATGCAAGTTTTGGGCTGGCGCGTTGAAAGATGCTGATATTGACTACATGGAGCATGATTAAAGACCAAGCTACAAACCAAGGGGGAGATTGTTGGGCCTATTTTTGTATGGTTTGTACTTAGCCTAATTGTTTTTGGGTTTAGCATGAGTTATGGGTTTGGGCTACGACCTTCATATGTAAACCGAGATCCTTTAGGATCTCGGTGGGATTTTGGTTAGGTGTTGGGCCAGTTATGTTGGTTCCCTATATATAGAACATGTCATGTATAGGGTTAGGTTGTTCGTTTACTTGTTTATTTTGGCCATCTACATGTTTACTAGACGAGGTTGTAATAGTGCTTAAGCATCCGACGTATATCAATAATACGTGTGTGTTGAAGCAATCCCCGTGTTACGTATTTGTGTTCGTTTGTGTTCTTGAGTCACCAAGTGTTGGTATTCCGCACCAATACTTGTTTGTTGATATCATAGTTGTAGTGATCCAGATTCAGGATTTACACTGATTTTACCTGATTTTATGTCTGCAACTGAAGATGTGGTCTGAAGGTTTGCAATCTGAAAATATAATATTGTTTGTTTTATAAACTAGATATCGTCTGCATAAGTTGAAAATTAGTTACATGTCATATATATCACAATAGATAGAAGTCATTTAACGTCTGTAGACTGCTAAAGTAATTGGTTCTGGTGCACGAACTATGGAAGTGGGTGATGGTAGACGATTGTGGTAGGCGGTGAACGGTGGATGGTGGTGATGGACGGTTGTGTGGGTGATGGACGGTGGTAGTGGGAGGTGCTGGTGGCTGACAATGGGTGGTGGTGGTGGTGATGAATAATGGTGGTGGGTGGTGGACTGTGGTGGTGGCGGACGGTGGATGGTGGTGGTGGTGGCGAGTGGTGGTGGCAGTGGACGGTGGATGGTGATGGTTGATGGTGGCGGCGGCGGATGGTGGTGGCGGCAGACGGTGGGGGGGCGTGGTGGCGGACGGTGGTGGTGGGTGGTGGCAATGGACGATGGTTGTGGCCGACGAGGGTGGTGCTGGTGGTGGGTGGTGGCGGGGGATGGTGGGTGGACGGTGGTAATGGGTGATGGTGGCGGCGGACGCTGGGTGGGTGGTGGTAGCGCACGGTTGGTGGTGGTGGTGTTGGACATTGGGTGTTGGTAGGATGTGAAGAAGTGTGAAGATGGTGGATATTAGCTTACTTTTTAATACCATAAAAGCAGTTTTCATATCTTTTTCTTTTTTTTAAAACAAACTGTCTTCAGAGACTTATGTCTGCACGCCTGCAGACATAATCCTCTTGCAGATGTTTGAAGCAAAAACAAGCACAACCTTAATCTCTTACTTGTTTGTTTTAAAGCCTACCAATGTACCGAGCATTAAACAATAGACTTTTATACCTAATTTTACCGATACTTGGAACAAGATGATCAATGTACTATCATTTTCCTTTTATACTTCATAACTCGTTGAGGAGCATCTATATTGTTTTTGTATTTTTATCCTTTTTCAATGTTTTTGAATTTTAATATTTTTAAATGTTTTTGTATTTTCCCAAAGCATTTCTCCCCCTAAAACCTAAAACTATTTATAAAATTTTGATAGAATATTTAAAAAGAAATGTGACCTTGATGAATGTTTACACAAGGTCGGAATCCATAACCTCGGAATCACTCTCTTTCCCACCTCCCAAATTCTTAATACCATTAAGCCCCAACAAATATAAATCTGTTTTTATCGAAAGCTTTATTAAAAAGGTCGGCTTTTTGTTCATCGGTGTGAGTTTTTTCTATGGTTATCAACTTCTTTTTGTAGCAATAACGAACGAAGTGATGCCGTATATCTATATGTTTAGTTTTAGAGTGATTTAGCGGGTTTTTTTGTTATGTAGATTGCAGCAGAGTTATCTACATATATGGGAGTAGAATCTAAGAACAGTAACAAGATGCAGCCACGTACTCAGCTTCACAGGTAGAGAGCGATACAGTTGCCTGCTTCTTACACTGCCATGCCACCAACATGCTACCAAAAATAGCCGACGGTGGTAAACTTAGCATTTAGCTTGTGGCTTCCATAATCTGAATCAGAATAGGCTCCTAGCTCAAAAACATCGTCTTTTGGATATCAAATACCGACCCCTGGACTTCCCTTTAGATACCGAAATATACGCTTCACTAACGTCAGGTGAGAGATTTTTGGATTGGATTGATATCGGGCACACAAACAGGTAGGATACATGATGTCTGGCCTTGATGCGGTGAGATACCTGAGAGAGCCGATCATGGAACGGTAAAGCATCTCGTCAACCTTCTCCCCTGTGAGATCAGAAACCAATTCCATGATTAAGATGACTAGGAATGTTGATCGGCGTTAAGTCAACCATATTGCACTTCTCTAAGATATCTTTGACATACTTCGTCTGATGTATAAAGATACCATCAGAAAGCTAATCGACTTGTAAACCTAAGAAAAACTTCAATTCTCCCATTGCACTCATCTTGAACTTCGATTTCATCACCTCCTCGAATTCCTTGCACAGAACATCGTTTGTCGACCCAAATATGATATCGTCAACATAGACCTGGACTATCAGTAAATGTCCATCTACTTCCTTCGTGAAGAGTGTACAATCGAAGGTGCCATGAACAAAGCTATTGTCCATCAAGTGTTTGGACAATGTTTCATACCAAGCTCTCGGGGCTTGATGTAATCCGTACAGAGATTTTTCGAGCAAGTACACCTTGTCTTTTTGGATAGGATCGACAAACCCCGGTGGTTGTCCCACATAGACTTCTTCACCCAACTTGCCATTAAGGAAGGCAGACTTCACATTTAGCTGATAAACCTTGAATCCTTTCCAAGATGCAAAAGCCAAGAATATTCTGATTGCTTCAAGTCTATCCACGGGAGCATAGACTTAATTATAGTTGATTCATTCCCGTTGGTTAAATCCAAGAACCACCAGTCGAACTTTGTTTCTGCAAATGATTCCATTCTCATCATGTTTACACTTAATGACCCATTTGGTATTTATACACCTTTTGTCGTCAGGTAGGTCAACAACTTTCCACACTCCTAGTTTTTCAAACTGTAATAACTCCTCCTGCATAGCATTGACCCAGTTTTCTTCTTACAACACTTGCTTATAGGTTTTCGGTTATATTTGTGAGATAAAAAATTTAAGCATGAACCAATTTTGGAGAGAAGTAACTTGTGTATAGTAACAACGGAGGGCTCTAGTCGATTTGACTTCTAGTTTGTACCCCTGTGTTAAGGTCACCAATGATGTTCTCCTCCAGGTGAGAAGACAATGTTCGAGGAGTAACATCAGCAGGTACTACCACATAAGTTTCAGACGTTGGTTGAATCAAAGATTCAATCACATCATCGTGATCTTCTCCATCATCATCAAAGGATGGTGTAGCTGATATATCTTCAGAAGAGTCATCAACATCTGGTTTCGGGTCATCAGTGAAGAGTGGAACTTCTTGTGATGTGGTTTCTTCACTAATTCCTTCACACAAATGTTGTTGAAATAACAGTGTGGTAGCTTCATCTGAGATTTCCTCTTCAGAAAATGAGAAACAACTCCATAGGCTGTCATAATCAAACATCTACGAATCACCCGTCAGTTGAGTTGAAGTAGCATAACATTGGCAGTCAACGTGTTGCACCTGCATTATCCGGTTAATGCTATATAAGTATACTCGTCGTAATGGACTAGCATAACCAACAAAGAATCCCTCCACCGACTTAGCGCCAAATTTACCATCTAGATCAATAATGGTACATTGTTATCCAAAACGGTTCAAGCCACTTCAAGTTTGGTTTTCGCCGATTAAGCAGTTCGAAACAAGTTTTGACATACTTCTTTACCGTTAGAACGCGGTTGAGTGTATAACAAGCCGAGACAACTGCTTCTGACCAAAAACTAACTGGTAGTTTTAAGTCAGCCAACTTAGCCCTTGCCGTCTCAATCAATGTACTTTTTTTTCGTTCGACGACCCCATTCTATTATAGAGTATATGATGTACTGAATTCATGAATAATTCCACGCTCATAACAGTACTGAAGCATTCGGTTGTTCTTGAATTCAGTACTATTGTTGCTTCTGATTCTCCTGGTTGGCAGATTATATGACGTCTAGAGTTTCTTGAATAAAATCATTAAGTTGTCGAAGGTCTCATCTTTCAACTCAAAAAACATCACCCACGAGAAGCGTGAGTAATCATTAGTAACCACCAAGCAATAGAGTTCGCCGGTGATACTTTTGACATTCACTTGTCCAAATAAATCCATTTTGAGCCTCTCGAAAGGGAAGTTGATTGAGTTAAGAGACTTCGTCGGGTGAGACTTCTTCTTTTTTTTCCCTTCTTACAACTCAAAAACTCGGTACTCAATTGAAACCCTATGACGTTCACTCCTTCAACAAGCTGGTTGTGAACTAGATAGTTCATCTTACAAATGTTGATGTGACCCATCCGTCGATGACATAACACATATTCCTTTTCTCGATGCCTTGGTGACAAAGCACTGAATGGTGCCTTGAGTAGTTGATGCCACACCCATATTTAGAACATATAGATCGTTCTCCCGTGGTGCCTTCATCAGTACCCATTCATCCGGTATCTTGAATCCTGGCTTCAGAATCAAACATTCTTGACCAGTAAAGTGAGTAGAAAAGCCTTTGTCACAGATATGTGAAATACTCAACAAGTTGTTCTCCAAATTAGTGATGTAATTCACATTGTCAAACATCACCTTCCCATTTAATAAAATTCCCTCACCTACTACCTGACCACCTTGGTTTCCCTCAAACCCCACATAACCTCCCCGAATTTATTTGACATCCTTTAGTAAATGGAGAGTTCCCGTCATGTGTTGAGAGGCTCCGTTATCCATAATCCAACGTGAGTCATTGGATCTTGGATGCCCCTGCAAAATTTATGCGGTGAATGAAAGAAGGAACCCCAAGCCTTCTTGGTCTTGGGTTGTTTAATTTTTTCATATAAAAAATCTTCAAAATTATCATACTCAAAATCAATCAACAACTCAACTGATGAGCATGAACTAGACGAACAAGAGTTGGAAGACTTAACGTTTTGATCAATGGGTGATATAACAGTTTCATCTTTTGTTTTACCCTTTACCACCCAGTTCTGCCCAGCAGAACTTGATTTCTTATAAAAACTATCATTAATTTTCTTCATCTCCGAAGACTAACCAACCTTAAAATTAATTTTGAATAGTTTTTTCTCCACAACCCGTTTTAAAATTTGTTTGGGTGGAGATGTAGGTCTCACAAATGAAGGACTCATATGTGGTTTCTTTTTACCACGGGCTTTTTCTCTTAGGGACGAGAAAATCATTTTGGGCATGAGTAAAATAAATGTCCTTCCTCATTACAACAAAAATATTTTCTCCGGTCAACAAACTTGTTAACTGGAAGAACCTGATTCTCTTCCTGGTCTCTCTCAGTCATAGGTCTATAAAACTCATCATTAGATTGTTTTCTAAAGATGGCCTCTTTTTCTTCCTCAGAGTCTCACCTTTTAACAAAAACAATCTTTTGAAAACCATTTTTCGGTTTTACAAACTCTTTGTTAAACCCGGTGGATTTAACCTCTTTGTACCCAATACTTTTTCTTTTGTGGTAAAAACTGGTTTTATCAAATTTAGACTTTTAATTACCAGTTTTATCACTGATTGAGTTTCTGATTTTTCTTCAGAAAGCACATGCTCTGCAGCTTGCTTACCCACTTCGCTCTCACACTCAGAGCTGTGGGAGGACTTAATAGCTTGCACTTCACACGGAAGAGATGATGAAATATCATTATGTGGTGAAACGTTCACCACATTCATCGCCTTGAAGAACCCTTTCGGTTCTTTTTTAACATAAGAGCTCCAGCTAGGAGGCGGTATAGAATGATATATCGAATCATCCTTTCTGTCCCTTGAAATATCAGTAGATGGTTTTGGGACAATATAATCAAGGACATATGATGAGATGGAATAACTTTTTAGTTTAGTTTCAACCCTTTCAGTTTCAATTTTAATTAGTTGAAGTTCTTTTGTAAGTTCCGCTTTCTCATAGATATGCCTGTTAATGGCAATCTGTCTGTCCTCCACCATGTGTTTAAGCATAAACTTCTTTACTCATATTGTAGGATTTTCACCCACAAGTTTTTCTCACACGACTGAAGCTTGTCATATGCTTCCTTGATACTTTTATAATCATTCAACATATTATTGTAGTCGATTTTTAATGAGTTAATTACAAACTCTTTGTCATCACACAACTCACAAATATGTTTATCCACTTGAGTAGAAGATGTTACCTTCTCGGCCATATAAGCATGATGAACGGGCTCTCCTTCAACGTCTTCATTTCTCACATCGTCAACTATAGCTGGAACACCTTCAGCTGGCGCAGTTGCATCACTCAATTTCTCAATCTTTACTGTTGCTAGAATTTCATCAGCTGTCGCAGTCTCATCTTCTTCATCAACTCCAAGATCAATTTTTCCATGAGGCACTTCCTCTTCAATAAACCAACCTACAAAACTTTCAAAACATCAGGTGGAAAAAATGATTGGAAAATTCATTTGAAATTACATCAAAACACTTAGGAGATTTTGTCTCCTCAAGATCACTTGACATTTCCTCAGTGATGTCCTCCACTTGACCATCACACATTCCATCACAGTCAGTCTTTTCACCATCAGCTGCTTTGTTCTCAACTTGTACAGCAGCATCTTCCATATTATCTTCAACATCTTCTATTGCTTCACCTGCATTCACAAAATTTACCTGTTCTCCAGCTTTTTGATCCTCACCAAGTACCTCAGCTACATTTTCCCTGTGAACGATAGAGTTCCAGTTGAACCCTACATCCAAATGTGTGTGACAAGCTTTTGATGACGAGATCTCGAGTGTTTTTGATGATTAAGCTGGTGCAGGAGAGTTATGATGATAAATGGGATGAGTATTGTAGTCCCTAACAAAAGAATTAGGGCTATTGTCTCCAACCTATCGGTTAGTGCATTCCCTCTTGAAATACCCTTTCTCCTTACATCGAAAACACCAGAACTTTGACTTGTCAAACCCTAGTTTGGAAGTCATCCCGTCAAGACAATTCTTTCCAGTAATTTCCCTAAATCTTTGAGCTCTTCTGACAACGCTAGCCATACACCAATGGATATCCAATATCTCCATCACTTGTGGATCGATTTGATCATAATCCTCATTCGCCATGTTATAGTTCCCAATTCGTCATGCGATTAAGAATTCATATGACTCGAGGAAGGATCCTAGAAAAGCCATATGCTCTTGAACATTCTCCGCAGTAAGTCCATTGATGTTCTTGATGTTAACTGCTGTGTTGCATTGCATAACATCGGATGATGGACTCGGGGGGTTTTGAGGATTGATCAGAAGAAGGGTTGGTTCCAGCGTAGCTGCTTGTGTAGTGTGGTGTGGTAGTCGGTTGAAATTGATTTGGTTGTGAACTACCACCACAACTACTATCAATGACGAATGCAGTTTGGATTTTTGGGCTTGGAGCCACCACGAATTGTGATTAATTGAAGTATAACTCGATATCTTGGGTTATCGTGGCACTCTTCATTTTCTGCTTCTTGCAGACTTCGAGCTCTTTGGATTCTAATTTCTCAACAAATCGAGCGAGAGTCAACCTGGCGTATGCAACTAGGTTCGACTGTTGAATCATGATGAATGTCTACCTGTCGACAGGTAGAGCGTCAGAAAGTTTATCAATATACTCGTACTATTGATTCTCAAAACCCAACCTCTTCATTTCATTAACCAGATGGAAATACCTCTCGATTAATTATGCTATTGTTTCTCCTTTCACCATGGTGAAGATGTCAAATTCCTTCTTCAACAAGGCCATATTAGACTTCCTCATATCTGGATTCCCTTTGTCCTTGTTAGGTAGAGCTTTCCAGATCGAGTAGCACGAGCCATTATGCTGCAAAAGTAGGAAAATTTCAGCCTTAATGGACTGTTGGAAGAGGTTCATCATTTTCTTTTCTCGGAGTCTGGCTCTATCACCCTCCGGGATTTTAGATAAAACGATAGCTAGTACCGTTCTCGTTACGTGGAATGACGAACTCCACTTCGACCGCTTCCCATGTATCGTAATTAACAGCTTGCACACATTTCTCAAATTTATCCACCCAACTAGGATAATCCTCCATTCTCAAAAGCTTATGTGGCTTTGTAGACGTGCCCATCTCATTCTCGAGATTGATGTTTTGAAGTAATTCTGAAGGTTATGATACGAAAGAACTCATATCCTCCATAATTGCACGTAAAACAAGAAAATAGTAGCTTGAGCGTATAAGTATTAAAAGGAACGTGTAAGTAATAGAGTGTATATGTATTAAAAGCGTGTAAGTCTTATATGCTGTATAAAACGTTATACGGCGTATAAGTAGCTTGTGTGCTATTATGTGACTTATACATTTTAAGACTTGTACTTTTTAACTTGACTTATACGAAAGTACACACTTATGCGGAGCAAATGACTTATGCGCTGATCAAGAAACATATACGTGTATCAGCAGACTTATACGGTGAAAGGTTCTTTGAACTAATTATGATCTGATTCTTGAATAATCTGATTGAATTTGAGGTTTTGACTCTTGTATAAATGATCACAAGGTGTTTACAAACATGTTGATGAGATTGAATTTGATTTTGATCCACATTTGAATGTTTAATTGAAGAAATAAGTTTCGATGATAACTTTGACTTGCAAATTATCAACTTGATACGAGCTGATGTGTTTAATTCGGTAGTAACACGAGCCTAAAGCTCTGATACCACTTGAAAGACCGGTTGCTGGATCATATGATGTCATCGTATACATGTAAGTGCAATACAAAATGGGCCGAATACGTTGTGTCACTATACTAAGCTATAAGGCAGAAACAAATAGCGAAGGAATCAAACACATATCAACTCAAAGTGTTAATCACTCTTGAATATAACAATGTCAGAGAGTGCAAGTGTTTACAAAAATTCTCCAAAAGTCTACCAATAATACAAAGTTTAACATATTTATACAACTTGGCCCATGGGCGTATATGTCTACAACGAATAAGACTTACACTGTCGTATAAGTCTTATACGCTAGGGAAAGTGACTTATACGACCTTAACAATCTATTATGACAAAATTATCTCGATTAACCCTACAAGACCTAGCAATAGACATTTTGCACTAACAAACACCGATTGAATTATGAACAAACGGAATTCTTGAATAACAATACTGAAAATACGATTGTTGATTTGTCTGACATCATTCCCTATTTATAGAGTAAATAATTACATATTAACCCCACTAATTACAATAATTATAATAGGACTCCTTAATATAATTTATAATAATGACACTTATACCCTTAGACTTAATAATAAATAATTAAGTTTAGTTTAATTTCAACATGTACAACATCATTTATTTTTTTATTCAGTGACTTCGATCGTATTGATTGTGGTATGTAAACATAATTAACACATTAATCAAATAGAAGGAAAAAAGGGTGTTTGTGGGTCAACCCAACCGTCGCTATATGCACTACCTGTTCTGTTGAATCCATTTTGGCATGTTACCCAACCCGCCACCTTGTCACCTATAATGAGCTACATATTTAATATATCGATATAGACTACAGCTTTACATTTACTGAGTTAGGTATTTTTTTCAAATTATGATGATCAATTTCTTGTATAATAGAGCAAATTCCCGACTGGTGGCAGTGGGAGTATTGGGTTTCACCTTTAAGCTATGGTTTCAATGCCTTAACAACAAATAAATACTTGCTCCAAGGTGGATGAACAAAATGGTATGTTGTTTCTACATCTGGATTATCTATTTGTTTGTTTATTTATTAATAATACCGACTACAAATGTTACTGGATTTTAGGCGTCTGACAACACTACCTGACTTGGTGAGCTATTTTACATAACTTTGGAGTAACCACAGATAGAAACTGGTTTAGGATAGGAGCAGAGGCTCTTCTTGGTTAAGCCGTCCTTTTCAGCATTCTCTTCACATTGGCTCTTGCATATTTAGATGGTAATTTCACAAATGTGTGTTTTAGAGTCATATACCATCAGTCAATCACTACAACAAATATGACGTGTATATTTCTTCACGGCGATGTATATTTATTGTTAAGCTTTTTTCAAACTTCCAAACATGTAAAAATTGTTCTCATTTATAGATATGAAAGTTCATAAGAAATGCCACACTTATAATTGTAGAAAATTAAGTAAGCACCCATAAATATCAGGAAATAAACATTTTTACAATGCCAGATTTTTCAAGCAAGAGAAAATATAAGAATAGAAATTGACCACCCTTCCTCAAGAAATAATTCGGTGTCCACATTTTCTCTATCAAACATTGTTGTTTTCTTGTAATTGTTTCACATACAAGCATGAACATTTTTCAATGCATTTTTAAGTAAAAACAGCTTGAACTTTACACCTTTCTTTAACTTGTGATGACAATATGCATATATAGTTTTCATATTTTTGTAGCTCATGCAGCATTGGCATGTATTTTGTGTTCTATTTTTTGCAATAATTAGCTCTGGAAAGGCACAAAAAACTATTCTGATGATGCAGCAAATGTGACAGATGTTGATCATGTTTTTTTATGCAAAAACCTCAAGTAAGGAGTATTCAATATATAAAAAGAATATTGTAGTTTGTTATTGATGTCCGTTCAATCAGCTAACTGCATTTTTTCAGGGAAAATGGTGACTCTGAAGAGCCATAATATAAATGAAGATTCATGTGTTGGGGTTGTTGCTCCCAAAAGAGGGATGATTCTTCCATTTACTCCATTATTTATGTCATTTGACAACATTAACTACTATGTGGATATGCCCGCCCCTAGTAAGTGTGTGTCTATATATCACAGATTAAACCATAGGATAAAAGCTAATTAACAGAGTAATCAACTGTCACTATGACCTTATGTTTAAATCACCTATATAGTATGATTATTATAGAGTGATTTTTTATCTTATCAATCAATGAAAGAAAAAGGTGCTACAAAGGATAACAAGCTTCAGTTACTTACAGAGGTAACTGGTGCATTTAGGCCAGGTATCTTAACATCATTGATGGGAATCAGTGCAGCCGGTAAAACAACTTTATTGGATGTCATATCAGGAAGAAAAACAGGTGGTTACATCAAAGGCGATATCAGAATCTCTAGATTCCCAAAAGTTCAACAAACTTTCACTACGATTTCTGGATATTGCGAACAAAATATATCTACTCATCACAAGTCACTGTCTACGAATCTCTCGTTTTTAAAGCTTTCTTCCGAATCCCTACAGATATTAATAGAGACCAAAAGATGGTAAAAAAAACCAAGAACCATTTTTAAATATTGGATTTGGAAATGTGCTGAAATTTTGTATTTTTTTTATGTTTCATCGCCAGCTTTTTGTAGAGGAGGTGCTGGAACTTGTTGAACTAAAGAATCTTAAGGACATGATTGCACGGATTCCAGGTGTTAGTGGTTTGTCAACTCAATAAAGAAAGAGATATTGCAAAAACGGGTCTTTCAGTAGTAGGCGGCATCCCCTCTTAGTTTTAAGTAAGCGGAACCATTCCGTTTTGGCTCTTCTCCACATTCTTACCGGGCTATCCAGGGATTTTCCTATGATTTTAGAAACTGAAATTTCGATATAGAAGGATCTCCTTATTTCTGAATAGATTATAGCATCATTTTCTTTCAAAGATATGAAATCACCTTGGGAAACTTGAAAAGAAGTAATGCTGACTATTACATTATTCACACAAAGCCTTCGAACTATTGCAGTAAAGCTTGTTGCTATTCCTTCAATCATATTTGTGGATGAAGCAACAACTGGACTTTATGCAAGAGTAGCAGCAATTGTTATGAGAACTGTATGAAACACAGTGGACACCAGAAGAACTGTTGTTTGTGTAAGGCCCCATTGCCGGTGCCCTACATTAGACGTTGGATTTACTCGTAAACACAGTTCTACAAATCAGAGTAAATTAAAACTTTTACGCAGAACATAAAACTTCAACCATAATATATTACATAACCTTCAATTCTTTTTTTAACAAACATTCAAAGTCGTTTAAACATAAAACATAGTCTTTAAAATATCATAACAGTTCCTTGAGATGCCAGTATCTTCAATTCCATGCCATGTGTCCTCATCAAGCGAGCTGTCTCATTCTACTCACCTGCATGCATACTAAAAGTCAGCTATGCTGAGTGAGTTCTAGTTAATCATATAACATACAACACATTCAGAATTACATACTTTCGTTCATACTTTATACTTTCTTACATTCATTCATTATACACTCACTTACCTTCATATTTCCTTTCTTTCATTTTCATACCATACGTATTAAAGAGCATTACGCCCTACATTCCTCGAGTATTATTAGAGCCCGGTCCCCTCTTGCCTCGAATATTATTAGGGTTCGGTTTCCTCTTACCTAGAATATTATTAGGGTTTGGTTCCCTCTTGCCTCGAGTATTATTAGGGCCCAGTTCCCTCTTCCCTCGAATATTATTAGGGTTTGGTTCCCTCTTGTCTCGAGTATTATTAGGGCCCGGTTCCCTCTTGACTCGAATAATATTAGGGTTCAGTTCCCTCTTGCCTCGAAAATTATTAGGGCCCGGTTCCCTTTGGTTACCATACAACCATACAATACTTTTCTTTGTCATTATTTTTATAACATTCATACATGCAATGTTCATACATACTTTCTTTCGCATACTCATTTCATACTTACCACATTACCTTTCTTAACAATACGTGCAATATCCAAAGATCGTTCATGCACTGTCAAGCATTCATTCATAATATAAACATAACTATCACATTCATTATTAAGAAAAACACTTACCATTTAAGGTAAGTGTATTAACATTCACATTGAGTATGCACACAACCCCAAAAACATAACAAAGAAATGGGGCTAGAAACTCACCTGGATCCTGTTTCGTTCTTTGTTAATCGTTAATCTTTTCCTTAACTGAGCTCGGCTGACTATACATTAACTATATGTATCAATATATGTCCTATTCATTTTATTCATATCTCAGCCAAAATGGCTAAGTCTGGTATGATCTAATGGTTTTATGTTAGAATACCTTTTACTTAGATTATTTTTATCCTTAAACCCTAATGTATTGGAATATAGGGTTTTCCATTATTTAAATATTTCTTTCTTTCTTTTGCATATAGGCATGGTTTGTAGCAGGTTACACTTTACTTACAATATGTATTCAATTCATAGCACTCAACATACTCTACACTCGAATACATTGGTGTATTCGAGTGTACATACATGTATTCAATTCTTGTGGTGTAATCGAGTTTCACTATAACCGAATGGGGTGTATATTCGATTTTAGGACATGTAATCGAATTCCCATGTTGTAATCGATTGAGTGTATTGTATGCGATTTTCCCACATGTAATCAAATTACACAGTTGTAAGCTAGCATAGCTTGTAATAGAATTTTTTGCATGTAATTGTTAGACCTTGTGATCGAGTTGATCTAATGTAAGCGAGTTCATTAATGTATTCGAGTCTCATCCTTATAATCGAGTTAAGGTTTTTATTCGGATTGGGATTGTAATCGATTTTAGAATTGTAAGAGAAAATCCTCTTTGTAATCGATCAGTATTGTAATCGTTTTTAACTTGTAAACGAATCTCGACAGTGTAATCGAATACATGATTGTATCATTGTAATCGAGTTGGACATGTAAGCGAGTTTACTATTTGTATTCGAAATTCCTCATGTAATCGACCATAAAATTGTAATCGATCATAATAATTGTAAGCGAATGAGCTGAATCTTTTTCAAATAAGTGGTCACGGTTTGGCCTTTTATCACCGCTATCTATACTCATTTTAACCCTAACATCTTATCATGGCTCGGTATTGACCCCTAAATGTTTCCTTAAAAGTTTTCAGCCAAAACTTAACCTGGGAAACCATGAGGTTTGAACCTTTAAGGCTAAAGATGTTCAAAACTAGATTTAGGCTCTCTTTAAACAAGCCGTACCTAGCCGTGGGTTCGTTAAGTTCATTTCAATCGTTAAGTATGCTACTTTATGATTTATCTGGACCCTATCTACTCTAGGGTTAATTTCATGGCTAACAGTTCATAAAAAACATAACCTTTAAAGATCAAGAATGTACCTTTACTCGTTTTTAGGTTATGGTTTAGCTTGGTTATGAACTACAATCTTGTATCTTGCTTGTATATCAAAGATTTAGCTTGACTTGCCCTTGGATCTTCCCCTTCCTCTTCCTCTTGCGGTCGTGAGTAAGTAGGAGTATGTGTGTGTTTTGAGTGTGTAGAGAATAAGATGGAGAGAAATGAGGGTTTTAGGATTTTAGGGAGGTTTAAAGGAGTATTTATACTCTCTTAAGCCCATGGACCTAAGGCCCATCCCATCCCTTATTCCATCTTTTCCCACCCAAGTCCATACTCTCTATCATATTTAATCTAATCAAATATTAACGCAGAGTAACTAAACATAACTTTCCTTTATTTATTATTATAAATTTTAGGATGTTACAAGTCTTCCCTCCTTAAAGAGGTTTCGTCCCCGAAACCTAAATATTGCTAAAACAAATTCAGGTAAAATTTACACATCTCTTCCTCAATTTCCCATGTGGCGTCTGATCCTTTGCGATGCCTCCATATCACTTTCACTAGGGTTATAACCTTGTGACGAAGTTGATTTTCCTTGCGATCAACTATCTCTATGGGTTGCTTAATGTAGTTTAATCGTTCATCAACCTCAATATCTACTAATGGCACGTGAGACGTGTCATCATCTAGGCATTTTCTCATATGAGAAACATAAAAGGTTGAATGAATCCCTTCTAACTCCTCGGGTAAATCTAGTTTGTAAGCTACTTCACCAACACGATCCAAAATTTTAAACGGTCCAATGTACCTTGGACTCAACTTCCCTCTCTTTCTGAAACGGATAATTCCCTCTCTTGAGAATCACATTGTCACCAACGTTAAACTCAATTGGTTGCCGCCGCACATCAGCATACGACTTCTGTCTGTCTTGAGCAGCTTTCGTTCTTGCCTTAATCTGATCGAACTTTGAAGAGGTTTCTTGCACAACTTCCAAGCTTTCAAGCTCTTTCTGACCAATTTCTCCCCAACATATAGGAGTTCTACAACGTCTTCTATATCACATTTCAAACGGAGGCATACCAATACTTGAATGGTAGCTGTTGTTATAGGAGAATTCTGCCATATGCAGATGATCATCCCAACTTCCTCCAAAGTCTAAAGCATAAGCACGTAGCATATCCTCAAGGATTTGGATCGTCCTTTCAGACTGTCCATCTGTATGAGGATGATATGCCATACTGATGTTCAATCTCGTCCCCATAGCTTCATGGAACTTCTTCCAAAACCTCGAAGTAAACCGAGTATCTCTATCAGACACGATCGATAACGGTACTCCATGCTTAGACACAACCTCTTTAGTAAAAAAACTTGCTAACGTTTCTGACTTGATGGCCTCTCGTATAAGCAGGAAGTGAGCACTCTTGGTCAGACGGTCCACTATCACCCAAATGGTATCATGATGCTTAGCTGTACGAGGTAGCTTAGTTATGAAATCCATGGTGATGTGTTCCATTTCCATTCTGGTATCTCCAAAGGTTGCATCATTCCATAAGGCTTCTGGTGCTCTACTTTTACTTGTAAACAAGTTAAGCACTTACTTACATAATCTACTACATCATTCTTCATCCCTAGCCACCAGTAGTCTCTTTTCAAATCTTGGTACATCTTCGTGGTTCCTGGATGAATTGAATACCTTAACTTATGAGCTTCATCTAAGATTCGATCTCTAAGATCTCCATGGCGTGGAATCCACATACGGTCAAACCTAGTCTTAACACCATGCGTGTTTTCCATCAACTAGTCTTGCTGACCGAAAATCCTTTCTTTCTTCACTATCCCTTCATCTACCAGCACCTCTGACTGCACCTTGATGATTTCTTCAAATAGACTTGAGTTTATAATCAACTGGTATGACTTCACCGTTGCAATGACTTCTTCATTCTTATGAATTAGCGCGTCGGCGACCAAATTACCTTTACCAGGATAGTACTTAATGTCACAGTTGTAATCTTTTATCAATTCTAACCACCTTCTCTGCCTCATGTTCAGTTCTTTCTACTCGAAGAAGTACTTTAAACTTTTATTATATGTGTAAATAGTACACTTAGTACCATACAGACAATGTCTCCATATCTTGAGAGCATGCAGTACTGTTGCTAGCTCTAAATCATGCATCGGATAAGTACTCTCATGGACTTTCAACTGTCTAGACACATAAGCTATAACTATCCTCATTGCATCAACACACAACCTAACCCACGATGCAAAGCATCAGTACAAACAACCACATCCTCGTCACCATCGGGTAGATCAAGGATTGGAGCTTGCGTGAGTCTTTTCTTTAATTCCTCAAAAGCTTGTTCTTGAAACTTACCCCAACTGAATACTACTGACTTTCGGGTCATACAGGTCAACGGTGAGGCTATCTTGGAGAAGCCTTCGATGAATCTCCTATAGTAGCCAGCCAACCCTAAGAAGCTTCGTATGTCAGTCGGGTTCTGCGAGTCTTCCAATTTGTTATTGCCTCAATCTTTGCTGGGTCCACGGTAATCCCTTCAGGATTTATCACGTGACCTAGAAACTGCACTTCTCGCAACCAGAACGCGCATTTTGAAAACTTAGCATACAACTTCTCTTCCTTCAATACCTCCAATACTTCTCTCAGATGCTCGGCATGATCAGACTCGCTCTTCGAATAAATCAATATATCATCAAAGAAAACGATAACTGACTTATCCAACATCGACCGACACACATATTTATAATTTGAATGGCATTACGAGGAACTCGTAGTGTCCACACCGCGTCCGAAACGCTGTCTTAGGGATGTCTGCCTCTTTCACTTTCAACTGATGATAGCTTGATCTGAGATCTATTCACGAGAACTAACTCGAACCTTGCAGTTGGTCAAACAAATCATCAATACTTGGTAAAGGATATCTATTCTTTACCATAAGTTTGTTTAACTCACGATAGTCAATGCACATTCTCATACTTCCATCCTTCTTCTAAACAAATAACACTGGTGCACCCCACGGGGAAACACTTGGCCTTATAAAACCATTTTCGAGGATTTCTTTTAGTTGGGACATCAGTTCTTTCATCTCGGACGGCGCTAAACGGTAAGGTGCTTTCACAACGGGTAGGGCTCCTAGTTTAAATCTATCTGGAATTCTATCTCTCGTTCCAATGGCAACCCCGAAAGATCCTCAGGGAATACTTCTGGGTAGTCGCACACAATAGGAACATCTTTCATTTCCTTCGTCTCGGCCGGAGCGTTGACAGCATACGCCAGGTAGGCACCGCACCCTCGTCGTAACAAACCTTCGGCTTTTATTATCGAAATGACATCAAGCCCTGAACTTTCCTTATCACCATAAACGGTCACTGTACTACTATCCAAGGACTTATTATCCTACTCGTACACACTATATAAGCTTCAAACTCAGATAACCAATCCATTCCCAAAACCACATCGAACCCTCCTAAGGTCATAACATACAAAGTAACAGGGAACTCATGTCCCTCTAACTCTATCTTTTAGTCCTTAACCATTTTCATTAAATTAACCGTGGTTTCACTAGCGGTTTCTACTATAAACGTTTCAGGCACTCGGCAACATTTCATTTTAGCTAATTCAATAAATGTAGTAGCTAGAAAACTCTTATTCGCACCTGAATCAAACAACACAGAAGCGGAAACATCGTTTACTAGAAACATACCTGTGACAACATCTGGAATTTGCTTGGCTTGCTCCTGAGTCAGAATGTAAGCTCTGGTCTTTGGCCTTGCTTGCTTAGCATCCTTCTTTCTGCTTCCCCCGGCTTGATCATCGGTGCATTCCCTAGCAAAATGACCTGTCTTACCTCACTTGTAACATGCGGGATTTGCACTACACTCATGAGCATAATGGCCTGCCTTTCCACATTTATAGCAAACATTTGATCCAACTCTGCAATCCCCAGAATGTATTTTCCCGCACTTTTGACATGTATCGGAACCAATACGCCACCTACACTCACCACCGTGAATCTTACCATAAATCTTGCACGACTTCTTCTCCCACACCTTCTGTTTCTTGTCCTTGGAGTTCCACAATTGAGTACCCAGTCGTTTGATATGACCTACCCACTTCTTATCCTTCTTTTCTTCCACCACCACAACATCATCCACAGCCAAGTCATCATAAACCATCTCAGCGAGTTCCACGGCTGAGTCAAATGTAGCAGGTTTAGTTGCCATGACTAGCGTGCGGACATTCTATGGCAGTCCTCTTACATAGCACTTGATCCTTTTGGCCTCAGTATTAACCATATCAGGCACCAACCTAGACATTTAGTTGAATTCAGTAGTGTATTCGCGGTGTGTCATTTTACTCGCCTTCAGATTCTAGAATTTCATCTCCACCCTTTCAACCTCGACATCAGCAAAGAATTGCTTCATCACCAACTCCTTCAAGTCATCCCACTTCATAGCTTTAGTCTCTTCTCGTGTCTTCCTCTGTTCCACTGTCTCCCACCAGAACATAGCCTCATCACCAAATGATTGGGTAGCATAACCCATAGCTAGGTCGGGACAGCATTCGCTAATTCGGATAACCTTATCAATTGCGGTTATCCATTGGAGAGTAGCGATTGCGTCTCCCAAACCAGTCAGCTTTGGTGGGTCACAACCTTTGAAGGACTTGTAGTTACACCCGCCTCGGCCTCTCCTCCTACCATCAACCTTTACCGACTTAACCTCACTTGAGTCCTCCTTCTCTCCTTCATCATCTTTCTTACTCTTCTCCTCTGACTTCTCAGCGGTTCTTCCATGGCCTCTAGCAGACCCTTCAGGACTCAAGTTCTTCACAGTAGGGGCTACAGCTTGGACAATGGCTGCTTGAACTGCAGGGTCGAGCTGATACCCTTCGTTGTTCTTCGGGTTTCCCCCTGCTACACTTCCTTTTTCCCCATGTGTTAGAAGCTGATTCCAAAAAAGGTTGTCGGACAATACGTGGCCTGCCACGACGTCCAGTGCGACCACCTGTTCCAAAAACTTCCCTAGCACCAGCCATCGTATTCTGAAAGGGGTAAACACAAACATCATTACTCAAGGAACTATTTAGTTCAAGGATAGTAATGCTAACAGGTAATAATAGTGGCCAGTCGTGATTAGCTGATCACGTTACTTTCCGTGTCCAATACACTTCCCTTTATGAGTCTACTTGTGTTGGGTCTACTTTTAAACTGTTAATCAATCAAACAATCAATTAATCCTATCCCTAAAATTAACATATCCTTTCTTTAGCAATTAAGCTAACATTAACATTTAGTATACAACCATACACTTTACCTTTACTAAGCTTGCTTGAGTGACACATGACTATTTGAACTGGCATTTTCTTTATTTTCTTACTTTAATCCCATTCTCTGTTCGAGTCTAAACATATAGGATGCTTAGTTCTCTCGAACTTTGCTCTGATACCAACTTGTAAGGCGCCTTTGCCGGTGCCCAACATTGGACGTTGGATTTACTCATAAACACAATTCTATAAATCAGAGTTAATTAAAACTTTTACGCAGAACATAAAACTTCAACCATAATATATTACATAACCTTCAATTCTTGTTTTAACAAACATTCAACGTCGTTTAACATAAAACATAGTCTGTAAAACTTCATAACAATTCCTTGAGATGCCAGTATGTAGGTTCCAGCCGGATCTACACAGGAGAATCTCGTAACACGAGGGTGCGGAATCCCCTACGTATACGATACGGGTGTTTATAGGATTGGGACGTAAAGAACACATAACACGTAAGAACAAAGGTTTACTTGTTATTAGATATCAAAACCAAGCAACTGATAAACTTATCCGTCCAAGACAAAATGATCCAAAACCTTAACTTTGAACTGCGGAAGTTAGGTATATATAAACCACGACAAATTCTCCTAACAGGCTAGGCGAAGTTGTCCCTAACTTCGCCTACTACTAAGTTCGCTAAAACAAAAGAAACAAACTAACAAGTTCACCAAAACGTAACAACCAAAGTAACGATTACAGACACGATAAACTCAAGACTAATGAACTACTGGCACATTGCACCAACAGACTCCCCCTTGGAAATAGCTTCATTTCTCTTATAGCTTCGTCTCGTCATGTAATCCAAAAAGCCGCACTAACGATCTTCAGGCGTGCACCCCGTGTCTCACACAAACTGAGACCACCCTTTGATATTTCTTCACCTCATCTTTCCAAGCAGGAATATAGAAGATCTTATTTTCATTGAGTACCTGTAAATCAGCTTGAGACAAATTATAAATGTGCATAGGATCATACACCCTTCAGATCCCCTGTTCATCTTGATCTTCCATCACAAATTCAGCAGTCTGGCAATCAATATACCACCATTTCAGGTCTTTCATCACATCTTGAGGCATTGTCTTCATCAGAACCTCTTTCAGACATCGAACAGGTTTGTAATTCATCACCATCCAAGGCTTACCATATGTTCGTAATCCTCTCTCAGTATCCTCAATTAGCTTTCCCTTCTGAGGCTTTAACAACTCAAACTTTTTCTCCTTCACTACTTCCTTTCACACAATCCTACAAACCCAACCAGCAACCATATCCTCACTCCTATTAATCAACCTCAGAGCCAAATCCTTCACCTCACATTCTGAAAATGTGTTGAACGATCTCAGTTTCTTTGCAAAGTATTGAATCCCATCATACCTCCTTATCACAAACAACTTGAGTTGATCATCAAAAGCCAACAAATGATTCCCTTCTTCGACTCAGCATATCCTTTGATATTATAACTCCTCTTGAACATGGAAGGTACCACGGGCTTCTTTGTCTTGATAAACCAATGAGCATATTCTTCCTTCCACCTTGGTTGTTCCTCCCACTAAGAATCACCCGACACGTTATCATCTTTACCCAAATGTTCTTGACCACCACTAGGAATATCATGTTCAACGCTATCATCAGGTATCTCACCTTTTTTTAAACCACCGTCAATCTCAATCTGTTCGCCAATCTTTTCAATCTCACTGAAAGATAACACATCATCAGCCATGTCGTCATCATCATCCACAACAATGGTTTCACCACCCGCACTGCTAGACGGAGCAGAAGACTCCCCCTGAGATGTGGAAGCCCCAAGAGATTGTGAAGTTCTTGGCAGCTCACCACCTGCATCTTTCTATGCATTAGGATCATCATCTCTGTCCTCCCTTATCTTCGATCTCAGCTCATCCCACTTGCAACTACTCTCCACCTGAGATGCTGTAACGATTCCGGCAAATCCAGGTATACCCTAGCCGGTATATACTATTTACGTGTTATTTAATATTGATTATATGAGTTATAGCACATTGATACGAATATATATGGTTCACAGTATGAATCATACTCAATTATATAGTGAATCGTATTGGAATTACAATTAATCAATGATCGGTTATTGAAACCCGAACGGATCGGGAATTACATTATAGACGAAGTATATAATGTTTAGTGATATTTACGAAGTATTAATGCTTCGGGATAAGTAAATTATAGCACAGAAAAAGGATTTCGATTTAATGGTACGTCGGTACGCTAAACGAAACCTTTAACACCAAACCAAGCAAGAGACGATCAATCAAGCCGAAAAAGATGCGTAATTATTAATAATATGATGTTTTACTGTCATGGGTTAAGTTTTTAAAGTTTTTAAATCAGTTTTATGTAAATTTTATTTTAACCCGGAAAACGACCATTTTATGCTCGTTTTAGGCCGAATTACGAGTTTAAACGAGAAACGAACTGAACCAGATTATCCACAACATTATCCGGATTGTGTAATCCAAATGTGTGGCCATGGGTTGAGATGTGGGCCCCCCACACACCACCACTTGGCCGGCCATGTATACACACACACATTCCATTCATTTCTTTTTTTTTTACAACACATTTCACATAAAAAAACTCTCTCAAATCTCTAACTCTTTCAAGTGTTCATCAGATCCATCCCTTCTAATCAAGAACACAAGGTATAAACATGTTATAATACATGATCTTTGGTGTTGATTTCTTTATTTTGAGTTGTTTTGCAAGAACAAGAGGTTCCAAGTGAAATATGGGTGAAAACCCGAGATGGAACCGGTTCTCGTATGATCAAGGGATGTATACAAGTTATACAAAGGATCTTGATCCAAGTAATGAGTTAAAAGTGTTTAGAATAAAATTTTACGGTTAAAATCTTGTTAAAATGGATTTCCAAGTGAAAGATGGGTGAAAACCCGAGATGAAACCGACTCTTGCATGATCAAGAGATGTATACATGTTAAACAAAGGATCTTGGTCCAAGAAATGAGTAAAAGAGTCGAGAACGGATTTTTACGGTTAAAACCTTTGTTTTTACTTAAAAACCGACACTTTGAAAGAAATGGTTTGATTGTTGGTATAGTTTGCTTGGTATAGTGTTATTGTGCTTGTAAGTGTTGTATCTAGCGGCTAGCAAAGGCTAGAAACCGAGATCCTTGCGATTTAAAGCTAGAAAACACAAGATAGTTCGGTTTTCGTGTGTATATGAAATTTGGACAGATTGTAGCACGCTTAGAGTCGGGTCACGAAATTTCACAGAGATGATCTACACATGAAAATATGAGATCTGTGAATTTTTGGTAATTTTTGGATAAAAGATGAATATTTGGTGAATTTAATGCTCGGTTTTGGCCAAAAATAGTGAAAAATAGCTAAACATGATGAAAAATTCTGGAAAATTTAAGATAAGCTTTCTATAACATATAAAAGTCACCCACAAAATTTGAGCTCAGTTGGAAAAGTCTAAGTAGGATTTTCGGTGAAACGAGTTCTAGGGCTTTCTAGCTCGGTTTTGGGTGAAAATGGCTTGAAAAATGAGTTTTAAATTCTGGAAATATTCCAGGGAGTTATGAGGATGGCAAGGATCATCCCAGAAAAATTTGGGATTTTTCTAAAGTGTTTTGGTACTTTTGACATATTTAGTGTATTAAAAAGGTTTAAAAATAGATAAATAAATGTAAATATAGGAAAATAAATCTGGAAAATTTTGTAAAATTTTCTTTCTGTCAAAATAAGTTTTGTGCAAAATTTCAAGACCCGAGACTAAACGGGTAATTATTTGTGCTAAAATGAACATAAAAACAAATATTTAAAGCTTAAAACGTGTAAACCGGCAAAACTCGCATAAGCGAGCTGACTGGTATATAAAAACCTAAAAATGGACTATTTTCATAAATCTAAGTAAATTAAGTAAAAATAAATCATCCGAAAATAATTCGGATGATTTGGGTAATTTTACCCGATTTTACTGTTTCCGGCACCTAAATGACGGAAACGGGCCCCGCGGCCAAACGGGGTGTCAAACCGAGCTCTAATTTCATCACTTTAACTAAAATAACAGTCAAACACCATTTTTGGGTTAAGTGTGAATAAATTCATTTTTGAAACTAAAAACGGAGGACCGTGCTAGGCACGCAAATCAAGGAAAACATAAAAATGATAATTTTGACCGTCCGACTCTAAGTAATGGCACAATCTGAGTCCTTAGGAGTGTCACGGGGTTAACATTGTCCCCGGATCGAGTACAGTACTGGGTTAACAATGTCCCCAGATGTACCGATTAATACGGATTTAGTTTATGGGAATTATATAGTAACGACTAGATATTATATTACAGATCCAGGCACGTAGCTGTTCATTGTATTACCCACAGACTCACAAAAAGGTGAGTTTTCACGAGCCCCTTTTAATGAACTGTTTTAAATATTTTCCCGGGGCGGAAAGCATGATTGTGTTAAATTATCTAAGTACATACCGATCGTATGGAAACACTTGTATGTTTTTATATATATATATATATATGGTATGATGCATAGAATAGATAATTTGTTTATCGGGTGGAATTGTTCTGGGGTAACTTAGTTCCCAGAGGGTTATTGGATATATCTCTGGGTTAACAGTGTCCCAGAGGATATTGGATATGTTTCTGGGTTAACAGTGTCCCCAGAGGTTACTGGATATGGTTCTGGGTTAACAGTGTCCCCAGAGGTTATTGGATATGGTTCTGGGTTAACAGTGTCCCCAGAGGGTATTTGATATGCGCTGGGTTAACAGTGTCCCCAGGGGTTATTTGATATGTACTGGGTTAACAGTGTCCCCAGGGGTTATTGGATATGTTCTGGGTTAACAGTGTCCCCAGGGGTCATTTAATGTGTTTTTGGGTTAATAGAGTTTTCATTAACGGGCTTAGCATAATTTCATCGTTAACATATGATTTTTATACTGATCTATGGTTTATTTAAATTAGTGAAACTCACCAACTATTCGTAGTTGACCCGTTTTCTTTACATGCTTTCTAGGTATGCCCAAGTTGGAATGATTGATATGTGCTTAACTATCTGTGCTACCTGTTGGAAGCTTGCTGCTCTGTGGTTTGTAATGAATATATATTAATGTCTTATCGGTAAAACATGTGTGTAACACCTAGACAGTAACGAAACTCGCAACAATGTAATATGTTATAAATTAATGTAGTGGTATTTTCTTTATAAGCAATGCTGTTGATATCAGATGTGTCTGTTGCATCCCGTGTACGTTTCCGCTGCGGTTACGGGGTGTTACAGATGCTAAGTATTTCTTTAAGATATCAAAGAGTTTACCTTGTTCACCCAGGAGGGCTGTCTGAAGTTGATTTTCAGCCACCAGACGTTGGATAGCCTAAGTTTGAATAAAATTCACCCTTGACTGCTCAGCAACAACCCGTTCCAGATCCGCAATCCGCTCGAAATCCGACAAGGTAGTGTCACAAGAAAATGACATGTGAGAGGTATCCTGAGCATATGGCGGTGGAATGCCCAAGCATACTGGAATCTCAGATGTAGGTGGTATAGTAAGTGGAGGTGGAACTGAGACAGAGGACCCAGCAGTAGCCACCAATGTGGACTCAACAAACATAGCAACCACCTCAGATGGAGTAACAGAAGGAGGTGGTAAAGAAACGATCTCTGGTGCAGTCATATCTACCGTAGAAGGTATAATAGACGGTGCTGACAAAGCCATCGTAAATGCACCAGAAGTCACTTCCAACGGTGCCGGTGAAGATGAAACAAGTGTAGATAAACTCGATAATTACGGAGGAGCAAAGTGAACTACACGTGAACTTTCACCACCCCTAACTTTCTTGGATCTTCGAACTAGAGCATACAACTCCTTCTCATAATCAGATCACTGTCATCATTAGAATCTTTCTTCCATTTCCCCTGTATCTTTTCCTGAGTGGATAGGACCCGTTGTGCCTCAAGAGCATCATCTGTAGATGAATCAGACAAAGTTTCCTCAGAATCCTCAACTGAGGTAATTGATGGACCCATAGAAGTAGCAACCAACAGAGCATGATCCCCAGACACATCAACCATCGATACTTGAACTTCAGACGTGTCATCCGCAGACATATCGAAAAATCATTTCCCCCCAAAGGCAACATCAAGATCTACCTCCTCGGCAGTAGGCACGATAGGATCAATAACCGGAACATCTTGAACTAGAGCCTCTTGAACCACAAGAGGTGGTTGAACAGGATCAGCAAATCTGTCATTTGGTGGAGCCACATATGCTGGATTCACGAGAAACCCAAATAAAGCTGTGTGCCTCAGACGACGGTCAACGTTACTTCGTGCGCTCGAAGTTTGACACTGAGGAAAGATTCTTTTATTTTCACTTTCCACAAAAGAAATAGGATGACGCTATGGAATATTCGGAGCTACATGATTAAGTATCATCTGTAAAAACCTGGAATACATCAAGAATCGTTCCCGAGCCACTGCCCTCCGCTGACGATCAATTTCATAGAACACCATTTGACTGAAACTAAATGGTTTATTATACGTTAACGCGGTCATAGCAGACTGCATTGTCGCACCCATACCATCGGAGCCAGCTTTGCGACTAGACATGCAAACGATCAACACATGCATCAAGAAACGCTATTGGTCTAGTAAAAACCCCTTTCTGCGTTGAGAATCTTCCAACGGACCCGAGTACCCCATGTGAACAAAAGCCCCATTCCTAAAAGTAGCTAAATACTCAGTAGAATCCTGAGTAGTTTAATTCCAAACTGTAGAGCTTCCCGTATCTAATTAGCGGAGAACTGTACCACTTGTCTATTAACTGTAGCACGCATAACCGGGGGTTCCACGCGACAATCATACTCAACCGTTCTCCAAAAGTCTTAAATATTCGGCAGAGAGATCGGCAGAGTCGTGGTGATTGCATGAAAATACGTGAACGCATCATAAACGAGATAATCTCCGTGTAACCCTCAGCTCCACGACTATCCGGATCCAAAGTAACATACATGTTGTGACCCGGAAAGAATTGTCACTTATCTCTGTCTCCTTCATCACCACCTGTGCCACCAGCACCCACAACCGCAGCCATACCTACAAAGCAAACGAGCTAAGTTAGACAAATGCATAATCAGTTGGTAACTTCGCCTAGCATGTGAGCCGCGAAGTTAGAGTCCCAGGGAAGTTAAGATCAATAGGATGTATGCAGCGAAGTTAGTGTTCAAACGAAGTTAATGATAACTTCGCCTTTCTGGTAACTTCACCACAAGATCAGTTCAGAAATCAAAATCCTTAATAGTTGCATACAAGGATAATCAGAAGATCCAAACAGGTACAACAAAGTCTGATTAAGACATTGGTACCTTTAATGTAACCAACCCACTAACAGAAAAAAAGAACTGATGATATATATATATATAAGAGATAACCACGAAAAACAATATAAACAGTCATTATTAGGAAAGTTAACGAGTAAAGGCAACAAATTATGAATCGTTATGAGTTAATAGACCTTTTACACGCAAGTAAAGCGGATTTGAACAATGTTTGAACAAGGTTGATTCGTAAGATAAGTTCGTCGAGGGTTTTGGAAGGTTTGTTTAACCTAGTTTGACCCTTGAGAGGCTTATATACTTTCTGAAATGGCGAAGTTAACGTAACTTCGCCGTCACTCACAACTTCGCCATAGCGAAGTTAATTTTAGAAAAAATTTTGAGAGACATAGATCAAGAACGAGTAACACGTGATTTATAAGTAAAACAGCTTTAAAATAATAAAGAACAAAAATACTGAAAATATAGATTGACGGGATCAAATTTCAGTCTTTGAAGGTAACCACTATGTTTTAGAAAAAAACCGAACAGGAATCATATTGATTAAGGAGCTGTCACAAGGATCCATGTTCAGCGTTATTATGACATAGAGAAACAGGTTGAAGGCAGGTATATGAAACTTAGCATGGTTTTCATCGCTTTTGTGATACGAGTTAGGTTCAGTTAGGCTTAGAATTTAGATGGACATCACTTATGGACCTGTGATGCCTCCTATCTATTCTCAAGGCGTATTTGGCTTTCCCCATATCACCCTGATTTGACTTCGACCCGTAGTGCTTGATTAATAGATGTACATGAGGTTCGGCTTTACAAGCTTTTCATTAAGTGCGTACAAGACTCATTTGGTGCCTCATACTTTTCGTATTAGGCTTTTGAATTTCAAAGGCAACAGCTAGTTATATATATATATATATATATATATATATATATATATATATATATATATATATATATATATATTATGAATAATAACGAACACCTGCAAGTCCCGAATCTGGATCACTGCAGTAAGATAACACAATATATGCGGTGATCAAGAAACTAACGGGCTCATGTATGACTGGGTAATCATTTTTCTGCCTATCATTCGGAGAGATATATGTGGAGACATGCACATTTCTTCAAAATGACTCTCCACGGTAAATCAAGCAGATTTAGTTTGTATCACTTCAACTTTTACGCACCATGGAAAGCAACCATGCCAAAATATGACTGTTCTAAAGTCTTTAAGCTTAATAACTTCACCCGTTATGCGCACAAAAACAACTTATCTATCATTTTCCAAATGTTGAATCAATTTTCAATTTTAAAAACCAACTTTGAAGCTTCTTGAGAAGCTATAGACTGAATGATTATATAATTTCACAAAGAAAAACAGTTTACATTCAGACGCTTCGGTCACTTCATAGCTTTTAGGTAAATGGCTATCCCAAAAATCCAGTGGATTAACAGGACCAAACACAAATGAATATATGTCCCTCAAACTTAGTGTAACCGACATAATTTTCAACGAAGGAATAGAAACCCATCATAACCGCCCTAGATGCCTTCAGTTATTAGGTTAATGGCTATCCTTTGAATCTACAAGTAGATAGAAGGACCAAACATATTCAAGAATATGTCCTTCAAACTTAAGCAACCAACATAATTCTCAGCGATATAGAAGTTTTTTTTAAGAACGAAAATAAAAACACGGTTACTCGGGATTGATCATCCCATTAAGCCTAATTAGGTTTTGAAAACGAGACCGGTCAAAAGCTTTTGTAAAATGATCGGCAAAATTTTCCAGCGAATCAACCTTTTCAAGCATGATTAATTTCTTCTCAGCACAATCCCGTATAAAATGATGACGAATGTCAATATGTTTTATTTTAGTATGCTTAACGGGAATGTTAGTTACTGAGATTGCAGCAGTGTTATCAATGAAAATAGGAGTTTGAGAGAAATTCAGACCATAATCTCGCATTTGTTGTTGTATCCACAAAACCTGGGAGCAGCAATTTTATGCTGCCATGTACTCAACCTCACAGATGGATATGGCAACAGAGGTCTGCTTCTTGCATTGTCACGACACCAATCTTCCTCCAAGAAACTTACATCCACCAGTTGTTGACTTCCTATTCTAATTGCATCCTCCATAGTCAGAGTCCGTGTATGCTACCAGATCCAGTTCTCCTCCTTTTGGATACCAGAGACCCAACTTAGGCTTTCCTTTAAGATACTGCAAAATTCTCTTCACGCCTTTCATGTGTGACTCCTTTGGATTAGCCTGAAAACGAGCACAAAGACAAACTGCAAACATAATGTCAAGTCTGGAAGCGGTTAAATACATCAAAGAACCTATTATAGCCCGATATTGAGTGGAATCCACATCTTCATCACTGTCAGAGTCAGCACCAGTTTGTGGTTGACACAAATTGGAGTGTCAAACGGAGTGCTTTCTTCCATCTTAAATCGTTAAGCACATCGTGAACATATTTAGTTTGATGAATAAACATGCCATCCTTCTTATGATCTACCTGTAAACCCAAAAATAAAGTTAATTCACCCATGGCGCTTATCTCAAACCTTTTCTTCATGACCGCTTCAAATTCCTGACACACAGAAATCTTTGAGGCCCCGAAGATGATATTGTCCAATAGACCTGAATTAAAAGAAAGTCCTTCCCGTTCCACTTCACAAACAATATACTGACAATCTTTCCTCTCACAAATCCCTTCTCCAGCAGGTAATTAGATAAAGTTGCGTATCAAGCTCGTGGAGCTTGATGTAGACCATATAATGCTTTACTGAGCTTATACACATGATCTGGAAAGTCGGGATCAGGAAAGCCGGGAGGCTGCTCGACATATACCACTTCATCGAACTTGCCATTTAGAAAAGCACTTTTAACATCTAGCTGAAACACCTTCATGTCTTTGTGAGCAGCGAAGGCCAAGAAAAGTCGGATTGCCTCCAGTCTTGCCACAGGAGAAAACACCTCAATGTAGTGGATCCCTTCTTGTTGATTAAATCCTTTGACTACCAATCTTGCTTTGTTCCGGAAGATTATCCCTTTCTCATCTCTCTTGCATTTGAATACCCACTTCAAACCGATTGCATGCACATCTCGTGGCTTTTCAACCAACTGCCATACCTCCATTTTGTTAAACTGAGACAATTCTTTATGCATAGCTTCAACCCAAGAGCTATCCTTCAATGCCATCTGATAGTTTTTCGGTTCTATTTGACTGATAAAGCAGGCATACAAGCATTCATTCATAATACCAGTGTCTTTAATGCTCACATACACACATGTATTTTCTTCCAAGTTGCTTCTGGTTCGTACTCCGTCAGAAGGATTACCAATCACATTCTCCAAGTGGTGATTCTTATGGATTCTTGTGGTTTGGACAGGAGCAACATCCAAATCTTCACCCAGATTAGGAGTAAGTTCATCTAAATTATGTTGGGTGTGAAACGGATTTATTAAGTCATCATCACTTGAGACAGCAGGGGTTTCAATAGCACTTGACACATTAGATTGTTTATCATTGACCTTTGGACGATGCATGATGGCCTCTTCTTCATCAATTAGCATCTAAGTGGCCATCCTTTCTTCTATATATGCAAATTCAATAGATGGTAAATTAAAAGACTTCAAACAATTTATCATAATCAAAAGCCTCCTCTGGTCCCATGCTAGGCTTTGGTGATTTATAACTGGTAATGTCCGTGTAACAGACCACCTCAACCTTATTGTTCGATAAATTAAAGACTCTTCTATTGGGAGATCCAACCACGTAGCCAACAAGAATACCTTCGTCAGCTTTCTCACCAAATTTTGAATTAGTCTTTAAGATCGAACAAGGGGACCCAAAAGGTTCAAGACCTTTCAGATTAGGCTTTCAACCATGCATTAATTCATAAAAGGTATTGTTTAATCTTTTAACAGTCAAAACACGGTTAAGGATATAGCAGGCTGTGCCGACAGTCTCAGCTCAGAACACCACAGGAAGTTTAGCATCTGCTAGCATAGTACTGGCTCCCTCGATTAGAGTTCTATTCTTCCTTTCAGCTACTTCATTCTGTTGTGGAGTATATGGTGCGCTAAACTGATGCTCTATCCCTTTCTGAAGAAAAAACATCTCCATTTGATAGTTCTTGAACTATGTGCCGTTATCGTTTCTGATAAACTTGACCTTTCCACCAACAATATTTTCCACTTTGGTAATCAAGTTAATTACCAACTACACTGTTTCATCCTTAGCTTTCAGAAAATACACCCACGAGTACCGTGAGTAGTCATCAGTCACAACTAAGCAGTAAGACGTTCCACCCAAACTTTTAACTTTTATGGGACCAAATAGATCCATGTGCAGCAAATCTAGGGGAATGACAATTGAGTTAATCATCTTGGAGTGTTGTGGTTTCTTGTGCTGCTTTCCTTTCTTGCAAGACAGACATTGATCTTCAAAGTTGAAATTCTTCAATGGAACACCAAGTACCAAACCATTTTTAACTATGTAATTCATTTTACGAAGATGGATATGACCCATCCTCCGATGCCACAATTCCGATTCGGACTCTGTTTCTTTAAACAAAAGGCATGATTCTTCTGTCGCCATCTTGGTGGACCTCATGTCTATCACATATATAATCTTCTCTCTTGGAGCTTTCATAACAACCCAATTTTCATGGATCTTGAAACCAGGATAAAGCACGAGTGCTTCGTCCTTTGTAAAGTGGACGGTGTACTCTTTATCACAGATCTGAGAGACACTTAGAAGATTGTTCTTTAACTCTTCCACAAAATTAACCATCTCCAAATTGATCCTCCCATTAGTAACAGTACCGATTCCAGAAATTTTTCCTCCACTTTCTCCTGCAAAACTAACTCTTCCTCTTGGTACAGCTTTCCAATCACGTAACAATTTCTTGTTACCCGTCATGTGCCGGGAACAGCCACTGTTGACAACCTACATGTTGTTCACAGTCCTATCCAACTGTTCCTTCACAGTTAAAGAGACAAGTTAAAAGCAGGGGACCCAAGACCTTCTGGTCTTGGGTTGGTCAAACCTGTTAAACGGTATCCAACTCGTTGGTTGCCTAAAGTTCCTTTGAGGGAAGTTTCCATTTGATCTGACTGGAAGATTTCTAGAAAAAAGGATTATGAGACCAGCCAAACATCCTTGAATTTCTAGCATTAAAAGTTTTGGATGACTCAAAGTTACACGTTCTATGATTAACTGGGAAAAAACGAGGTTGGTTTCTTGGAAATCTTGGGTTTGCCCAACGATTAGTGTTAGCAGATTTAAAATTTTTATCAACACCAGTTTTAGGTTTCGTTTTATTCTCAGTTTTGGTTGGCCTCATATTTTAAGATTTCTTACTTTTCAGAGAACGGTTACTGACAACGTGTCCTCCCTTATGACATCTAAAGCAACTCTTGTTTGAATTATTAGTGTTCATCCGAACATCCATTTCGGGAGTTGAGGCAGAAGATGAGGTTGTGTGACTGACAGTTTGTTTCACATGGGGGGGACAAATGGGTTTAAAGAAGATTTCTTTTCACCACAAGTATCATTCTCCCCCCGTTTGAGTAACACAACTTCATCATCCATGTTAACAGATTCGACAGACTTTCCAGAATTTGAAACTTGACTTGTGACTAGAGAATTTTCCTGAACCGATTTGTTAATATCCTTATCATCCTTCTCACGATATGTTAACGTCGGTATTGATTGCCTGGACCTTAACGGGTACAGAGTTGAATTTCATGTTACCCGTTACGGTCTGATCAGTTTCAACACAAGCAGATGGCTGATTACAAGGATTATAAGTATAATTATTATTAATAGGTGGTGGAACTTCTAAGAATCCAATTCTCCCTTTGTTGATAGGAGAACGTTAAACACTTAGGACATGATTAAGAATCATGGAAGAGTTCCTAAATTGTTCAAGTTTTCTATTTAGTTCCACCACTTTTACTTGGTAATCAGCTATCTGTTTATCCTTTTCAGCTATAAGTTTGGTCTTTTCTTCCACTACTTCATAACATAGATCAATAACTTGTATTTTCTCAGCTATAGTGGCCTTAAGGCATCTTATGTCTTTTTCACTAGCTTTTATTTTTACCGAATAACTATTTTCCTTTTGTTTAGAATAGTGATGTTCCTCCTATAAAGTTTTTAGTTCCTTTTCCAAACTTACATACTGATCAGTTAAAGCATTCAATTGTTCAGACAGTTTCTCACATTGTTCACACTGAGGTTCAGAACATACCTCTGAAAGCTGATCATTCACTTCTGCCATGTACGCTTGATCCTCCACTGGTTCCTTTTCACATCTTCCAGTCACGATATTAACCAGATTCGCTTGTTCAATCACCTCATCCACTTTGATGTTCCAGTTATACCCACCATCCTGTTGAGACACCATGGCTTTTGTCTCAGTACCATTTCCTTTCCCATTCTGTTGAGTTGGCATGTTCTGACTCCGTTCAACTCTTTCATTTGTACACTCTCTTGCAAAGCGTCCATTTTGTTGACAGTTGTAGCAACGAACCTTTGACTTGTCAAATCCCGATCTCTCTCCCACGAACTTTCTTCCAGTCTTCTTCATAAATCTTTTCACCCTTCTTACCCTGCAGATCCACCTCTTCCATGTCATCAGCATTTATCTGATCATAATCCTCATCCAAGGTTGCAGGGTCAACTATCTTTCCTTTGATATTGTTCTCATAAGAAGCAATGAAAGAGGCATAAAGTGCAAATTGTTGTTCAGCAGATTTTACACTTATAGGCATCTTTGAGTAATTCACACTTGAAGAACTTGTGGAAGAGTTACCAACTGAAGATTGAGGTTTTAAAGAACTACTTCCACCGGCTACAAAGCATATATCTCCATCCGTGTTAATCATCACATGACCATCTTGATTAGAGTTTTATTCGCCACCTGAGTAATAAGCAGCTGATTCTGTTTTAGAGCTTGAGTTTAGAGAACCTCTTGCACCATACATTCTCGGATCCTGAATCTGATCAGTAGGTGTCTCTTTTCTTATCATGTTAAGCTCATAATTATGTAACTTGTTGACCACCGTTTCCAAATCAAAGTTTTCAAACTCTTTATCTTCTCTCATCAAAACTGTGTATATCTCCCATTTTGGTGGAAGAGCATCCATAAGTTTTTCTACAATTTCACCCTCAGTGTACTTTATGGAGTAGTTGTTCAAATCGATCATCAAGTGATAGTATCTTGTGATAATTTCATCAAGTGATTCATTCTTAAAGTATTTGAACACCGAGAATTGATTTTTCAACAATTTTGACTTTGAATTCTGAATTCCGACGTTTCCTTCATAACGGTTTTCTAACGCTTCCCACAATTCTCTAGCAGACTTGTACTTCTTGAACGTATGTAGAATCTCTTGAGATAGTGCCATGGTTATTGCTGCTAATGCTTTACTTTTTGCTTCATACATTTTCTTCTCATTATCCTTCATCTTATTATACTTCTTTAGTTGCTCACGACCTTCAAACTCAGTTGTTGGAGGAATATAGCCATCCTGAATACATACCCACATCTTTGCATCATGGTATTTCACGTACTGCTCAAACCTGTCTTTCCAAGCAACAAAATCAGTGCCTTTAAGTAACTTTGGAGCTTTAGTCGCTGACCCAGCTTCAACCTCCATCTTTACCAGTTCAGTGATGTTTATTGAAGGCATATTAAACCGAAACGAGAACTGAAATTAGAAAAAAAAATGTATTATGTGTACGGCGGATGGCGAAGTTATCCTAACTTTGCCTCTTAGATAACTTCGCTTAGGACGTAGTTAGAAATTAAATAACTCGATCCAATGCATTCGTTCGTAGAGCTATTTACTCGATCGCAGACATTTCTGGAACACCTCTAACAGAGGGACAAATAGTCAATTTTGAAAGAACTTATTGTCAACCTCTTTCAGATATGAATCTATCTGATTCATAAGGGAAGAACTTGTATCAGTATCTCAATTTCAATTCAAACATGGGTTTGATTCACACTCCATGTTCTGAGAAATCTTTATCATCTGAAAAGAGGAAAAAACGGAGTCTTTGTCTAAAGAAATGCGTTGAGAAAGGGCAGATGTATAGAACTTTTCAACGAGATAGTGCGTATTCAACTCACTCAAAATGGAATCTATTCCAAACATATATGCCATGGTTCCTTACTTCGACAGGGTACATAACAAAAACCAAAAAAATTGCCTAGTGAAAATGTATGATCCCTTTTTGAATGGGATGTATCGTGGAAGAATGAAGAAATTTTTTTTTCTTCAATCATAAATGAAACTTCGATAGAAAATTGCACAGAAACAGCTGAACTAAATAAAATCCGTGGTATCCTACTTCCCTATCCTAATTCTCCAGAAAATGAACAGAAAATCGAAATATCATAAAATAAAACAAGTCAAAATCGATTAAAAAAATAGGTTAAAGTTTTCATTGAATGCAATTCTAACTAACCCTAAATGTGAAAAAAAATATATTGGAATAAACGAAATAGGTAAAAAACTCCCTCGATGGTCAAACAAATTAATCAACGAGTTGGAGCAATATTTTATAAAACGACGAAAAGAACAAGGCATAATGCAAGGGCTGGATCACCAGCTTCGAACAAGAAAATTTAAACATATAGCATTTTTAACTCGTTCCACGCGAATTTTCCTTGGCGATATAAAATTCGACCACCGGGGTTTATTAATTTGCAAATTCTTCCTCAGTTAGTTAAAAGAATGAAATTGGCTGATATTATGACGATACTAGGTAGTATAGATATCATTATGGGAGAAGTTGATCGTTAAAATGATAATTGATACAACAGAATTGCAAGCTGTCAATTCTTTTTCTAGATTGGAATCCTTAAAAGAGGTCTATGGGATCATATGGGTGCTTATCCCTATTTTTACTCCTGTATTAGGAATTACAATAGGTGTACTAGTAATTGTTTGGTTAGAGAGAGATATATCCGCAGGTATACAACAACGTATTGGTCCTGAATACACGGGACCTTTGGGAATTCTTCAAGCTCTAGCAGATGGTACCAAATTACTTTTCAAAGAGAATCTTCTTCCATCTAGAGGAGATACTCATTTATTTAGTATTGGACCATCTATAGCAGTCATATCAATTTTATTAAGTTATTTAGTAATTCCTTTCGGTTATCACCTTGTTCTAGCCGATCTCAGTATTGGTGTTTTTTTATGGATTGCTATTTCAATTATTGCTCCTGTCGGCCTTCTTATGTCCTAACTTCGCCTCTTAGATAACTTCGCTTAGGGCGTAGTTAGAAATTAAATAACTTCTCTTTCTACTAAATTTTTCAAACAACTTCGCCACCAAACAACTTCGCCACTAATATGTTCGTCAAAACCGTAACGACGGGTGACGGCAACTTCGATGGATCTTGGATCTGATTTAGTGATTGTTTCTTTGATTTCATAAGGTTTACTGGTAAAAGGGTATGCGACTAGGGTTGTATTGTAGAGGAATGGACAAAACGAATGGTGTTTTACGTGAAACGATTCCGCGAAAAGTCAAGCGGAATGATTTTCACACTCGTGTGATAGTCCCGAACCACACAATCACGAGCAAAAGCTCTAATACCAATTGTAGGTTCCAGCCGGATCCACACAGGAGTATCTCGTAACACGAGGGTGCGGAATGCCCTACGTATACGATACGAGTGTTTATACGAGAGGGACGTGAAGAACACGTAACACGTAAGAACAAAGGTTTACTTGTTATTAGATATCAAAACCAAACAACCGTAACCTAGCCGTCCAAGACAAAATGATCCAAAACCTTAACTTTGAACTGCGGAAGTTAGGTATATATAAACCACGACAACTTCGCCTAACAGGCTAGGCGAAGTTTTCCCTAATTTCTCCGACTACTAAGTTCGCTAAAACAAAAGAAACAAACTAACAAGATCACCAAAACGTAACAACCAAAGTAACGATTACAGACAAGATAAACTCAAGACTAATGAACTACTGGCACATTGCACCAACACAGTATCTTCAAATCTATGCCATGTGTCCTCATCAAGCGAGCTGTCTCATTCTACTCACCTGCGTGCATACTAAAAGTCAGCTACGCTGAATGAGTTCTAGTTAATCATATAACATACAACACATTCAGAATTACATACTTTCGTTCATACTTTATACTTTCTTACATTCAGTCATTATACACTCACTTACCTTCATTTTCATACCTTACATTTTAAAGAGCATTACGTCGTACATTCCTCGAGTATTATTAGGGCCCGGTCCCCTCTTGCCTCGAATATTATTAGGGTTCGGTACCCTCTTACCTCGAATATTATTAGGGTTCGGTTCCCTCTTTCCTCGAGTATTATTAGGGCACGGTTCCCTCTCGCCTCGAATATTATTAGGGTACGGTTCCCTCTTTCCTCGAGTATTATTAGGGCCCGGTTCCCTCTTGACTCGAATATTATTAAGGTTCGGTTCCCTCTTGCCTCGAAAATTATTAGGGCCCGGTTCCCTTTCGTTATCATACAACCATACGATACCTTTCTTTGTCATTATTTTTATAACATTCATACATACTTATCATACATGCAATGTTCATACATACTTTCTTTCGCATACTCATTTCATACTTACCACACATAACCTTCCTTAACAGTACGTGCAATATCCGAAGTTCGTTCACGTACTGTCAAGCATTCATTCATAATACAAACATAACTATCACATTCATTATTAAGACATACACTTACCTTTTAAGGTAAGTGTATTAACGTTCACATTGAGTATGCACACAGCCCCGAAAACATAACAAGGAAATGGGGCTAGAAACTCACCTGGATCCTGTTTCGTTCTCCGTTAATCGTTAATCTTTTCCTTAACTGAGCTCGGCTGACTGTACACAAATTATACGTATCAATATATGTCCTATTCATTTTATTCATATCTCAGCCAGAATGGCTAAGTCTGGTCTGATCTAATGGTTTTATGTTAGAATACCTTTTACTTAGATTATTTTTATCCTTAAACCCTAATGTATTTGAATATAAGGTTTTCCATTATTTTAATATTTCTTTCTTTCTTTTGCATATAGACATGGTTTGTAGCAGGTTACACTTTACTTAGACTCTGTATTCAATTCATAGCACTCAACATACTCTACACTCGAATACATTGGTGTATTCGAGTGTACATACATGTATTCGATTCTTGTGGTGTAATCGAGTTTCACTATAACCGAATGGGGTATGTATTCTATTTTAGGACATTTAATCGAAACCCCCATGTTGTAATCGATTGAGTGTATTGTATGCGTGTTTCCCACATGTAATCGAATTACACAGTTGTAAGCAAGCATAGCTTGTAATCGAATTTTTCTCATGTAATCGAACCCTCATGTAATCGGTTAGACCTTGTGATCGAGTTGATCTAATGTAAGCAAGTTCATTAAGGTATTTGAGTCTCGTCCTTGTAATCGAGTTAAGGTTTGTATTTGGATTGGGATTGTAATCGATTTTAGGATTGTAAGCGAAAATCCTCTTTGTAATCGATCTGTATTGTAATTGTTTTTAACTTGTAAACGAATCTCGACAGTGTAATCGAATACATGATTGTATTCGATTGTATCATTGTAATCGAGTTGGACATGTAAGCGAGTTTACTAGTTGTATTCGAAATTCCTCAAGTAATCGACCATAAAATTGTAATCGATCATAATAATTTATCAAGATTTAGCTTTACTTGCCCTTGGATCTTCTTCTTCCTCTTGCGGCCGTGAGTAAGTAGGTGTATGTGTGTGTTTTGAGTGTGTAGAGAATAAGATGGTGAGAAATGAGGGTTTTAGGGAGGTTTAAGGGCGTATTTATACTCTCTTAAGCCCCTGGACCTAAGGCCCATCACATCCCTTATTCCATCTTTTCTCACCCAAGTCTATACTCTTTATAATATGTAATCTAATTAAATATTAACAAACAATAACTAAACATAACTTTCCTTTATTTATTATTATAAATTAGGATGTTACAGTTTGCGCCATCCATCAACCTGGAGTTGATATTTTTGAAGCCTTTGATGAGGTATTTGCTTTTGTATTTCACAAAAGATATATAACTCTATATTGCTGGCACTTATTTGTTACATTTTTGCACCAGTTATTGTTATTGAGAACAGGAGGACAAGTAATTTACTCAGGACCGTTAGCATAAACTCAGAGAAACTTGTGGAATATCTTGAGGTAGTTTAGTTATGTTTAAATCTTTCATACACTAGTAAAGTAGTAATTACATGTGATCATCTCAATCCATTTACTTATGAAAGTCCTCCTAAGTATCACTATAGCATATAAAATGCTTAATTCGTAGCATATTTATTTTAATTATATTAATACCATATTACAATCTAGGGAATTCTCGGGTCCCTTGTAACATCTCGAAATAATAAACCAGCAAAATCCCGCAACATGGATGCTTGAAGTCAACTCAGTAGCAACAGAAAAGAAGATTGGGATCGATTTCGCGCAACAAAACAAGTCGTCAAGCCTTTATGAGTAAGTGATATGATTGTAAATTGTTTTATAAATACTTGTACATTCCAAACTAACACACAAGTCTCCTCAAGCAGAAGAAATAATGCCCTTGTGAAAGAACTAAGCATGCCTCCTTCAGGAGCAAAACAACTAATTTTCACAACTCAATTTTCCCAGTCCGTGTGGGGCCAGTTCATGTCTTGTCTACAAAAACAATGGCAACCTTATTGGAGAACTCCCGAATATAATCTTGTTAGATTATGCTTCACCCTTGTCACCGCACTCCACTCTTTTTGGAAAGTTGGTACGAAAAGGTTAGTCTCTATTAGTTCTAACTCATTAATTTACATATAATTGGATTGTGTTTTATCTCACGAGTGAAATGAGTTGTGCTATTTTAAGGAATGCAACCTCATGCCTAAATTCTTTTATTCATTGATATAATCAATATATTTTGTAATTAAAATTAACATGCATATTATATACTAATAAATTTAAAGAATAAATAAAAAGTTTTGAGGGCCAGCCTACCCAGGCTACGCCTGCCTGTTTTTGTACGGTGCTAAAAGATGAGCAAAAGATGCATAATATTATTGAGATAAATGAGGGCAAACATGTTCATAATTTTAATTCCCATTTCCATTTCAGGGACAGCAGCACTGACTTGATCGACAATGATTTTTGGGGGTTCTATATGGTGCTGTATTGTTTGCGGAAATCAGCAATGGCATCACTATAGTTCCAACCGTAACCTTTGAACAAACTTCATTTTATCATGAGAGAGCTGCATGAATGTACTCAACCATTCCATATGCCATGGCACAGGTTTCAAATTAAATCTTTTTCTCGGTTAACAATTTAATTAATACCGAAAATCACATTCAGTTTTTATTGTTTAATAGACATACTATGAATCTGATTATCTGATTATATAGGGGAAATTTGTTGGATCATGAAAGAGACGATAAAACATCTAGCTCAAGATCAAAGTAGTTAAATCATGTTTGCATAATTGATGAGACGCGGTTTCATATTTAACTAAGTGTTACTAGAAAATTTCGTTTTTTTTCGTTACAGGTAATTGTGGAAATACTGTTAGAAAAAAGAGTTTTCTTGAACAAATAATAAGGATCGCTTTTTTACATCATTTCTTTTTGAAGAAGATTGACATTCAATTTGCCATGATTCTTACAATTAAAGAGCCGTTGGACAACCCTTCCATAATATAGTTTTTTCCATGTTTACTTCTAGCCTTTGTTATTTAAAGACATTAGAATCCCCTTTTGTACGTGTACTTAATAATCAAATATCAATATCAATACAATTATTTTTCTACTCTTGTTCATATGGTATCAAAGCAGTGTTGTTCGATATTGCTCATCATTTACCCTTAAATCTTTTTTTTCCACATGAAAGCCACCATGTCCGAAGACGGTAGCTCGAAAAAACCCGGAACCAGCCATGAAGATTTAATAACTCTTGCAACATGTAACTAAATAAGGTCTGAACATAATCTTTATCAGTTTCTAAATGCTATTGACAGACAATATGACCCTATAAAATGGGAAATGCTCCGGTGGGATACCTTGCCCTTCGCGGAATGGGCCTATGCTGATGTTAGAAAAGAAACAACTCACCAATCAATCCTTGGGGCTGTCTCTAGTAACTCTTCACAACAAGGCATCGCGACTGGAGAATTAGAGTTCCAACCGAAAGGGCGAAGCTGGTCAGATCAAATCAGAAAAACAAGCATATGGGGGTAAAAGGCAACCCAAAGGACACCGGTAGCGGTGGCAAAGGAGAAAGGTATAGCGGCGGGAGAATGTCTGCCAAAGGAAGTGTCACTCTAGACAAGTACAATGGAGGTAACAGGTTTGTGGAACTCTCCTCAAACCCTTCTTTTTTATGCTCAAAATACCTGAACCCTGTACTTTTAGATATAACAAATAAACCCCTTAATGTTTCTGTTAAATACGGTGCTCGTCAAAGTACAAAAAGTATTTGTACTTTGTCAAATAAATCCCCCTCAAAATTCTAATTTGACCATAAATAATATAAATAGAACTATGGGAGAGCCTAACACCCAAAATTTTTTTAACTCTATCGGTCAAGTAAACACGGCAAAAAATCATGAAAATTTTGGTCAATTTAATATGGCTAAAAAGGATGAAACTTTTGAAAAATCTTGGATTTAGATTGTGGTGCTACCGACACTATGACTTACGAATTATCAGATTAACTTTTAAAATCTAAACCAAAGATCAACCACATTAAAACCGCAAACGGGGGAATAATTCCTGTCAATGGGGGAGGGACTATTGAAATCTCTCCGACTTTAAAACTATCAAATTGTCTTTATGTCTCATACTTGTCACACAAATTATTATCTTTTAGCCATGTCACGAAGGAATTAAACTGCTCTGATTTAATGCATCCCACCTTTTGTATACTATAAGACATTAGGACAGGAGCGATTATTGGACGTGGCGCTGAACTCCAAGGATTGTATTATGTGGACGAAGTGACTCATCATGGTACTGTGATGCTTGCTCACGGAACTTCAGATAGAGAATCTTGGTTATGGCATCGAAGATTGGGACATCCTTCTGTTAGTAATTTACATCTTTTATTTCTAAAATTATTTCCTTTGAATAAAATGTTAGACTATGAAGCTTGTTTTTTAGCTAAAAGACATCGATATACCTTTAAACCAAATAACAAAAAAGTGGATTTACCTTTTTCCTTTATCCATTCGGACGTTTGAGGCCCAGCGAAAATTATTGGGGGACAAAAGTTCCGTTTTTTCGTATTGTTTGTAGATGATTGCACTCGTATGACATGAATTTATATTTTAAAGCACATATCCGAGGTTTTTGATAAACTTACTAATTGGTATGCCATGATACAAACACAATTCAAAACCAACATCCAAGTTCTTCGATCTGATAATGGGGGGGGGGGGGGATTTGTTAACACCGCAATGACAAAATTTTGTCAAGAAAAGGGGATAATTCACCAAACATCTTGCGCCACACTCCTGAACAAAAATGGGACAGTTGAACGGAAAAATTGAATTCTCTTAGAGATAACTCGAGCCCTTCTTATCGAATCGAAAACACCCAAGTCTTTCTGGCCTGTTGCACTCGCTAGCCACTTATCTTATTAACAGGCTTCCAACCAAAGCTCTTACTCTTAAAACCCCCCTTCAAACTCTTTCTGAATTCACTAAACTCCCATCTGCAGTTACACTTCAACCACGAATTTTTGGATGCTCTGTCTTTGTTCTTATACAAAAATCAAACCTATCCAAACTCTACCCGTGTGCTGAAAAATGTGTGTTTGTGGGCTATGGCGTCAACCAAAAAAGATATCGGTGCTACAATCCAAAGACACGTCATATGCACACTACCATGAATTGTGATTTTCTAGAAACCGAATTCTTCTATACCTCCCAACATAGTGGTCAATGGGAGAAGGAGGATAATAATACACTGAGCTGGCTAGAATGGGTTCCTAAATGGACCCAATCATTTGAAGGAGCTGATCAAAGTACCCAAGATGTGTCACTGATTTCACCACAATCTAAAAGTCCAACCGTTAGTGTCCCACACCAAAATCTTCTCGACCTGGCGTCTAAGGTAAGTAATTCTCAGACACATAAAGAATCTCATAAAGATAACAATATTGATATATCTAATAATTGTGAGATGGAAATAGAACAACCAACATAGGAAGAATATTTACAAGAAGAAACAATACAACAAACAGTACATGAGGAACTTATACAGAAAGCAACAATACCACAAATGGTACACGAGGAACATATACAAGAAGACACGTTACACGAAGAAATATATGGAAAATGCGTTCTTCCACCAAGTTCCAACCGAGGGGTACTAGCTGAATGGTACTCCCCAAAAAAACAGTCTAAGTCCTCCAGATATCCCATGGCAAACATAGCCGAAGGAAACTTATCCAAAGAAGCCAAAGCCTTCACTTCATCCCTATATACTAAACAAATCCCAACTTCTGTCACACAAGCCTTAGAATAAAAAAAAATGGAAGGACGCTATGGAAGCAGAGATGAAGGCATTGATGAAGAATAACACATGGGAAAAGGTAACCTTCCTCCAGGAAAAAAACAAGTTGGATGTCGATGGGTATTTACTATTAAACATAAACCAGATGGAACCACTGAAAGATATAAAGCCCGACTAGTGGCAAAAGGCTATACGTAAACATATGGAATTGACTACTTAGAGAGAACTCTGGTAGCCAAAATTAACACAATTCGGGTTCTTTTTTTCATCGTCGCAAATGAAGGATGGCATCTTCATCAATTTGATGTTAAGAATACCTTCCTACATGGAGAGTTAAAATAAGAAGTCTACATGGACGCCCCACCTGGATTCACAAATGATTTGAAGACAAAAGAAGTATGTTGCCTTAAAAAATCACTTTACGGGCTTAAGCAATCCCCTCTAGCGTGGTTTGGAAGATTTACACTTGCAATGGAAACATATGGATTTCGAAAAAGCAACTCTGATCATACACTATTCCTCAAACGAAAAGGTAAGCTTGTTACTTAATTATTTATGCTGATGACATGATTATTACAGGGAATGACGAGGAAGAAATGATGAAACTGAAGACCAATCTATTCACAGAATTTGAAATGAAGGACCTAGAAAAACTGAAATATTTCCTTGTAATAGAAGTTCTAAGGTCCAAAAAAGGGATCTTCATCTGTCAAAAGAAATATATTCTCGATCTCCTAGCCGAAACATGAATGATCGACTGCAAGCCTGAAGACACCCCAACGGTTGTTGATGCAGAGATAAAACAATAACGAAGATCAAATCACATTGATTCAGAGAATACCCGTGATGAACTTTCAAAACCCCCCAAATCCCACCCAAAGGTCAAGGAAATTGAAGTGAAAAATATTTATTATCAAAATTCAAGTCTGATCTTTTCACATTACATGTACTGAAAATAAATAGAGTTTCTAACACGAAATGGGCCCCAAAAAGGCCATGGCCAAACACAAACCCAAAAAGAAAAATGCAAAAACCGACAAAAAAACATAAAAAAGGCCCATAACTTAATTGAAGGTGTTTTTGGGCTTCGGATAGAGGCCAAACCACCGGGGCAGTTTTCCACAACGTGCTCCTCGCTTCAAGCTTCGTTTTGACTGGTAATGGGCTTGAAACGGAGATTCATGGGCCAAGTTATGCCCGTTTTCGTGGGCCACCTTTGGAGGCGCGGTCATGGGCCTTCAAATATAACAAGACATGTTCTTCAATACTTGGGCCTCCATCAGTTGTTAATCATAATCTCAATATGGAAAAAGATGAGAATTGACAAATAAAGAAAGGTACCAGCGTTTGGTATGGAAACTAATATATATATATCGCATACCCATCCAGATATTGCATATGTAGTGGGGGTAGTTAGCAAGTTTATGCATCAACCACAAGTGACTCACATGGAAGCGGTATAGAGGATTATGAGATATCTCAAAGGGACAACAGGTCACGGGGTTCTCTTTCAACCAAATAAGCACCTTAATGTGCAGTTGTATATTGATGCAGACTAGGCAGGAGATAAAGATGATAGAAGATCAACAGCGGGATACTTTACTCTAGTTGGTGGAAATCTAGTCACATGGAGAAGCAAAAAAACAAAAAGTGGTAGCATTATCTAGTGCCGAAGCAGAATTTCGAGGAATTGCACGAGGTGTGTCGGAGGTTCTATGGATACGTAAACTTCTAAGTGAAATTGGGTTTCCCTAGACCGAAGCAAGTCGAATCATGTGTGACAACAAAGCTGCAATACAAATCTCAGAAAACCCGGTACAACACGATCGTACAAAGCATGTAGAAGTTGATAGAAATCTCATCAAAGAAAAACTCGTAGCCGGAATTATATAACTAGCATTCGTTCGATCTGAAGACCAGTTAGCTGACATATTCAAACGAAGGCCGTCAACAGAAGAATCTTCAGCGAATGTCTTGACAAGTTAAGTATTGGAAATCCCACTACTCAACTTGAGGGGGAGTGTTAGAAAAAGAGTTTTTCGAACAAATTATAAGGATCGCTTTTTTACATCATTTTCTTTTGAAGAAGATTGACATTCAAGTTGCCATGATTCATGCAATTAAAGAGCAGTTGGACAACCCTTCCATAATATAGTTTTTTCTCTGTTTACTTCTAGACTTTGTTATTTAAAGACATTAGAATCCCTTTTTGTACAGTAATCAAATATCAATATCAATATAATTATTTTTCTACTCTTGTTGATAAATACCTTATGTGTTTTTTCAAAGTACATACTATACTCTTATCGTATACGCCATGATGAGCTTCGAATGGACAGGTGCTAAATACTTCTGGTTTTTCTTCATGCACTTTTTAACCTTCCTTTACTTCACATAAAATGGGCTGATGGATGTTTCACTCACACCTAATGAGCAACTTGCATCGATTCTCACATCCACTTTCTATTCCCTATTTAATCTCTTCTCCGGCTTCTTCATCCCCAGACTGGTATTTCTCCTTCAAATTTTGTTATTTGTCGATCTTATGGTAACTTCATATATTTAACATTTTACCATTGTATATAATCTCAGAAAATTCCATTGTGGTGGGTATGGTGTTATTGGATTTGCCCACTAGCATGGACCTTTCAATGATTGATTGCTTCACAGTATGGTGATGTAATGGAGACCATTAAAGTCCCTCGCATGTCATATGACCCAACAATCAAATGGTATGTACGTTGAAACCCATTTTGGATATGAAGACGGATATTTGGGACTAGTGACTGCGGTTCTACTTAGTTTCAGTCTTCTTTGCGGTTATGTATGCGTAATTTTAATTTGTTGGCATATACTTGTGGATGATTTGTACACATAAGCGCTTTGTAACTACCTTTCAATGCAAAGTTGTTATGATTGAATTATATTTTAACTATTAGTTATCAAGCTGAGTGAAGCCTAGCTTGCGCGCACACTAGTAAGTTCATCTATGAATGTGTTTTAGTAAATGCTTGTGCTTCATTAAATTCCCGAATACTTAAGACAGTTACTCCCTTCAATGAACGATAATAAGATTGGACTTCTAACATAAAAAGAATTAGTTTCAAAACTGAAGCAGAAATACAAATATTTTAGCGAATTAATAATTGGTAATTTTTTTTTGTTTATAATATTAAAAGTAAAAAGATTCAATTACAATAAAGAGGCAGGTAAGCGGGCAACAAGCTGCACCGCCACCCCCTTTTGAATGGCAAAACCGATCCTACTAAAAACAAAGTTAATCGTTCTTCGGCGTCGATGAGTTACTGTGCACGACCCGCTGGACTCTTTTTAGAAACGTAGCAGCATTGGGGGCAAGAGACCTAAATGTGTCAAAAGCAAAAGGAACAAAGGCATGTTGATTCTCCACACACGCCTTCTCGTGCCTAGCAAATTTTCCTGCTTCTGCCTTTAGCACGGCATGCCTAGCAACAAACCTGGTGTCCCTAAGCCCGACAACAGGGGACACCCCAGTAAGGTCCACACAAGCATGCTTTCCCCCCGCCCACCCAAACACAAGAATGTCCGTTGGTCGAAGAAAACTCAAAAGGAAAACTCAAGGAAACACCAGCAATGATGATGCTGCTGTTAATTTTTCTGTTTATTAACTTTTTTTAAAAATGCCACGCATTTTAGTTTAATTAAGGTGCCTTTTTTCGTTGCTCTATGGTTTGCATCATATATACATTTGACTCCAGTGAGTGAACCGACAAATTTGTCAATTTCAACCACCTTAGAATTCAATCTTGTCCGTACGTCTAACCTATTAAATTCATATCATTTGCTATAATTTTGAATCACCGTTGTTATGATTTGAGATTGTGTGACGAACATGGTCCGGTAAAGCTCTATATAAAATGGCAATATCGCTCGTCAAATACTCCATTGTAATTTGCATTTTCTTTATGCAAATTGTTTGATTTCAATGGTGTTATGATATATATTAATAAACTTATACTATAGATCTAAACGTAACTCATATAGTTATTTCTCAATAAAATAAAAGCAAAAACAGTATCAAAAATCATCTTACATGTAAAAACAACATAACAAGTTAGCCCATGATTTCTTTTTAGTGTTAGTTATTGATTTTCATACACATGGTTTGAGTTCCAATCCAAGCTTCCACTTGGTATATATTATTCATGCTTCCAACAAACTTAAGGATAAGGAAGAAGATTAATAGATGATGTATACTGTTGCTACAACAAAGATAAGACCAATGATAGTGAATACACTGGTTAGATTAACAGGCTTCAAGGGTTCAGGTTAACCTAACGCAGGTCGTGGTGTCCCTCTACGTTTGCAAAACGTAGAGAGAGGTTCACTAGTTTGTTGTTAGTTGTTATAGTTCACCGGAGATCCAAGACCGAGGTGTTTGAGACCGGTTTTTGGATGAAGTTCTTGGTGAAGTTATGATGCTCTTGGAGTAAGAAAGAAACAAGCAATGTGCAGGTTTCTCAAGGAAGAAGAGAAGATTAGAGAGTATATGTGAACTCTCCAATCTGGTGTTCTTGTTTATGGCTGGGTCATCCTTTTATAGAGGAGAGACGCAAGCCATTTGTCCAGTGGGTAAACTAGTTAACCTCCAGTTTGCTAGAGGGTTAACCTTTTATGGGTGGGAAGCTTTTAACCGTTGGTTATTGATTATAATAATATTACTTTTTCTAAACATGTTCCTTGTTCAGAGAGAACAGTGATGTGAATAGTGATTTGACGTGGTACTATTGCACGTGGTTACTGTTCATGTACTTGTTTCCCTAAATTTGGGCGGGAAACGAAGCTTTTAACCTTATAACCCTTTTAGCGTTAATGTGTGAAAGCCATTTTATCAATTCCTTGGGCCACCCCCGTCTTCAGCCCCCCAAGTCAGAGGTGTTTGAGAAGTAGGCTCAAGGGCTTCTGACTTTTGCACACATTTTGTTATTTCTTAAAGGCTTCAAGGCTTTAAACGGTTTTGGTTATTTTTGAATTTCTGACAGGACAGTTGATGTGATAGTTACTGCATGTTGCGGTTCCCAATAACTGCCCTTAATAATAGCGATAACTGTTCATTTTCTTCAGTTTTTCTTTTAAAGTTCCACATTTTTCTCCAAACATTCATCAAGTTTCTTTCATTCCTTCATCAGGTTAGTTAAAATCCTTCACTTTTATTTCGATTTTATGGGTGCTCGTAAGGATCTGTCGGTCAGTTTTTCTCGATTAACCCAAGAGGAGGTTGAATCTTTCTGCCTCGATTGGGGTATAGGTTTAGATTTTAAACAGGTTGTTCCGCCGGCCGACGTGTCAACCGATTGTTGTCTGGCGGGTTTCGTTGCCCTTTATTGTCAGCATTTTGAATTCTCGAACCTCCGCCATCCATTTTCGATTTTTGTTTTGAATGTGTTGGAGTATTATCGTGTGTCATTTGGTCAGATTCACCCCTTAGGGCTCGCTAGGGTTTTACACTTTGAGGTATTATGTAGAGCTTTAGGATATGATCCGTCGCTTTTGGGTTTTCGCCGTTTCTTTCGTTTAGCGAAGAACGGCGATTGGTACACCTTTGACATACTCAGGTTGATACATGTTTAATTTCGTCGACGGTTACGACTCTTGGTTCTTGGAAGGACCGTTTTTTCTTTGTTTCTGATTCCATTCTTCCTTTTAAATCCATTGGAGACAACCCGAGGCTGTTTTGAATGAACCAGAGCCGACCAAATCTGAGTTGAATGATGTGTTTTTGAAGTCGATTAGGAAGTGTCCATCGTGTCTTCGTCCTCTTCCCAAACATCTTCCTGTGTTGTTAGGAATTAGTAAATTTTGGGATAAGCCTAATCGGGATCCCGTGCTTATGAGGGATGATAAGGTATGCTTTTGTTTACCCTGTACTTCTTTTGTTTTTCTGATATGCCTTTTGATAGATTTCCTTTGTTTTTGTAGTTATGTCGGCTTTGGATTTTTTGAAGAGTGATGATACTTCAGATGTTGAGTTTACGGATGTTGCAGCTACTTCTGGGGATGATATTGTGGTTCGAGGGAAAGAGACTAAGTTCGAAGGTTCAGGGTATGTGGGGGTTCCGAATGATAAAGCCTTTACCAAGGCTGCTGCTCCTAAGGCCTCTACTCGCCGTTCCACACGGCGTTTGATGAAGTAATCTGGCCTATCATCTTCTCACGAACCGGTCGATGTTAGTGATGATGTTCAAGTTGTTGAAGTTCAAGGTCCAAGTGTGGAGTGAGAAAAGGAGCAGGGTTTGGTTGTTTCCAAAAAGAATAAGTCAACTGGTAATAAGGTTGCGATGGCTACGGTTCAAGGGTGGATGGGAATGAGGTTTATGTCCCTGAGTGGAATGTTAAGGTTAGGGATAGCTTTAAAGATCCGGAAGTCTGTGCTGATGTCTTGGCTAACTTTGCTCCTCCTGGGGTTCGTAACACCATTTCTGAGATGGAGGGCGATGCCATGCTTTCAAGGTTAATCTTGAGATCTTGCAACCTTTCTGCCCTTTTGGATGAGGGTGTTACTCGCTTTCGAAAGGGAATGCAAGAGTATGAGGAGTTTACCAAAAAGAAAGAAAAGATGAAGGCTTCTATGTCAGCCATGAAGAAGGAGGTTGATGGCTTTTCACAAAAGGAGGAGGGTTATGTGAAGAAGATTGATGAGTTGTCCCGTAGCCACGAGGTTGAGATTGTCGGGTTGAAGAAAGCGATGGAAGCTGATAGGGCTAAGCGAGAAGCTGATCGGGAAGCCTTTGAGGTTCAGAAGAAAGCCTTTGATATGGAGAAGGAAGGCTTGAAGGCTTTAGTCACCCAAGCTACTAACGACCACCGGTGGCTAATTGAGCATGGGTTTCATTAGGTTGTGACATACCTGCTTCATTCTTCTAAATTTAACTCGGTATTGGGCAATGTTTACACAAAGCTGCTGGGCTATGGGAAGCATTTCGGCTTTGTTGCTGGTTTCAATCATCACGAAGCTGGTCAACCTTTGGAGCAGTCTCCTATGTTCAACCTTGAAGCTTCCAAGCTTTTCTCAGACTCAGTCCGTGCAATGGAAAGGCTCACTTACCACTATGTGGGTGAAGTTTCATCTTGGTTTGGTAAACCTCTTTCCGTTTTGCAGGGCTTGAAACTAGCCGGCCTTGATGAGAAAGTTTGCAAAAAGGTTCTTGAGTCCTTGTCTAAGAAGCGCTCCCGTTCTGGCGATATCAAAGAAACTTTATCCGGAGATAGTGATAGGTCTCATGTGACAAGCCTCGAAGGTTCGGCTATTGCTGGTGGTTGCCCGAAAGAGAAGAAGTTGAAGAAAGGTAAGGGTGGTGAGGCTAGCACTTCAAAGCCTACTTCTGGTGTTTAAACAGTTTGTTCTTAGCTTTCTTAGCGTTCTTAAACAATGTTAGGTATCTTAAACAATTTAGGTTCAGCATGAAACCCTTAAGGTTTCTGATTTATGGATGTGATTGGCCCTTTTGGCCGTTTGAGCATTCTAATGGGAATCTTTGTGATTTCCTCTGTTTAGCCTAAATGGTTATCATGTATGATGCTGGTTATGGCCTTAGAAGGCCTCTTTTATCAATCGTAATGGTCGACGTTTTATGTTTTTGTTGCTTGTCTTGTTAGTTTGATGTGTCTTTAGCTAACTTTCCTTAAGAAGTTTTAGTGCTGCAGTCACTTTAGCTTCAAGGCTTCATTAGGTAAAAAGCACATGTTGGCTATCCTTTGTATCATTACTTAATGTATGTTTGTTTCGTAAACTTTTTTAAAGTTTAAGGAACGAATTGGTGTAGGCTGTTCAGACCCGTCTATGAGACAAGTTTTGTTTGAAAATATTTTCTAAGTCTCATGGAGTTGTATTGATATAGGAACTCACCCCTTATATAAGTTCATTTAACCCTTGAACCTATTGAGTGATGTGGCCTGGGAGCTCATCCCCTTACATGGCCATTGCCATGGAGTTTCTTGCTAGGTTCTCAACTTGATTATAGGATAGGTAAGGCAAGTGATGATAAAGACTTCATCATTCATTCAAGAGGTATTTGTTTACAAAAAGGAGAGTATTACATCTCTTGAAATACATTCTATGTTCTTGACTAGGCATGGAACCTTTTAAGGGTTTTGCCGTTCCAGTGTCTTGGAAGCTTTTTGCCTTCTGCGTCGGCCAGCTTGTAGGATCCACCCTTGTGAGCCTCAAGGATTGTACATGGTCCTTCCCACTTTGGGCCTAGTTTTCCTTGGTTTTCTTTCTTGTTGGCTTCGTTGTTTCAGAGTACAAGATCTCCTGGCCTGACACGTTCATGTTTCACTCTTGCATTGTAATAAGCTTCCATTTTTTGTTTGTACTTAGCCTCTTGTATTGCAGCTTGATCACGGATTTCTTCAAGGAGTTGCAAATTCAACATGGTCTCATTGTTGTTTGATTCAAGGTCCATGTTGAGTGTTCTTTGAGTCACAACTCCGACTTCGGCTGGGATTACAGCTTCTGATCCGAACACTAGGCTATAAGGTGTTCGTTTGTGGCTTGTTTTTTCGGTTGTTCTTATTGCCCATAGAACATTTGGGAGTTCTTCAAGCCAATTGTTGTTATGTCTTCCCAGCCTTGCTTTGATACCTTCCACAATGGTTTTTTTTTTCTTTCAACTTGGCCATTGGATTGTGGGTATGCAACTGAGCTGAACACTTGGGTGATTCTGAATTCTTTGCACCATGTGCTAAAAGGCTTCTCAGCAAATTGCTTCCCATTATCCATGACCAACACTCCTGGAAGCCCATAGCGACAGATGATGCTTTCCCATACAAAGTCGATGACTTGTTTGCCCGTTATTTTTGCAAGTGGGTTGACCTCAGGACACTTGGTGAACTAGTTTACGGCTACTAACAAACATTTTACCCCATGGCTGGTGGGAATGGACCAACGATATCCATTCCCCACTTGTGGAATGGCCAAGCCGAAGAGATGGGAACTAGATCGTGTTTACGGCTTTTGGGAACCGGTGCATGAATTTGACAAGCTTCACATTTCTTGAGTTGTTCTGTTGCATCTCGGTGCATCGTGGGCCAGAAGTATCCAAGGTTCATCAGCTTTGCAACCACCGTTCTTGGCCCAAAATGAGCTCCACATATCCCCTCGTGAACCTCTTTGATCAGATATTGACTTTCTTCAGGACCCACACATCTTAGTAGTGGTGCAAGGTAGGCCTTTTTATAAAGGGTTTCTCCTTGCAACACATATTGTCGGGACTGGATTCGAACCCTTTCAGCCTCAGTCTGGTCCAGAGGTAACTCACCATTTTTTGAGGAACTTTTCTATGGGAGTCATCCAATTGGGACCATCTTCAGTGATTACATATTGAACCTCCAATTCTTGGATTGAAGGAGTTTTTAAGACTTCAACCAAAACATTCTTGGTGAGTGTAAAAATGTGAGGGATGCTAGTTTGCTTAGGGCATCGACTCTTTTGTTTTGTGATCATGGGACTTGCTTAATGGTGCATTCTTGAAACGTGTTCATCAACCCTTTTGCCTTATCATGATACTTCTTCATGGTTGTCTCTTTTGCTACATAGCTATCATTGACTTGACTTGAAACGAGCAACGAGTCTGTGAAGACTTGTAGCTTTTGGATCTTCATCTCTTTGGCAATTTTTAGACCAGCGGTCAATGCTTCATATTCAGCTTCGTTGTTGGTGGTATGAAATTCAAGTCGGAGAGCATATGTGAATTCTAACCCTTTGGGGTTGATTAAAATGAGCCCTGCTCCTACCCTTCGATGCTGGAAGCTCCATCGGTAAAAAGCTTCCAGGATTTAGGGTCAGAAGGTTCAGTGGCAGTTGTATGTATTTCAGGAATGACTTGCTTCAGGATTTCTACAATGAAATCCACCAAGACTTGGGCTTTGACAGCTTTTCTTGGAACATAGGTGATGTTATGTTCACCTAGATCGACAACCCATTTGGCCAATCGGCCTGAATTTTCTAGTTTTTCAAGCTCACTCTTAATGGGTTGGTCAGTGACCACTTGTATAGGGTCGTGTTCTTGAAAGTACCTTCGAAGCCTTCTGGCAGTTTTAATTAAGGCCAAGGCAAGTTTTTCCAAAGAAGGATATTTGATCTCTGCCAGTTTTAATGTTTTACTAAAGAAATAAACGGGTACCTGAACTTTGTTTCGTTCGATAGTTAGGACCGCGCTTAGTGCTTCTTAAGCGACTGAGAGATAGACAGAGATCAGTTCGCCCGTTTCAGGAGCTGCGATGGCTGGAAGTGAAGCCAAGTGTTGCTTTATTTGGTTGAAGGCTTCCTCCGCTTCTTCCGTCAACCTGAAGTCTTTTTTGCTGGTGCAACCCTTTAGTGTCTTGAAGAAGGGTAGGGAACTTTCAGCAAGCTTGGAGGTAAAAGTTTCAAGGCTGCAAGCCTTCCGTTCAGACTTTCCACTTCTTTTTTGCTTTGTGGAGATTTAGTTTCAAGAACGGCCCTGACTTTGTTGGGATTGGCTTTTATGCTTTGTTTCCTCACAATGTGTCCCAAAAACTTGCCTTCTTCGAACCCAAATGAGAATTTTCCAGGGTTGAGTTTCATGTTGATCTTTCTTAGGTTTTGGAAGGTTTCTTTTATGTCATCAAGCATTTGATGCTCGGTTTTGCTTTTGATTACCAAATCATCGACATAAGCTTCTAAGTTTCTGCTCATTTGGCTGGCAAATGCTTTGTCAATCAAACGTTGGTAGGTTGCTCCGGCATTTCGTAGGCCAAAAGGCATCTTTTGATAACAAAAAATACCCTTGTCCGTGTGGAAAGCAGTTTATTCTTCACTTTCTACTTTCATGAGAATTTGATGATATCCCTTGTAAGCGTCGAGAAAACACTTAAAGGGATGGTCGGTTAAAGAGTCGACCTTGAGGTCCATTTCGGGTAAGGTTTAGCAATCTTTCGGGCATGCCTTGTTCAAGTCTTTAAAGTCGATGCACATCCTCCAACACTTGTCAGGCTTTCGAACCATGACTGGATTAGCCACCCAAGATTGATATTTGACCTCACGTAGGATTCCAGCTAGGACAAGCTTTTCAACCTTCTGGCATGTTGCCAAGCTTCGTTCAGGAGCCAGGCTCCGTTTCTTTTGGACAACAGGCTTGACATCGGGTGGTATTTTTAGCTCATGTTCTGCAATGCTTCGAGGGATGCCCGTCATGTCTTCCGGGCACCAAGCAAAGACATCGTTATAGTGCATCAGCAGCTTCTCAAGGTGTGAGAGAGTTTCTTTGGAAAGGCTAGTGTTTACCCATACCTTTTGTTCAGGATACTTTGGGTTTATGATCAAGCGTTGTTTGTCATCTTCATTTCATGAGTTTTCCCCTTCAACCGTGTAAACCTCTTGGGTGGGTTGAAGGGTTGCAATTCCCCTATTGGTGGGAAATTTTACGGCACCTTGACCAACCGAGACATTCATGTTGAACGCACATTGTCCTGGCCTTCCTATGATTACATCATAGTTAGAAGATATGCTGATAACCACAAAAGTGAGTGGTTTGGTTTTCTTCATCTTGCCTTCACTAAAACAGACATCAAGGGTTATTTGGCCTAAAGGCTTCAAGGGTATATCGGCAATACCTTTTATAGAGGACCCGGGGGGTTAAAGCCTTGAACGTTCTTCCTTGCTAAGTTGAGAAGAACCTTTAATACATGATCTCTGTGGTCGCCCCTATGTCAATGTAGGCTTTGCTTGTTTTAAGTGTTCCCACGTTCGCTTCTACCACCAAACGGTTTGAGAGTAAGTCACTTTGAGGTGGTGGGAAGCAGACTCATTGAAGCTCCCAAGCCTCCAATTGTTGTCGTTTATTGGGAACACCTTGATCTATATTCACCATATTCACTTATTTGCTTTTTCCCTCCGCCATCTTGTCCTTAACCCCCTTTACCAAATGAGCCAATTCTCCGGACTTAACAGCTTCCTCAATTCTTCTCTTGAGTTGAAAGCAATCGTTAGTGTGGTGACCTTTTTCTTCATGGAACTCACAGAACTGAGTGGAGTTTTCGTTTTCTTGCTTTTGGGCAAGGGTCGAGGAGGTTGGAAGTTGTGTTTCACTTCTTCAGTGGCAAGGATTTCCTGAGGGGTTTTGGTTAGAGCTGTGAAGTTCACAGTCTTCTCCCTTCTTGGAAGGTTCCGACCTTCAGGCCTTCGTTGATCTGAGCTCCTTGGGTATCTATCATAGGGACTGAATCCCTTTCTTTCGGTTGGGGCTGTTGCCTCGCAAACTAGGAGCTCTTTTTCTTTGTTCTTTGAAATCAACAGCCTCTTCTCCTCGGATATGAGCCTCAGCTCGTTCGAGAGCTTCTTCAAGGGTTTTGGGGAGGCACTTGTTAAAGTCCCTTGTGAGGTACATAGAGGTGATGGCGTTCATGAAGCCTGCCACCCTCATTTTTTCATCGGCCCCCACATATGTCAACCCTTCCTTCTTATATCTTTCGATGAGTCTCGAAGGCTTTCATCATCTTTTTGTTTTATCTGAAAAATTACCGTGGCATCCTTGACATATCTCCTTTGTTGTGAAAAATTGGCCAAGAATCCTTTGCTCAGATCATCGAAGATTCGAACGCTTTGGGCAGGAAGGTCGTTGAACCATATCTGGCTGATCCGACTAGCGTTTGCATGAACATCAAACAGCATTCAGCGTGGGACCACCTTTCGATTCTAGCTGTACCAGTGAAGACCTGGAGGTGGTCTCCAGGATCTTCGGTCCCATCATATGTTTTTATGCGGGGTGACATCTTGATTTTCATTTGAGAGTCATAATCGGCAATTTGTTGAGAGAAACAAGATAGGTTACCGGGCTTGTAAGGCTTTGCAAGGTCTTCTTCTACCCTTGTAGTGAGATTATGACTCGCCGTTCCTTGGTGAGTACTCAGAGCTTGGTTGATGAGCTGGGTCCAAAGGAAGTGTGCCATCATTTGAGCCATCATCTGAGGTATGAGGTTAAAGCCTTGAAGGCTTTCAGCAGTTGCTGCTATTTGGTTTGTTCCCATGGGAGTGCTTATTATTGCACTCCTAGCCAAGGGCAAGGCCGCCATGGCCTGCTCCCATGTGGTGGCTGTAGGAGGAGGAACACTTGAAGCTGGTGACTGCCATGTTTGTTTGAGAGTGGTTCACGCCCGAGGGGTTATGAAGTGAACAAAGGGAAAGTCATTGGTCTTGGTCTCCCGTATGTATAAGGAGATGGGTTAAAGGGTTGGCAGGTTACACTTGGACCAGCTTCCAAATGAGAAGCAGTTGGTTGTGAGCTAGTGAGAGAGGGAGGTGGAGGTCCGAGTGACAGTGAGGGTTCTGGATCATCATAATTCAGCCTTATTCTTATTCCTTTTTCTCTTTCTTGGCTCACATGTTGGTTAAGAAGAGATTTTAATTGTAAGAATTGTCTTGCTACCCCTTCCTGTGTCAAGTCGACACGCTCCGGGATGTTTGAGGTTCCTACGTGAGGAGAAGGAACTCCAGATCGTGAAGGGGTTGGGGTTCGGAAAGGTGAAAACTCGAGGAACAAAGGTCGTGAATACACTGGTTAGATTAACAGGCTTCAAAGATTCAGGTTAACCTAACGCAGGTCGTGGTGTTCCTCTACGTTTGCAAAACGTAGAGAGAGGTTCACTAGTTTGTTGTTAGTTGTTATAGTTCACCGGAGATCCAAGACCGAGGTGTTTGAGACCGGTTTTTGGATGAAGTTCTTGGTGAAGCTATGATGCTCTTGGAGTAAGAAATAAACAAGAAATGTGCAGGTTTCTAAAGGAAGAAGAGAAGATTAGAGAGTATATGTGAACACTCCAATCTGGTGTGTTCTTATTTATGACTGGGTCATCCTTTTATAGATGGAGAGACGCATGCCATTTGTCCAGCGGGTAAACTAGTTAACCTTTTATGGGCGAGAAGCTTTTAACCGTTGGTTATTGATTATAATAATATTACTTTTTCTACACATGTCCCTTGTTTAGAGGGAACAGTGATGTGAATAGTGATTTGACGTGGTACTGTTGCACGTGGTTACTGTTCACGTACTTGTTTCCCTAAATATGGGCGGGAAACGAAGCTTTTAACCTTCTAACCCTTTTAGCATTAATGTGTGTAAGTCATTTTATCAATTCCTTGGGCTACCCCCGTCATCATATACAATTACAATAATGCTAACTATGATGACGCCTTCAAAGATTCGCCAGAAAGTCATTATGATGCAAAACTTTTTTTTTATTTAGTATTTATTTTTAATATATAGGTGAAAGGACCACTTGGGAGTTGGGGCTCTTCAATGAAGTATTTATCTTTACCTACTACATTTTTTTAAAAAAAAAATATCCTTATTGATTAGTATTTATATGTGCATAGTTATGCCAAGTATTGACAATTAGATTAATAATAATAATAATAATAATAATAATAATAATAATAAATTTTACAACTATTATATTTGTAATAATATATTAATAATTAATACATATGAATATAATAATCCATTACTTTTTCTGTTTGAACACATTTTTATACTTACATTGTTTAGATGCTTAAGTTTAGGGGGACGGAGTGGTCTCGGTTTTGCGCCACCCAGCCCCAACCGAACACTGTCCCACGGTCCCACCTTCATCTGTATCGAACAAGTCAACCCCAGTGAGGGGTGTGTGTCGCTTGTCCTGTGCTTCAACTCATTTATTTTTCGTTTTCATTAAAAAAAAGGAAAACTAACCTTAGAGAAGGTGGTATATGCAGGGCCGGCCATAGGGGTGGCCAGGTGGTCGACGGCCACAGGCCCGACACCCTGTTAGGCCCGATTTTTTTTTTAAATTATATTTATTTTTGTTAAGAACAACATGTATATTTAATGTTTAAAAGCAGTTATATGACCACTAGCTTGGTATAGTGTTAAAGAGGTATTACTCTCAACCAAAATGTTATGGGTTCTAGTCTCATTTGAGACATTTTTAATACTATTTTTATACAAATTTTTTTTACACAACCCAAATTCTAACCAAGTAAACCCATATCGAAATTTAATTGTTTAAACCAATAAAATACGCCTTTTTAAATTAAGGCCCAAAAAAAATCGCCTTCGGCCAAAACTTTTTTTGTTTTCACGGAGCCGGGCCTGGGTATGTGGAGGAGTGGCTCAAGCCCAAATAAATTTTAAATGTTTTAAGCCCAACTTTATATTTATTAATTATATAAATTTACTAGTTTTTAGAGCTCGTTTAACACACGAGATTATCCAAATTATAAAATTTCAAGTAAAGAAAATAATTACATAATGTATACGAAAAAATATATTGCATCAATGTTTGTATCTATACTATGTGTATATAAATTGATTTATTTATATCACAAAATGATTTTTTTTAAATGTACTTAATAAAAAAAACGGACGTGCAAAGCGTACCCGAGAATGCTCCTTTTATTGAAACTTTCATTGTCAGTACCTATATGTATAATTGAAAGAATTCAAGAAGAAGATTTCTCATACAGCAGTCATACAATAGTAGTTCTGACCAGTCAGCCTAAATATTGAATGAGCGTTATCTTTATTGATATAGATATTAATTATAACCTACAGAATGAAATGAGAACATTAAATTATAATTACGGATGTTCTTCAATAACTATGTTTTTCTAAACTAAACCATGAAAAAGATTTTGATAAGTTTGACAACTAAAAAATAACATATTAACACATTCAATTTTGTCAACATTTTGCTTTATTTGAGCATAGTTTTGCATGACATGCTTCCCATATGACGTTCTGATCACAAATGAGGGAAAAGTTAATGCTGACACAAATATTTCAAATTTGATACAAATTAAAAGCATTGATAGGTTTGGGAGTAGCATGTCGTAAGTGTTCAGTATCTCTTCTTGACTCAATATACCAAATCCTGAATCTTTTGATTTTTTTTCCAAAAATGTCCTTGAAAATAAATATGAAACCCAAATCATGTTTAAAATTCTAACTTTCATCCGTTTGACATTTCAAGTAAACACTTTGAACCCGTAATAAATTTGACGATAAATCTATTTGCATTCTCAATTAAAAATACATAGATTTCTCATTTTTTACTCATAATAAATTTTGACTTAAATGTAGTTAGCTTGTACTAAACAATCTATTTCCCAATTTTTTACTGTAAAACCAAATTTTAGTTCCATAAAACCCGAAATAATCCTGAAAAAAAAACTATTAGGGCATGAATTTTATGCTGAGGATCCTTAATCCTTAACTATCTTATGGATAGATTATCCTTAAAATATGTACTAGGCTATGAAGGATCAATGATCCTCGATATTATTTGTTTACTAATGAATGCATTTAGTATGGTGATGTGTTGGCAGGTATAAACAACTTTATGATCCAATCTACCGTATATCTCACTACAAAGCATCCGTAGCACATGATCGAGGTTGAAGAATAAGCTGAAACAAGAAGCAGCAAGATGACCAGATCGATTACTAAGTATTAAAAACAAGATATGTTATCCTTGAAGAGGTGCTTAGACCAATTATCCTCGTGGAGAATTCTCTAGCTGAAGTCTGGATCCAGGATCCTTAGTCAACATAACTATTAATGGATGAATTTTGTATGAAGATCGATGTTTAAATATCAACAACGGCTCCTAGACCTAGTCCACCACTTAATTCGTTACCGAATGTCTATTAGCACGTGGTCAAAGAGCACGATGATGAAGAGTAGAAGACTAGCGAGTTTATATGACTTAGTTGTTAGTTAGTTACTTGTTCTTTTTTATATATCGAGTTGTGATCAACATTAGAACACTCATTCACACATACCCTAGCTGCTAAGTTATCTATAATCGCACACACATATCATTCATTGTATCTGTTGATCAACAACTCCAACCCTTGTACCACCCTTTTTTGATTAATAAAGTGGTGATAGACGATTTGTCATCACCCGGGGTTTTTGTGCCGGCGATCCGAACCAGATCAAGGGCTTTTTCCCGTAACAAATCCTTTTGTTTGCGTTTGTAATCGACACATACTTGTTTTTATCACCTTAGCACTAATCCTCACTAAACGAATTTGGATACATTATCCTTCGCAGATTTCTATCCAAAACCATTTGGCGCCCACCGTGGGGCAATTGGTGCTATAATTCATATTATTCCTATCATTTTCAACCTTTTCATACCCATATTACTGTCTATGGCCTCTCAATCAACCTCTGCTTCATCAACTATGCCATCTTCGGTTTCTCTCTCATCAAGAACTTTGCCGCCGATGCCTCCGCCAATCACGGGAGCACCACGGCCTGCTGCTGCTGAAAGCAAGACACAGCTGCCAGTCTTCCAGAGCTCGAGAACCACTGCTGCCACCCCGGTGGTTAGTACTAACAATGATGTTTCATCTATGTTTTCGCAGGTTAAAGCATACATGGAGCAGTAGAACAAGACCAACCAGAGGATTCTTCGTGAGATAGAAGATCCCAAGAAGACTAAGAGGCTAGCAGAGGATCACACTTCCCTGATACCCAGGATGCTGGATTTCACCAGTCCAGGATCCATGGCTCAGTTTACGCAAGGATCATCTATCCTTCAACAAGGATCCATGGGTCAACAGACTCAAGGATCCGCACTGTTTTAGCCAGGATCATCTATCCTTCAACAAGGATCCATGGGTCAACAAAATTAAGGATCCTCATACCTCCAGCAAGGATCATTTATCCTTCAACCAGGGTCCATGGGTCAACTAGCTCAAGGATCCTCAGCTTTCCCACAAGGATCATCCAGCCTTCAACCAGGATCCTCTGGGTTGTATCACCAAGGATCCTATAATTCCCAACCCCAAGGATCCTTCTTTCAGAATCAAGGAACCTCATGAGTTCAGCATCAGCGATCCTCCGAAGTTCATGAAGGAGATATAATCCTCATGCAAACCATAGCTTCTAGAGGACCAACTCCTATTGCAGACTCCTCTTATCCCAGCTACTCATCCGGGATGCCTACCTTCACCCAGCAAAGAGGTAACCCATATGATCCTATATCCTTTAACACTAACCATGGTCCCGTGTAGGATGCAGGTATTAATCAAGCTATGGCGAAGGAGCTACAAAAGCTCAAGGGTATGATATCCAGTGTTCCCAGGGTGATACGACCAATTCCCGAGATACTTGAGGTAAGTCACAAGTTATACAGATTAGCTCCACCTATCTATGATGCTGAAATCCCAAAAGGGTTCCAGACCCCCAACATGAAGACTTATGATGGGACCACCTATCCTGAAGAGAACGTTGCACAATATAGGGAGCGTATGGAGATCAACCCTATACCGGAGAGACTCAAGGAAGCTTGCTTGTGCAAAGGCTTCGGATCCACACTCACAGGATCCGCCTTAAAGTGGCTGCCAAGTCTTTCTCCCTTTTCAGTTACTTCTTTTTCACATTTAGTTAACTTGTTCAACAGCAATTTTCCTGTAGTAGGAAATTTGAGAAGTTAACTAGTGATTTATACCGAGTTATCCAGCCTAATGATGAATCCCTTAGGGATTTGGTTACGAGGTTCGGCAGGGAAGCTCTTGAAATCCATAATCTTGACATGGCTACTGCTGTTGAAGCATTCAAGATGGGACTTCAGAGGGGCTCCCCCTTTTATGATGATCTTATGATGACTCCTTGCAGGTATCTAGATGAAGTAAGAAACAGGGCACTCCGGTTCATACAATTGGAAGACGACAAGAGGATCCAGGATCGTCTGGGAGCTCAAACAAAACAGGAATCCCCTGACAAGAATAAAGGATCCTCATATAGGAACAACAACTCAAAGCCGTACACCAAGTTCAACAATCAAAACGTACGAGCAGTCGAAGAAGGAGATGATGATGAAGAGCCTCCGTGCATCTCCGAGTATTGTTTCTCCGTAGATACCCATGGCTTAATTTGTGCCATGAAGGATCTAGGGGAAAAAGCAAGGTGGCCTCGAAAGAACGAGAAGACTACCACCTTCAAAGACAAGTCTAAGTGGTGTGCTTTCCACGAAGATTTTGGTCACATGACAGACGAATGCATTGGCTTAAGGAGAGAAATTGGATACCTCCTGAGCAAGGGCCACTTCAAAGAGCTCTTGGGAAGGAAGAAATCCAAAATTACCGATCCTGAAGATCTTCCACAAAAAGCAACGCCACCACCACCGGATGCTCACGTGATCAACTTCGTCTCCAGAGACTATGACATATTTCAAACATCTTATCCAGAAAAAGAATTCAAGTTGGACGATGAAAGAAGTCCACTCATCCCCACTACTCGAATAACTGATGAAAGAATATTCTTCAATTTGAGTATCCAGGATCCTCACCAGGATGAACTGGAAGTGCGAATGGTCAATTTCATCTCCAGAGGATCCGACATATGTGGAACTTCCTTCTCTGCAGCGAAAAGGCTAGCCAAATAGATCAATTTGGATAACGGGGACCGACCAATAGTATCCACCACTTTAACGACAGACAAAAGAATCTTCTTCGATGAGGAAGAAAAACTAAATATCCAGGATCCTCACCATGACGGTTTAATTATTACTTTATTTATTGCTAACCACTATGTACGCAGGATCCTAGTGGACGGTGGAAGCTCGGTCAACATCATCCAGCATGATGTCCTTAAGAAGATGAACATTCCAGATTCCGAGATCGTTCCTAGAACATCAGTGCTAGTCGGTTTCAGCGGAGAAACCAAGAAGACATTGGGGGACATCAACCTCCCAATTTATATTGAAGGGTTAAATTCATATAAAAAATTCTTTGTAATTGATAACCTTTCTTGTTGCAATGTTATTTTAGGTAGGCCATGGCTCCATGGGATGAAGGCGGTGGCCTCAACTTACCACCAATGCATCAAACTACCTACCCCATGGGGAGTTGTGAAGATAGTTGGTGATCAGGCAGAGGCTAGGAACTATTATTCCTCATCAATGAAACCAACAGCCAAGCAAACTATAGCATAGCAACCACAGCAACATCCTAGGGACGTACTGGAAGCTCGGGAGAAAGATTTAAAGGAAGTATCCTTGGACCCCTAGGATACAGATGTAAAGGTGTTCCTAGGATCCAATATCCCCGATAAGATTGAGGAGGATATGATATCCTTCCTAAAATGAAGAAAATCCACGTTTGCCTTCAAACATTCAGACATGACAAGTATTTCAAAGGAGGTAATCACTCATAAGCTCGGCCTTGATTTATCTATTAAACCCATCCATCAGAAGCGAAGGAAATTCTCTCCTGAGAGGAACAAGATCATACAAGAAGAAGTTGAAAAACTTCTTAAGGCCGATATGATCAGATAGGTTCAATATCCTCGATGGTTGGCTAATGCGGTTGTAGTTTCAAAAAAGAACGGAAAGTGGAGGGTATGCGTTGATTTTACAGATTTAAAGAAGGCATGTCCCAAGGATCCTTTCCCGTTACCACATATAGACTCTATGGTGGATGCAACGGCAGGACATGAAATGCTTACCTTCATGGATGCTTCCTCTGGATTTCAACAAATTCAGATAGAACCATCTGATCAAGATGATACTGCATTCATGACTCCTACTGGCATATATTGTTATATTGCTATGCCATTTGGACTAAGAAATGCAGGGGCAAGATATCAAAGACTGGTCAACATGATGTTCAAGGATCAGTTAGGTAAGACCACGGAAGTCTACATAGATGACATGGTATTGAAGTCAAAGAAGGCTGAGGATCACCTCAAGGATCTTGAAGAAGCTTTCAATATCCTTGACCAATATAACATCAAACTAAATCCGTCAAAATGCCACTTTGGTGTTAAGGCTGGAAAGATTCTGGGATATATGGTGACTAAAAGAGGAATTGAAGCAAGCCCATAGCAGATTGAAGCCATCATCAACCTAAAGTCGCCTGTAAATGCCAAGGATGTACAAAGGCTCACGGGAAGAATAGCCGCTCTTAATAGGTTCATCTCAAGATCCTCGGAGAAGTGCAAGGACTTCTACGACATTCTTAGAAAAAATAAGAAGTTTGAATGGACGGAAAAGCATGAGGCTGCGCGCAAAGCCTTAAAGGATTACTTATCCTCGGCTCCAGATCTAATGAAGCATGTGGATGGAGAATCCTTATATCTATATCTAGCAGTTTCAGGTAATGCAGTAAGTGTCGTCCTCGTCAAGGATCTTGAAGGTGAACAGCACCCAGTGTATTATGTAAGTAAGAGTCTTTTAGACGCAGAAGCCAGGTATTCTCATTTAGAAAAGTTAATCCTTGCTTTAATTATGGCTTCTACTAAATTAAGACATTATTTTGAGACTCATACAATTATTTTGCGAACTAATTATCCTGTTAAGAATGTTCTCAGAAAACCAGAATTGTCAGGTAGGATGGCTAAGTTGGCTGTAAAGCTGAGTGCATATGACATTCAGTATGAGCCTAGAACAGCTATCAAATCGCAGGCACTCGCAGACTTTGTGGCTGATTTCAGCAGTGACATGCAGAAAGAAGCCGACTCGGAGGTTCAGCAACTAGATGCAACCAAGGATCCTTGGATCCTCTTCACTGATGGAGCATCCAACATAAGAGGAACAGGATTGGGCATACTACTGAAATCGCCACAGGGGGACATAATACCCCAGTCCGTTGCATGTGCGTTTCAAGCTACCAATAATGAGGAAGAGTACGAGGCACTCATCGCAGGTTTATTTTAGCCAAAAGCATGAGGATCAGGTATATTCAAGTTTATATGGATTCGTTACTTATAACTAACCACTTTAACGGTTCTTATACCGTGAAAGGTGAAAATATGATCAAATATCTAGATATTGTGAAGGAATTGGCAAAATCCTTCGAAATATTTATTTTAGTACAGGTACCAAGAGAGGAAAATGTTGGGGCAGACGCCTTAGTGAATTTAGCCTCATCCTTGAAAATTCCAGAAGATACAAAGATCCTAATTATCCACATACTCTTGCCAGCAATAGGAGAGCAAGAAGTTGGGGAAATAACAAGTGACAAACAAGTTATACTTTGGGATCCATTATCCTCAGACAGCCAAGGATCCTGGATCCTCCCAATCAAGAAGTACATTCAGACTTAAGAGATTCCAGCTACGGAGAATCCGAAATCCTTCAAACTCAAGGTATCACAGTATATTTTATTAGATGAAATGCTATACAGAAAATCTCTTGCAGGTCCATGCTTGAGGTGCATCGAGGATCCTGAAATCCAGGAGGTACTAAAAGATTTTCACGAAGGAGATTGCGGCAACCACACAGGGGGAAGAACATTACTCTCCAGGATACTTAGGATTGGATACTCCTGGCCGACATTGAAGAAGGATGCAATAGAGTATTTGAAGAAGTGTGATGCCTGCCAAAAGCATGCAAATATCCTTCATCAACCAGCAGAACCAATGTATCCTATATCCTCTTCATGGCCTTTCATGAAATGGGGAATGGACATTGTTGGTAAGCTACCAAAGGCACTAGGTGGAAAGGTCTTTATGTTTGCCATGACGGACTACTTCTCTAAATGAATTGAAGCAAAAGCATTCGTACAAGTCCGAGAAAGGGAAGTTATATCTTTTATTAAAAGGATTATTATAACTAGATTTGGTATTCCTTCTGAGATTATATGTGATAATGGTTCCCAATTTATTGGGAAAAGGACAACTAACTTTTGTGACAGCTGGGGCATAAAGATGATTACTTCAACACCAGTGCATCCTCAAGCTAATGGTCAAGCGGAGTCTAGCAACAAAATCATCATCAACAATTTAAAGAAGAATCTAGGATCCAAGAAGGGAAAGTAGGCCGAGGAACTATCATATGTTCTTTGGGCCGACAGGACAACACCCAAGAATGCAACAGGCCAAACACCCTTTTCGTTGGTATTTGGATCAGAGGTAGTAATCCCAACATAGATGGTGGTTCCTACAGCAAGAATGAGCATCCGTGATCCTGAAGCCAATGAAGAAATCCCTCTTGAAGACTTGGATACTGTTGAAGAACTCGGAGACCTGGCCAAGATCAGAATGGCAGCTTATCAACAAAGGGTAGCTGGGGCATACAACAAGAATATAAGGATCAGAAGATTTCATGAATGAGATTTAGTTTTGAGGAAAGCCTTCCAAAATACTACCAATCCGGTTGATGGAAAGTTAGCACCCAAATGGGAAGGACCTTATCAGATCGAGTCGGAAGCAAGAAAGGGGGCATATCATTTGCTCACAATGAAAGGCAACAGATTACCAAGAGCATGGAATGCTATAACCTCAAGAAATACTTTTTCTGACCAGGATCAAGTATCCTCTAAGGATCAAGTATCCTTAAAGGATCAAGGATCCCCAAAATTGGTAATATCCAGCTAATCACTTATCCTTTTAAATTTCTTATTACTCTTTTAAGGATAACATATTCTTAACAATTTTTGTTCCTTCCAAGTTTTAAATAATAATGCAGGATTCTAATAATATTTTTAATGATCAAGAGGTTGGCCACCTCTCCTTTACATTCAAGGTATTATACTATTTCCCTTGGCCTAGCCCACGTTTGGATATGATCCCCGATGGTCATATCCTTTAAGGTTTAAATGTTTTCACCTTTCTTATAAATAGAGTTTCTACACTCTCTCCTGGAGCGCACGTTATCCAACGTATAGTCCGGGGCAGCGGGACCAGTACACGCTTAATGGCTGAAAATTTCGTTGTCTTCGGCTATATGGAGGATCCTATGATTTATGGTAGACGTACCATACCACCGATTTATAACATTTTCACGTTATCTTCGTTTGGGCTAAATCCCGAATTGGGCGAGTCCCCAGTTAACATCCGTATTTGGGCTTGTCCCCAGTTTTGGTCTTGTCCCCAGTTCGCGGGCTTGTCCCCAGTTCATGAGCTTGTCCCCAGTTGCACAGGCTTGTCCCTAGTTTATTATTTGGGCTTGTCCCCAATTTAATGGGTATATCCTCCTCGATCTTACTGGGGATATTGGATCCTATGAATCTTTGGGGTCCAATGATACTTCTTTAAGGTCTTTCTCCCGGGCCACCAGCACGTTCCTAGGATGTTGCTGTAATTGCTACGCTATGGTTGGCTTGGCTGTTGGCTTCATTGATGATGAATAGTAGTTTCTGGCCTCCGCTTGATCACCCACTATCTTCACGACTCCCCAAGGGGTAGGTAGCTTGATACATTGGTGATATGTTGAGGCTACTGCTTTCATTCCATGGAGCCAGGGCCTACCTAAAATAACATTACAACACGAGAGGTTATCTATAACACAAAATTTTTGATATAAATTTAACCCTTCGATATAGATTGGTAAGTTGATTTCCCCTAATGTCTTTTTAGTTTTGCCACTGAAGCCGACCAGCACCGACGTTCTAGGAACGATTTCTAAATCCGGGATGTTCATCTTCTTCAGGACATCATGTTGGATAATGTTGACCGAGCTACCACCGTCCACTAGGATCCTGCGCACATAATGGTTAGAGATGAATAAAGTAATAATCAAACCGTCGTGATGAGGATCCTGGATGTTCATCTTGTCTTCCTCGTCGAAGAAGATTCTTCTGTCTGTTGTTAATGTTGTTGAAACTATCGGATGATCCCCGTTATCCATCTTGATCTCCTTGGCAAGTCTTTTTGCTGCGGAAAAAGAAGTTCCACATATGTCTATCCTCCAGAAATGAAACTGACTGCTTGCGTATCCAGCTTGTCCTGATGAGGATCCCGGATCCTTGATTTGAAAAATATTCTTTGATCAGTCACTCGAGTAGTGGGGATGAGCGGTCTTCTTTCGTCATCCAACTCGAACTTCTCTACAGAATTTTCTTTGATGGTACAAGAATCTTGGAATAGCTTGTAGTCTCTGGAGACGAAGTTGATCACATGAGCATCTGGTGGTGGTGGTATTGCTTTCTGTGGAAGATCTTCAGGATCCTGAATCTTGGATTTCTTTCTTCCCAAGAGTTCTTTAAAGTGACCTTTGCTCAAAAAGTACCCAATTTCTTTCCTTAAGGCGATACATTCGTCTGTTGCATGGCCAAAATCTTCGTGAAAGGTGCACCACTTAGATTTGTCTTTTAAGCCGACGACCTTTTCATTCTTTCGGGGCCACCTTGCTTTTTCTCCCTGATCCTTCATGGCACAAATCAAGCCATGAGTATCTACAGAGAAACAATAGTCGGAGATGCAAGGATAGTCTTCGTTGTCTTCTCCTTCTTCAACTGCCCGCACGTTCTGATTGTTGAACTTGGCATACAGCTTCGCATTGTTGTTCCTATTCCAGGATCCTTTATTCTTCTCGGGAGTTTCTTGTTTCGTTTGTCCACCGAGACGATCCTGGATCTTTTTATATTCCTCTAGGCGGATGTATCTCAAAGCCCTGCTTCTGACTTCATTTAATGTCCTGCATGGAGTCATCACTAAATCATCATAAAAAGGGGAGCTCTTTTGAATTCTCATCTTGAATGCTTCAACAGAAGTAGTCATATCAAGGTTTGGGATTTCTAGAGCTTCCTTTCCAAACCTCGTAACGAAATCCCTAAGGGATTCATCACTGGTTTGGATAACACGATACAAATCACTGGTCAACCTCTCAAATTTCCGACTACAGGAAAATTGAGTGTTAAACAAATTAACTAAATGAGAGAAAGATGTAACCGAGAAAGGGGGAAGACTTAGAAGCCATTTTAGTGCAGCTCCCGTTAATGTGGCTCCAAATCCTTTACAAAGTCAAGCCTCTTTGGGTTTCTTAGGTACAGGATTAATTTCCATTCTATCCCGATATTGGCAACATGTTCCTCAGGATCAGTGCTCCCATCGTACGTCTTCATGTTGGGAGTTTGAAACCGCTTTGGAATTTCAGCATCACATATGGGTGGAGCGAATCTTGACAATTTGTGACTCCCCTCCGGTATTTCAGGAATTGGACGTATCACTCCCGGGACACTGGATATCATATCCTTTAACTTCTGTAATTCCCTGGCCATGGTCTGGTTGATACCTGAATCCTGCATAGGAACATGGTTAGTATCTAAAGATATAGGATCGTACCAGTTATCTCTCTGTTGGATGGAATTTGGTTTCCAGACGAGTATCTGGGATAAGAGGAGTCAGCAATCGGAGTAGGCCCTCCAGAAGCTATGGTCTGCATGGGGATTATATCTCCTTCATGGACTTCGGAGGATCGTTGCTGTTGTACTTCTGAGGATCCTTGATTCTGAAAGAAGGATCCTTGCTGAGGATAAGTCCCAGCAGATCCCGGCGGAAAGAAGGTTGACTCTCGTTGATAATATGAGGATCCTTGGCTTTGCTAACCGATGGATCCTTGATGTAAGTTAGATGACATTGGCTGATCTAAGGAGAATCCTTGAGCTTGTTGACTCATAGGCCTCTGTTGAAGGATAGAGGATCTTGGCTGAAAGAGTGAGGATCCTTGAGCTTGGTGACCCGTGAACCCTTGTTGAAGGATAGAGGATCCTGACTGAAACATTGAGGATCCTTGAGTCTGTCGACCCATAGACCCTGGTTGGAGGATGGATGATCCTTGCGAAAACTGCGCCATGGATTCTGGACTGCTGAAATCCAACATCCTGGGCATCAAGGGGGTGAGATCCTCTGTTGGCCTCATGTTCTTCTTGAGATCCTCAATCTCACGTAGGATCTTCTGATTAGTCTTGTTCTGCTGCTCCATGTATGCTTTGACCTGCGAAAAAAAAGATGAAACATAACTGTTAGTACTAACCACCGGGGCAGCAGCAGCAGCCTTTGAGCTCTGGAAGACTGGTAGTTGCTTCTTGCTTCCAGCAGTAGCAGCCCTTGGTGCTCTCGTGATTGGCGGAGGCAGCGGTGGCAAAGTTCTCGATGAGAGAGGGGTCGTAGTCGGCATGGTTGATGAAGCAGAGGATGATTGAGAGGCCATTGATGGTGATATGGGTACGAAAGGTTGAATATTGATAAGGCGTTTTCTGGATTATAGCACCAATTGCCCCACGGTGGGCCCCAAATTGTTTTGGACAAAAATCTACTAAGGATCAAGTATCCAAATCTGTTATGTGAGGTAAGGTGCTAGCTCGATAATGACAAGTGTATAAGCTTAATATTAGTGAACACAATGATTTGATCACGAGGGAAAAAGCCCTTAATCACGATAGTCTTACTTCGGTCAAAACTTATCAAGGTAATCGTTGGTAAAATAACTCCGGTCAAGGATTAATAAAATAATCTTTGGTCAGATTACTTTAGTCAATGATCAACAAGGTAACCTTTGATCGGTGAGTATATGATTATCGTGGTCTCCGGCACAAAAAACCCCCGGACAGTGAAAACTATCACCGTCGAGTTTATTAATAATAGAAAAGTGGTTAGAAATGCTTTTGGAGTATATGATCGAGTTTTCAATGTAAGCTAGTGCGTAGAGAGAATTATTGAATCTGCTCTCGTGTGTGTGAATACAAGTGTGTCTTATCTAGTCGATCATTACTCGTTTAAATAATAACATAATAATAACAATATCTCCTAATTAGACGGAGGTCTTCCACTAGCCGCTCCATGACTTTGACCACGTGCGAATACTCGTTCAATAGCGAGGAAAGCGGAAGAACCAGTCGTTCAGCCGTTGGTGATATTTAAACTTCGATCTTCTAGAGAGTTCGTCCATAATCGGCTATGTTGAATTAGGATCCTATATTCATATTCCAGCTATAGGATGTTCCATGAGGATAATCGATGCAAATGCGTCTTCAAGTTGATACACATGTCTAACACATCACCATACTAGACCTAGTCCACCACTTAATTCGTTACTGAACGTCTATTAGCACGTGGTCAAAGAGCACGATGATGAAGAGTGGAAGACTAGCGAGTTTATAGGACTTAGTTGTTAGTTAGTTACTTGTTCTTTTATATATATCGAGTTGTGATCAACATTAGAACACACGTTCACACATACCCTAGCTGCTAAGTTATCTGTAATCGCACACACATAGCATTCATTGTATCTGTTGATCAATAACTCCAACCCTTGTACCACCCTTTTTTGATTAATAAAGTGGTGATAGACGATTTGTCATCACCCGGGGTTTTTGTGCCGGCGATCCGAACCAGATCAAGGGCTTTTCCCCGTAACAAATCATTTTGTTTGCATATGTAAACGATACATACTTGTTTTTATCACCTTAGCACTAATCCTCACTAAACGAATTTAGATACATTATCCTTAGCATATTTCTATCCAAAACAAAAACCAAGAAATTAAAGATGATAAACTTGTTATATATGAAATTGATTTGTATATATTTACTAAATTAAACGAAAAATATATATATTTTACTAAATTAACCGAAAAATAAATTGATAGATTTAAAGCATATATTTATAATTTATAGATTTAATGACAATGTACAATAATAATAATAATAATAATAATAATAACAACAACAACAACAACATATTAATGTACTATTTTTTTTAAAAAACAGATCAACTTTTAAGCATAGATTTATGATTTAATAATTAAAATAATAAGAAAAGATCAAATAAAAAGTTTGATTTTCCTAAGAAGACTAGGAAAGAGGGTATTTTTGTCTAATACCTTAATATTGAAAATCCACTTAATTTAATTTCAAAAACCCACTTAAATTTTCACTTATATCCTACAACCACCAACGCCCACCGACACCGCCACCCACCGCCACCACCTTGCCAGAAAAGTTTTTGAAAATTTCGCCGGAAAATAAAACACTATGAAAAACAAAATGAAAAAGACACAATGGAAAAAACACTATGAAAATAAAAACACAATGACAAAAGACAATGAAAACACAATTAAATAACACAATGTAAAAAACACAATGCAAAAAAACACTATAAAAAAATAAAACACAATTTTGTAAAACACAATTATGGTAAAACACAATTTGTAAAAACCCACGAAAATTTTTTTTATTTTTATAAAGCAATATGGTACTCATATAAAAGATAAAAAAACACTCGTTTTTATGGTGAAATTGTTTTGAAAAAAATGTCGTATAAAAAACTTATGGACGTTTTAAAATGATGGGGGTATTTGACATGTGCCTTGCATGTGGAGAGAAAAAGTCAACAAATGTGTTATCCCTATTATTCCCTTATCCTTGTTTTACACTTGATGATCTCTCTAATCTAATCTCAAACATTCAATTTTAAAATGAATGGACAAGATTATTTCTTATCCATTCTAGGAAAACTAATCTTATTATTATATCTCAACCCTTAAAATAATTACTTTGTAAAATGAAAACATATTCGAGTTTTGTTTTTCTTTATAATCTTCAAAAATATACATAATATGTTAATATTTACTTTTATAAAAATATAAAAATATAATATAAATAAAATGTAAAAGGAAAGTGAATTTAGACATGTATTATGGTCAATTAAGATCTAAGTTCTGTAGGGAAAAAAATTGTAAGGTTTAACCATAAACTGACACGTGTTATAATTATTTTACTTTATTAGATTAATAAGTAGATGAAAGATGGATTTAGGTGATAGATGATCATTGCAAGGATTTAGACTTTCTAGGTGGTTAGGGGCGGAATAATGTGAATGCTTAAGATTTTTTTACGATTTATAGTTGTCTATACGATATCTACTTAACAATATCAAACGATCGCTTAACAATGTATGTAAAAGGTTCATTATGACTTTATTTCGAAACTCATTATCAAATAACCGCTTTGATACTGAAAAACTTCCTCAAAATCAATTTAGATTTTATTTTAAAACAATTAAACGTAAAACCACAACATATAAGATAGAATATCACTCCAAATGATACATGTCATGCACCAATCCAACTGAATCATTGTAAATAAAACTTGTAAAAATCGGTTAAGGTTGGACTGATATAAATAATTCTCATTTAAAGTGGTTTGATATCTTTCACAACGGTTACTATAGAAACACTCTTTTTAAACACATCATATACAGTGGTCTCAAAGAACCATTGGATTTTGTCATGATTTTGCATCGGTTTTGACCTTTAGCCATCTTATTGGATTTATAAATGTGTAAAAGGTCTAGGTGCTCATGAGTAATGACTCACTCATTCTTCTCACATTTATAAAATCTGTAAAAAAATTTCAAATTTTTTCATGACCAATGCAATATATACGGTTAAGCTGGAAGTTTAATTTTGTGGGCGCTTCTAATATTTTGAATTTCGATCCTTTTTTATAAATTAACGAAGTTTAGAAGTGACAATACAAAATAAATGAGTTAGGTGGTTCACTGGTTTACTCTTACACTTAAGCATTACTGAACAAAGTGAATTTTGTTAGTTTGGAAAGTATATGTCAAATCCTACATATTAATAGAAGATCATTACAAAGTGTCTAACTTACAAAGTGTGTATACCATAAATTATGGATAACACACTACTACGTCCTCTTCCAAAACAACTTGATTCATTCATGTCATGGCGCTTACATAAATATGTTAGAATTAGTGGTCTTGGAAAAATTACATTGTAGACTATGTAGAAAATCGAATAACTAGGATAATGATAAGGTTATTTTAATTTGTTTTATCTTTTGTTTTGTTTCGTTTGAGTCTTTGTGTTCTAGCAGATTTAGTCTTGTAAGGGTATCATGTAAATTAATCTGGTTTGTCTATCGTTTAAGTTATTGTATGAAATAGAAAGATTCCAACCCCCAAGTAAAAAAACTATTACAAATAATGAAGAAACTATTAGATTTAAATATGAAGCAACATAAAATAAACCAAATTTGATATCGGAATATTCGGTTTGATAACCTGCTACTAACTCTTCCTATGCTTCTGGTAAATCAAAAGGTAATCGTTCACACTTGACTAGGGAAGAAATTAAAAAATTAGAGACCATGTAGGTTGACACCACAAATTTCATCCCCCAAAACCATATTTTGACTGCGCTTCAACTATATAAGCAATTTGAACTGTTAGATAATCATAGTAGATGATAGCATCACTGTTCCCATCCCTATTGCAAAACTGTACATGAGATTTTCATCTCACACGGCTCCTCAAAAGTCACAAATAAATCTAAGGACTCGGTCATTATTCTTTTTCTTGATATGTTTGTAGGATAGATAGATATAAATTATGAACTAAATTCTAAATAAAGATAATGCCAAATTGACTGAAGTACTAAGAATAATGAGATGAGTTAGATAAATATAAAGATCTTTCTATTCTATATATAGCAAAAGAAAAGGACTCTTTTCATGAGATAATTGGATATTCTTATAACATAATAACATAATAAATCAACGGCTTTTACAAAAAGAGGAAGACACTTTATTTTATTTATTTTTTCAATATTCTTTGATTGCAAAGATGCATTATCAATCATGTATCATGTAAAACATCGAATAAAAAAATAGAGAAAAGCCGACTGTCAGAATCGAACCGATGACGCGATGTTCTATCCGCTGAGCTAAGCAGGCTCACATAACATAAATTCAACATGCATAGGAATTTTTCGAACCTTCTCTTCAAATTCAAAGTGGATATTCTCATGTGAGTCTCAGCAATGACTTGTTCTGATTCTACATATTGATCATTTTTAACTAAAAGAAAACTTTTGGGCGGAATACACACATTTTGTATAATATCTTCACTCTCAGTAGTTAAATACAAGTCTCTAGAACATAAAAAAGTAAGATGTCCATGACGTATACGTGTCAGATGAACCAAATCCTCATTGAAATTGATTTTTCCATCATAAGGGGCTCGCACATGTTTTGTAGTACCCCGTGTGAATACTCCTCCAGTATGAAAAGTTCTTAATTGTCAATTGAGTATCCGGTTCTCCAATAGATTGACTTGCAATAATACCTACAGCTTCTCCCAATTCTACCAGGTCGTCATGAGCCGAACTTCGGCCATAACATAATTCACAAATCCAAGATGTACTCCTACAAGTAAAGGGGGTTTGAATAGAGATTGGTTGTTGTCTAAAAGTTATAATTCTATTGACAAGTCCAACCCCAAGATTCGTATGGCGAATAAATAAAAAAGAGTCGCTCGCTCTTTTGAGAAAAATCAAGTCAAATTTCTTTGGGTTAACTTGATTTCACTTGTGAAGGTTTAACATCTTTACTCCTTCTAGGCTTTACACGTTAAAGATTATAGCTTTTAGCATCGATTATCCCTAAATTTGAAACAATTTAAACCATCAAAGGATTTGTGGAATTTGCTCATCTTAAATTGTCTTGATCTTACTCGAACCCCAACCCGTCCCAAGACATAAGTAAACCGTACGACTCTTTTTTTATTAAGTAACCAAACTTTAAAGAGTACAATAAAAAAAAAGTAAACCTCTAAGTAAACCTCCAAGGAGATCACGTAACCACACTTTAGGAGATCACCTAACCTCTAAGTAAACCAATATTTCGGCGACCACATTGAGAACGCCACGATACCCTGCTTCAGCACTTAAGCGGAAGATGGTCGCTACACGTTTAGATGATGATGATGATGAGAATAATATATCAACAATTGGGGGGGGGGGGTTGTTTTTCCATTACTTATAACACCCAATGAGGGTGTGTCACCTCATCCCATCACATTCATCACTAGTGATGGAATTTAGTGGGGGTGGTGGTAGTGTGATGGGTTTTGGTATATATATATATATATATATATATATATATATATATATATATTTCTGTGAGTGAAAGGAGTGTATTTAGGGGGGGTGTATATATATATATAGAGAGAGAGAGAGAGAGAGTGAAAGAATTCATTTGCCATCACTCGTGATCACCATCACGCTAACCAACCCATCACTCGTGATGAAAGGGATGGCACTGTGTGTATGCCATCATTGATTATAACACATTTTTAGTGGCATTTAGTTTTAGTGCCACTAATTTATGATTATAGTGGCACTTTGCGTGCCACTACAAAACTAGTGTCACACGTTTTTAATGGCATTTAGCTCTTGTGCCACAAATTTAGGTTTTTAATGACACTTTGCGTATGCCATCTTTGCTGATAACACATTTTTAGTGGCATCTAATTCTAATGCCACTAATTTATGATTTTAGTGGCACTTTGTGTATGCCACTAAAATTCTCGTGTCACGCGTTTTAAATGGCATTTAGCTCTTGTGCCACTAATTTAGGTTTTTAATAGCACCTTGCATATGCCATTTCTTATAACACATCTTTAATGACACTTACTTTTAGTGCCACTAATTTATGATTTTAATGACACTTTACATATGCCACTAAAAATCTACTGTTACACGTTTTTAATGGCATTTTTCTCTTGTGCCGCTAGTTTAGGTATTAATGGCACTTTACGTATGTCATATGGCCCATATTTGGTTATAACACATTCTAGTGACATTTAGGTTTAATGCTATTAATTTATGAATTTTGTGACACTTTTTGTATGCCACTAAAAAACAAGTGTCACACGTTTTTAATAGCATTTAGCTTTTGTGACACTAATTTAGGATTTCAATGGCACTTTGTATGTCATCTTTGGCTATAACACATTTTTAGTGGTACTTAGTTTTAATGCCATTAATTTATGATTTTAGTGTCACTTTGCGTATGCTGCTAAATTAGGTTTTTATGGCACTTTTCGTATGCCATAGCACACGCTTTTAGTGATAATTAATTTTAATGCCACTAGTTTATGATTTTGATGATATCACGTGTCAAAAATCGCCCCGTCCCTCTACACATCCTCTAAGTGAGTACATGAATTCCGGTGTGTTGAATTACCATGATTTATTATGCTAAATGATTACATACGTGACATGACTCCCTAGCCCTTTATATTAAAACACAACCGTCCAATTAGGTTGATGCTTCTTTTTTTTCTTTCGCAGGGATCAGCAAAGAATAGATTAACTTCCCACGTCTATTTTGTATTTTCCTTTCCTTTTTATCAAAGAGTGTGTATGATTATTTATTGGACTTGTACACCCTCAAAACCCCTATTTCACGAAATCAAACTGGCGAAGAAAGCTCTGATTGCGAGCTTGACAAAGAAACCTAACTCATAAAATCCATACTTCTGTTGTGAATTTGAAGCTCTGATTTATGAGTTTGAAACGCGCATAACAAGCTCTGATTCGATCGATTACTACTCCAAAACGCCCGAAACACGAACAAAACCCTAAATCACTGAATCAATCTCATTGCCTCTCACAAAATCGATCTCAGCTTTGTGAATTACGACCATAAGTTCGCAGTCACAACGTATTCACCTACTGGAGCTGTAAGTCACTTTTGAAGATTTGTTTAATCGCAATTAGGTTAGCATGTGTGATTGTGATGGTTGTGTTTAATCATATATGTTCATTAAGCAATTATCAGTTGTATAATCTAATAATTATTCACATCAGGATCCCGTTCTGTGTCCAAGTCAGTTCATTTGATCGCCATTTCGTTTTCTCCTCAATTTGAAGCTGAATCGTCGAATTGGATCTCGATCAATAAGTTTTGTGATTAATTTCAATTGATTACAAGCGAATTGAAGCTGCTTTCACTTCAATTGTGTTCGTTTTTGTTGAGTTCGTCTAATATTAGTTCTGAATCTTGAATCTAGGTTTTGGATCTAGAATAGTTCGTTGTTGAATTTTCATTCATCGCATTATTGAATTGTGATCCGATTTGAACGATTGATGATTGATATGCAATTGTGTTGGGAATCTAGTAGGAGAACTAGTTCGTTGATTTCACCCTTTCGTTTCATTTTTGTTTATGACTGCTATTCAGAGGTACTGATTTCTATTTGCTAATTTCGTTATCATCAGGCAATTGCTCGATCATTGTTGCTAATTTTGTATTCTTTTTTATTTTATTAGATTAAGATTGGTGCTTCTTGCCGATGTGAGCGATTGGCCGAGTATAACCAGGTATTGCTCTTTATCTGTAATATATATAATCGAAAATTCAAAAATCCTACGTGTCGCGACGTGGTCACTCCCCTTTTTTGTGGAAGCCACCAGATTTCTTGATTTTTATATGGAGGCTTCTCATGTATTTTTTCCGAATTCACGGGTATGGGTCTTACCAAACTCATATATTCCTTAAACAGGTTATAACATCTCATTAAATTAAAGCTTAATCTCACCAAATATTTGATGTAAAAATCCTAAAAAATAGGGATATATTAAAAATTAATATATTATTTTTTTAAAATATACTATTATAAATAAGAAACAATTTTATGGTAAAAAAATAAACGGGGCTTGGGTCTCACAAAACTCATGTAACTTTTAAACCTGGTTATAGCATCTCATTTATATGTGAAACATTTTATCATCAAACCATAAATATATTCTTAACTTACATACAGTATATAAAATTAAAATTCAAAAAATATATAAATACTAAAAAAAATAATATAAAACAACCCCGTAATACGGAGGATAAAAACTAGTATTATAATATATGGTCATTAACTAACGGTTGAAAGTTTGGCCCGTTGACTTAATGGTCTGATATTTTGGTTGGGCTTTATCTCAAACTTGTCGTAAGTGTCAACTAGGATAAAAAAACCTAAAAGGGAAACAGGTTGAAAGTAGTCTGGAACTCATTTAGGCTCATGAGCCGGCTCGAGCTCGACAAATGAAGCTCGGGCTCGTTTATTAAACGATTTTACTTTTAGGCTCGGGCTCGGCTCAATCGTGCTTTTTCACGAACCGATATCGAGTAGCTCGCGAGCTGCTTGGCTCATTTGCATTCCTAAACAAACTAGTGTTGATATGGTTGATTTTTATAGATTATTATCAAATTAAGTTAATAATTAAGTCGTCACACAAGTTAGTGCCCATATTGTTTACATATTAAAAAGTCTTTATTTTTCTTATTAAGTACCTCGCATCAAGATTGAAGATGGTGAAAGAGGTTAACGAGCGTGGTGAAGTTTTCAGTTTTTATTCATATATTTGTTACTTTCCTTTTTATATGTTTGATATTTTGACTTGATTTGAGAGTTATTAGACATTTGGTGTATGTTTGTAATGTGATCGAACTTTTAATTGTGATAAAGATATCATGATTTCTATATTTGAGAGTTCTGTTTTTATATTATATTGTTAAAAACTTTACTGGCAGTTGAGAAAAAATGTCACTAAAACCTCAAAAAGCTTAGTGGCAGTTGAGTAAAATTATCGCTAAGCTTGAAAGTTTGTAATGGTTGGAAAAAACAAGTGCCACTAAAGATTCAAAAGTTTATAGTGACAAAACGAAAAAAAGTGCCACTAAAGTCCAATTTTCTTTAATGGTAGATGGAAAAAAGCGCCACTATAGTCCAAATTATTTTTAACGGCATATAAAAAATGTGCCGCTAAAAGTCTAAAATTGTTAGTGGCAGATGAAAAAAGTGTCACCAAAAGGCTTTAGAGGTAGCACTTCTAGTGACACTTTTTTGTGTGCCGCCCATTCCAGCAGGGTTTTTTAGTGGCACATATTTAGCTTATTGTGACACTTTTTGTGTGCCATTATTTGTAGTGTAAAGAGTGTTATCTTAGGGTTGAGTTCAAAAAACGTCTTTTGATATGTCTACGATGCGAGACCTGTGACCGGCCTAATGCATTTAAAGTATGTAACATAACCACGTGTAAATTGCTTACCTAACCAACTAGCAGATGTTGGAGACTACACTATGCTGGTTTTCAGTGGTAATCATTGCTCAATCAAAACGTATGTATTGTTTAATAATAAGTCAAATAATAATTAATCATATTAACTAATATACGTATCGGAAAAGTAAGCAAATAATCAACCCAATACGAAACCTAACAGGATCATGGTTACATACGATACGAGCACAATAATTATATAATCTAACTACTGATGAGAAAGATATACTTCGGTTAAAGACTAACCGGTCGAGACACTGAGATTCAACGAACTGATGCAAGGTGATGAACCGAACTCGATGACAGGTTGTATAGTTTATCCTATAATTTCATATAAATGCAAATTTTACTTAAAAAAATCTGTAAAATACATGATTCCATCATAAAATATCATTTAAAAGTTTATCCATGTTTAAAAAAACAATACAAAAACACTTGATTTTTAGAAGATATCACCACATGTAATCAATTAACTACTATATTAAGATAATAAAGTCATATAGAATCACTCAATTACACAATATCAATATTATAAACTAAAGGATGATTGAATCGCTAGGCAGTAGCAAATATTATTTAAGGTAGTTTAATGGTAATTGATAAAAAAAATGGGCCTGACGGAAAAAAATATGGTGGGCTTCAAACCGGTTCAACGGTATATACCGATTCGATATCCCACAAAACTGTTCAAATAAACCAGGTATACCATACCGGGCTGTTAACCGAAATCCGGTTCAACCGGCCGCTTCAAACCGGTTTTTAAAACATTGATCATTACCATTTCATTGTCTTGTTCAGTTGACATGGAAATGGATCAATACTTTGTGTTGCTTCTAAGGAAGGAGAAGACAAATAAATAAAATAAAATTGGTGGCAACTGCTATAACATTCATTAATTTTTCAAACCAAAAAACTTGACCCATTTAGATTTTCGGATCTTCTTTTAATTTCTTAACTTAATCGTTAACCTTATTTTACTGTTTTATACTTTAATCAAAGTCTAGGGGTTAAAATTGTCAATTTCTAAGCTATCCGCGAAAACTTACTCAATGAGTAATCGCATTATCAAATTTAATAAAGTTCTCATTATTATTATTATTATTATTATTATTATTGAATAATAAATTATTCATGTCAAGTTATTAACATTATTTTAGTATGGGCAAATACTTGTATCTATATTTATTTCATTGTTTACATGTGTAATCGTTAATTTAACACGTTGAACCGGATATGTCTAGATACATATTTTAACATGTAACATAAATAATTATTGTTATATTAAATTAATTTTTATCCTGAATATTTTACTTGGCATCTTTTATTAATAAAAAAACATTTTTCTAGCATCTTCAAAACACAAATTTCTCTCCAAAACTTATCTACTTAACCCCATTCAAATCACAACTATAAATACCCTTCATTTTCATCTTATTTCCTTTTCTCATTCATCTTTTTCTTCACTCCCTAAAACATTTCTCCGAATAAGGTTTTAATTTATGTTCTTCATCTTCATCATATTTTCTTTGTTCTCTATTATTTTTATTTTTCTTTATAATGGTTTTAAAACTATCATATAATCATGTCAAGGACCCCACATTATCCGTACACCATGGTGTGCGTTGTGTAGGAGAAAAATAACTAAAGGTTGGAAGATGATCTTCAGTGGTCACACCTTCACAAGTTCTAACATTCTTGACGTTTTTGTTTTGTTTAATTTATTTTAATTCATGAACCATAAAGATTTTGATGACCAAACATATTGTATTTATCATACCAAAAGTGGTTCATAATTTTTCTTTATCAAAATCCATTAGAAAGCATCAAGAACATTGGTATTTACAATGTTCCAGATTTGACATCAGAGTTGTTCGACAAAGGTTGAGCAATAACTTAGTCATAACTAACTGAAATGATGCAAAGTCAAAGCCTATCATTAACTTTATTGAGTTACGGTTCTAAAGACTATTTATTTGTATTTTAGTTTTTTTCGTATGGATTCACAATCATTATTTTAAAACCAGTGCGCAGATATGTACCCTTTTAGAATAGTGGTGGTTTTAGCCAATCTCGAGTCCGAATATGACCAAACTTTCTAATTAAAACTTGTTCCTAGAATATTTGATTTAGTTCATTAGAGTTTTTTATAATTTTTGAGAATTGTTTCATTTTTTTTATAATTTATCTATTATGGGTCAGCAAGCTACCCAATTATGTTATTTTTCTTTTCCTTTTTCAAGTACAAATTATCATATTATCATAATATTATAATCATTAGTTAACTATTCGTCAAACACAAACTAAAACTAGCCTTACTACTTTTATTTAGGGCATATACGTTAGAACATTCACACACTTAACTAAGATCTTAATCTTTCAACCCACCAAATTTATTGTGAGTTTACATACCCATTTTCATCTTTTATATATATTTTGGAGGTAACATGTATACCTTATGTATTATTCGATTTTTTACTACCGCGTCTATTTAAAACACAATTCAATTTATGTTTATGTGTGATTATTGCTTGCTCTATGTGTTAGAAAATTCTAATGATAGGCGAAATGTCTATGTTTTATTCTTCTGAAGGTGGGAGAAAAGATAAAACTAAAATAAACCGGATTTTTAATCCAAACTTAAGATTTAAGTTTGAAACTCATTTTATTAACTTCTTTTAGTTAACCCGAAAAAAACAGAGCCATCGTTAGCCATTGGTCGTTAAGGCGTATTCTCAAAATACCTATATCTACTGTTGTGGCAATAGGAGCGTGATTTGGGCACATTCTGCTGGACATGGGTAGAATTTACATTGTAGGCAAGTTTTCTGAAATTTGTTGGCTTCCTCCAATACTGCAGCTGAGAGTTCTGCTCTGATGGAGGTACATATTCATATTATCCACTCGGGAAATGGGCAAGCAAATCAACTAAGGCGTCTTGATTTGACCCCATAAGCGGGACCACCACCCAATAGCATGTTGCCGCCTAGAGAAGCTCCTAAGTGTTTATTTTATTGTTTGGTGGTTTGGTAACTCATCCTAATTTATTCTCATATAGTATGACCATACATTTACACAAGTACAATGATTTTGTATAGGAACGGGTGCACATCTATTTATTGTTTACATTTTCATAAGAATTGTAATGCTTATCATTGACATATGAAATGTGATTGTTATCTATATATATCTAAACTTAAGCTTATGTATTCTCACCAACAATCGTGTTGACAAAAAACTATTTGTATGCATGCTACAGGTTCAAGTATTTGATGTTATCAAGATTGAAGACAATTAGTTTGGTCTTAGTTTAGTTTTTCAAAACTATAAATGTATGATGTAATTGATTCAGTTATTGTAATTGTGTATTTGTTTTTATATTAATGAATTAAATAATTATTGTCATTATAATAAGTGTCTTTTGAGCTACTATCTGATCAATACGTTACACTCCAGCATGTTCCGCCACCATTGGCCGGGGTGTGACAAGTAGCGGTGTTGGTGTTGGGTGGCGGGCGGTGATTCGCGATGCTTGGTGGTGGTTGTCAGTGATTGGTAGATGGTAATGGCGGGCGGTGGTGGTGGTGGTTGGTAGTGGTGGTGATAGCGGGCCTGTAATGGTGATGGCGGTGTGGAGGTTGGTCGTGATGGGTGGGTTGCGATGGTGATGGGTGACGACGGTTGTGGTGGTTGGTGATGGTGGTAGTGATTGGCGGCGGGCGATGAGTGGCGGTGGTGGGTGGTTGCGGTTGGTGATTGTTGTTGGCGGTGGTGATTGGTTGTAACATCATGAAAATTTTGAGTTCAAATTAATAACTTTCCAAAGTCGAAGGACCAAATTTGCCAAAATTCCAAACATTAGGGTTTAAAATGAAAAAACTGATTTCTTGTCCCATCGCGATACGGGACGAGACAAACGGACAAGCCCATCGCGTATCGCGAAGGGCTTGGTCAAAACCTTCTGGAAGGGTCAACAGCGATACGCGATCGCTGGTTGAACCAACGTCATCGCGTATCGCGATGACGTGGTCTGACACCGTGTGACACGTGTGCCACGTGGCAGACGGTGGCAGAGTGTGTCGACGTGGCAACACGTCCGCCACGTGTCGCCACGTGGCAGGTCTACGTGGTGACGCAGAAGGCCTACGTCACGATACGTGACGGGCTTGGCCAGGAGGCCATCGCGTATCGCGATGGGCTCTAATTTTTGCCTATTAATAGAAGGCCACGGGTTCAAGTCCAAACCACACCAAAACATGTTCTCTCACATCTCTCTAGCCTCTCTCTAGAATATATAAACCATACCCTCGATTCGTCTCGATAAGCGTTCCTGATTTAATCGTTTTCCGTGCCAACGTTTCCTCGAAATTCGTGCCACCCACCACCCACATACAACCAAGAATGTGTTTGTTATATCATGGCAAGGACTCTCGAAAGGACTGTCAACGAGTGTTGAAGATTGGTGTTATCGTTTGATGTGTCGAAAGAAAGGTGACAAGGAGGGAAGTTGATAAAGAAGTCAAAGGAGACCAAGCGGCGTTGGAGTGTTGCTCGAATCGTTAGGGTTTATAAAGCCAAACAAAGGTAGGCGTAATGGCCAAATGAATATAATAATAAAATATTATAAAGGCTTAAACCTTATGTTGAGGTTATACTCGATACCTCGATAAAAGAAAAGAAAACATAACAAAGAAAAGAACAAAAGATAGAATTATAAATATGTATATGTGTGTAAGTATATATGTATATTCTTTGTTATAAATATTATTGAAGGATTAAATAACTATTCCTAAATAATAAAAAGAAAAAGAATACGTTTCTTAGAAAAGAAGAAACACCGGGTTTTACAAATAAACTAAAGATTTATAAATTACTTTCTAACTAAATGTTTTAAAGTAAAAAAGAGATTGTGAACTAAAAGTTCATCGAGGTAAAGTTTATAAAATAAGACTGAAGGTCTTTAGCTGGATTGTATATCCGACTAACAAATGGTTATACTCGTACTATAGGTGCGAGATAGCAAGGAAAAGACCCTCAGACGGTGTTTGAAGCCGATCCCAAAGCGAAAAGGTGAATACGCCCCCAAACTTTTACAAACTTATTTTCAAACGAGTCAAGCATGTTATATGAAAATTGCTTACAATGGACTACGTGTTCCTAAAACCGTTATAAATAAGAGTATAAGCCTAGCCCTCAGGATGTAGTATACGTTTATCTGGATCCTTACATATGTGGTAGTACGCGGTAGGCACATCGCACCACACCTGGTCGTAGGACGCTTTCCCGCGGGAAGCACGACCATGTGTATACTTACGGGTACTTAACTAAGTCGAACGTTGCGGTGTTTGCTGAGGTGACCTAGTGTAGAGACTCGAATTTATAAATGTGTTGTTTTAACTTTGTTATTCCTAAGCCACGATGGGTCGAGGCAGGCGTAGTATCGAGTGGTAATAAAGTAAAAGAAAATATTTTAGCGCAGCATATTCACCAGCATTCGTTGCTGACGTATTTTATTTACATTTTGCAGGTGAACAAGGTTAGCGCTTAGAATGACGAAGTGCTATTGATATCCGATGGCTCGGATCTTTTGTTTTAAACTCAAATATAATATTAATGGTGGTTTTGTAAAACTTAAACAATTAATACTAAGCGGGAAACTTTTATATCCCGTTTCTTTTGAATGTAAATATTTACAACTTTAATCCACATGTTTATAAGTCTTCCGCTAATTAAACGTAACTCTGATTTATTTACAATTGTGGTACCAACTGTTGGTCGTACTCCTAGGCCTTAGAAGGGGTGTGACAGGTTGGAATCAGAGCAATCGATCTTAGCGAATTAGGTATTAGAAGATAATACCTAAGCTTCGATCCAAGTATAGAAATTAATTTTTTAATTGAAGTAGGGACAAGATAGGCTGGTAACCTTTTCTTTCCCTCCTCATTCTAAACCACCCAAAATATTAGATGTCATTCAATACTTATAAGGAGAACTATGTGCGCAAGGCTAAAGAAGCTGGAATCGCCGAACCTTTTCCCGAGGACAATATGAGTGAAGGATACTATGAAGTATACTTTGACCAAGATGTAGAGCATGATCTAACTAAACCTGTACACTACCCCGGATCCAAGCACTACCCGATAAATGTTCCTGATAGCCCACCGAAACAAGGAAATGAACCACCAAGGCACTTAAGCTACCACCCACCAACAATACCCATGTACCATCCATCGGAGATCCCCACATACCATCCATCGGAAATCCCCATATATCAACCATCAGAGATACAACCTTACTCAACTGGAATTTCAAATTACCAACCACCAAATCCTCACCCATCCTATGCTTTCCTTTCCAATTTACCAATCAAGGAGGAACTGAGATCCTCTTCATCCGATTGGATGCAATGCCACTCAGATCAACGAAGGTGGCATATCGGAACTTCTACCATGGATGCTGTTGATTCCCACTCTAACAAGGAAGGACCCTCTTGCAAGCCCAAAATGAGGGTAATGATGCCATACGAGAACTTTCGCATGCCCGCAATGTCAAAGGAGACTGATCAAATGGAAGAAGAGGACCCATAAGAAGAGGACCCAGAGAAGGAGGATCCAGAAGAAGAAATTGAGGAGGAACAGGAAGAAGAGTACCCTGAAAATCCTAACGAGATATCAACTCCAATGGAGGAATCACTCACTTCCCAAAACACAAGCTATGGTTCCGTTGTCCCTTATGTTCAATATCTCGAGAACCTCAAGAATCAAGCATCATCAAGCTTCTCACCATTCCAAGGAGAGATTCCATCAATAGAAAAGCAAGCTAATGAGATCCGAGAACAAAACATGGCTGCTGAAGCTTTCTTCCACTACCCTTCCGATGTAACGGCATCTCCGCATACCGAACCAAGGAATCATTATGAAATTGTGACCATGGGTTTCCGCGACCCAACTCCGAGAAATGTATACCCCCATGAAGTTCCACAATCATATGAGGAACACTTGGATCACGCCCTACACGAGTCGGATGATTGGAGGAAAAATATGGCCATTGAAGGAAAGAAAAAGAAGAAGATATGAGAGACACTTCTTCGCAAATGCAACAAGTTGACGAAGGTTGTGAGAAAGTTTATGAAAGATTAAAGACTGTGGTGATGAAGGATGTGAAGTAGAAGTATGTGTGTTATAATCTAGTGTGTTATGTGACATAAGTATGTAACAAGAACGTTGAGACGTTCTTGAAATAAAGATAGGATAATCCACATATATATCTATCAAATGATATATATATGTGTGTGTTGTAATATACGTATATATATCCTTATGTGATATATATATATATATATATATATATATATATGAATGTTAAATAAAATGTTGTAATAAGAAAAGAAATTTGTTAATTTCAGATATATTGAAAAAGAAAAAGATAAAAATGTTTGAACAAAGTAACAACAATGAGAACGCCTGAAAAGAGAAAGAAATAAGAAAAGAAAAGGGGAAAGACCCCGTAAATAAACAAGATGACCCAATTCCCGAAAAATATATGAGTCATATACAAAAGATGATAAAAGATGCAGTTAGGGTAGAGTCAATGGCTAGGTCCCAATCGAAAAACTAAAAACATTCTCATTCCGTTAATCAATCCCGAAAATCTGTAAAATCCCATCCGAAACCGTCTCATGTCGAGGAAAGTGTTCATGAGTCCAACGCTGATGGTGCGGTTAGACAAGAATTCAAGAAATTTTAAATTGGTGGTTGTTCGTTTAGAGATTTCAAATATTATGGACCAAAGGAATTTCATGGTGACAAAGGAGCCATCACAACAGTGAGGTGGCTTGAAGAGATGGAGACGATCGTCATAACGAGCAAGTGTTCCGATGAAGAAAAGATTCAATATTTTGCCCTTATGTTCAAGGGAGAATCGCTCGAGTGGTGGAATACGATGATCATTAGTAAGGGAAGAGAAGTGATGTACAATTTGACTTGGAATGAGTTTAAGGAAATGATGATGGAAAAATTTTGTCCAATGCATGAAACTGGCCAAATTCAAACCAAGTTCCTGAATCACAAGGCCGTTGGAACAAACCTTCGTGATACAACACAAAATTTCACGAATACTGTCTATTGATTCCCCAGCTGGTTACTCCTGAATCCAGCAAAGTGGCACGTTATATTTGGGGATTACCACGAGAGATTCGTGACATGGTGAGATCTCACTTGCCACAGACCGCCTACTCCGAAATGGAATTGGCTGGTTACTTGATGGGCGGAATGATACGCAACAAGGAAGAAGATAAGAAGGTCGTGTCATCTAACGACCAAAGAAGGACTGGAGGAAGCACTGGATACAAGGGCAAGGGCGTAAATCAACATCAAGCTCGATTCAATTCCAACGCCACACCATGCAAAACATGCAGAAGATACCACAAGGGTCGATGTAACTTTGCTCCGCTTCCAAAGGTCTGTGAATCATGTAACCGTCCGGGCACGCAGCGGCCGACTGCTGGAAAAAAAAAAAGATGACCTGCTACAATTGCAGGTGGAACAAACCCACGACTGGTGGTGCAGGTGGAAGTGGTAAAGACAAGAAAGGAAACGCAGGAGTCTTTGTACTCGACACAAAACAAGCTGCTGACATGCCGGAAACCATCACTGGTACGTTTCTAGTCAACGACATCTATGCTAGAGTTTTGTTTGATTCGGGAGCCAATTTATGTTTTATAGATTATAAATTTTGTAGTCTATTAAATGAACCTTTTTAACAAAATTAAATAAAACTCTAAGCGTCGATACTGCTAGCGGCGAAATCGTTACAATCTCCGAAGCCCTTGAAAACGGAAAAATTTTCTTGTCTGGTTATATTCTGCCTATTCAATTGCTGCCTATGACTCTTTCTGGTTTTGACATTGTACTTGGTATGGATTGGTTATCTGATAACCATGCTCGTATCATCTACATTAGCAAAACTATCGAACTTCAAGCCCCCGATAAACTAACCATTCGAATTGAAGGGGACAAAGACGCTGGCCAAGTTAGCATATTTTCCATGATTAGGCTAACAAATGTTTGAATCAAGGATGCTTAGCATTCATGGCTTACGTCACTGAAGAGTCAAAGCCAAAGGAGATAAAGGACGTACCTGTAGTCTCCAACTTTTCTGATGTCTTTCCTGTTGAATTTCCCGGAATCCCTCCCGATCGTGAAGTAGAGTTTAGGATTGATCTTATTCTCGGTACTGCTCCGATCGCAAAGGCACCATATCATCTCGCTCCGACTGAAATGAAAGAATTAAAGAAACAACTCGATGAGCTGCTTGAGAAAGGTTTCATTCGACCAAGTTCATCACCATGGGCAGCGCCAATCTTATTACTCAAGAAGAAGGATGGATCAATGCGTATGTGTATCGATTATCGTGCGTTAAACAAAGTTACAATCAAAAATCGTTATCCACTCCCTCGAATCGATGATCTTTTTGACCAACTTCAAGGTGCTAGTTTTTTCTCAAAAATCGATCTTCGTTCCGGCTACCATCAACTCAAAGTCCAATCCAAGGATATTCCGAAAACTGCTTTTCGAACAAGGTATGGCCATTATGAGTTCACCGTTATGCCATTCGGACTTACTAATGCGCCAGCTGCGTTCATGGACATGATGAATCGTATTTGCAAGCCTTACTTGGATAAATTTGTTATCGTATTCATCGATGACATGCTTATTTATTCTAAGTCTAAAGCTGATCATGAAATCCATCTTCGAACTCTGCTTGAAATTCTTAGAACCGAGAAGTTGTATGCTAAATTTTCAAAATGCGAATTCTGGTTACACGATGTACAATTTCTTGGTCACATCATCAACATCAATGGTATTCAAGTCGATCCCGCTAATATTGAAGCCATCTCTAAGTGGGAGATCCCAAAATCGCCAACCAATATTAGAATTTTCTTACGTTTGGCCGGCTATTACCGTAGATTCATTGAAAACTTTTCCCGAATTGTTGTTCCCATAACTTCTTTGACTCGCAAAAATATCAAATATGAATGGGGAGCAAAACAACAAGAGGCGTTCGATATACTTAAACAAAAGCTCACCCAAGCACCCATATTGGCCTTGCCAAAAGGTATTGAGGATTTTGTTTTCTTTAGCGACGCGTCCCATTCTGGTTTGGGATGTGTACTAATGCAACGCAAGAAAGTAATCGCTTACGCCTCTTAACAACTCAAAATACACGAAAAGAACTATACGACTCACGATCTAGAGTTAGGCGCCATAATCTTTGCACTGAAGATATGGAGGCACTATCTCTATGGAGTAAGATTTACCGTGCATACCTTTCATAAAAGCTTAAAGCATATCTTCGATCAAAAAGAGCTTAACATGCGCCAACGGCGATGGATGGAAACTCTAAACGACTACGATTGCGAGATTGTTTATCATGAAGGCAAAGCCAACGTCGTGGCGGATGCCTTAAGTCGCAAAGAACATTAAAAGCCGAAAAGAGTCCGAGCGTTACGTCTAGAACTTCAAGTCGATCTTCTCAAGAAAATCAAATCTGCACAAACTTAAGCGATCAATAAAAATCAAATCTCCGACGAAAAACGTAACGGCACCATTGACTCGCTAGTCAAGGGTGACGATGGTATCCTTAGACTCGGTAATAGGATTTGAGTACCAATCGTTGGAGACTTGCATGAGAAAATTTTGAACGAAGCTCACAAATCCAAATATATGATGCATCCCAGGAGCAACAAAATGTATCATAATCTCAAAGCAAACTATTGGTGGAATGGAATGAAAAGGGATGTCGCTTCGCATGTTGCGAAATGTTTAACATGTCTGAAAGTCAAGGCTGAACACCAAAAGCCTTCGGGATTTCTCCAGCAACGTGAACTTCCCGTATGGAAGTGGGAGTTAATTACCATGGATTTCATTACCAAACTCCCTAAAACGACTCGTCAACAAAATGCTATTTGGGTAATTGTGGACCGCTTAACAAAGTCCGCACACTTTATACCCATCAATGAATCATACTCAATGGATAGACTAGCGCGTATTTATGTGAACAACATCGTTGCTTTGCATGGAGTACCACTGTCTATAATCTCTGATCGAGACAGTCGTTTCACATCTCATTTTTGGAAAAGCTTCCAACAAGCCTTAGGCACAAAGCTTAACCTTAGCACTGCCTATCATCCGCAAACTGACGGGCAAAGCGAAAGGACGATTCAAACGTTGGAAGACATGCTTTGGGCTTGTGTGATTGACTTAGGTGGAAGTTGGGATGACCACTTACCCGTAATGGAATTCTCGTATAACAATTGCTATCATACAAGTATTCAAGCCGCACCATTCGAGGCGTTATATGGCCGTAAGTGTAGAACGCTCGTTTGTTGGTCTGAAACCGAAGACAATCAACTATCTGGACCTGAGATAGTCCAAGATACCACCGACAAAATCCTTCAAATCCGAGAACGACTTAAGACGACACGTGATCGCCAAAAGAGTTACGCCGATGTCCGTCGAAAGCCGTTGGAATTTAATGTTGGTGACAAAGTTCTTTTGAAAATCTCGCCTTGGAGAGGCGTTGTTCGCTTCGGTAAGAAAGGGAAATTAAGTCCTCGATTCGTTGGACCCTTCGAGGTACTTTAATGAATTGGTACTGTTGCATACCGAATGCGACTAAATGGGAAATGCAAGGGATACACGATGAATTCATGTTTCAAATCTGCGAGAATGCTTGACCGACGAATCTCTTTTAATGCCGTTAAAAGATGTTGAAATTAATGAAAACTTAAAATTTGTTGAGAAACCAATTCAAATAGAAGATTCGAAATTAAAGAAATTGAAAAGACTAACATTAATAATTGTGAAAGTTAAATGGGACACACGAAAAGGGCCCAAGTATACATGGGAACTTGAATCAGAAATGAGAAATAAATACCCCCACTTGTTCTTGTAAAGCAATCTCGAGGACGAGATTTATTTCAAGGTGGGGAGGATGTAACATCATGAAAATTTTGAGTTCAAATTTGCCAAAATTCCAAACCTTAGGGTTTAAAATGAAAATTCTGATTGCTTGTCCCATCGCAATACGCGATGAGACAAAAGGACAAGCCCATCGCGTATCGCGAAGGGCTTGGTCAAAACCTTCTGGAAGGGTCAACATCGATACGCGATCGCTGGTTGAACCAACGTCATCACGTATCGCGATGACGTGTTTTGACACCGTGTGACACGTGTGCCACGTGGCAAACGGTGGCACAGTGTGTCGTCACGTGTCACCACGTGGCCACACGTCCTCCACGTGGCAGGTCTATGTGGTGACATAGAAGACCTACGTCGTGATACACGACGGGCTTGGCCAGGAGGCCATCGAGGTAAGTTTATAAAATAAGAAGACCCACATAACAAAGAAAAGAACAAAAGATAGAATTATAAATATGTATATATGTGTGTAAGTATATATGTATATTTTTTGTTATAAATATTATTGAAGGGATAAATAACTATTCTTAAATAATAAAAAGAAAAAGAATACGTTTCTTATAAATAAACTAATGATTTATAAATTACTTTCTAACTAAAGGTTTTAAAGTAAAAAGAGATTGTGAACTAAAAGTTTATCGAGGTAAAGTTTATAAAATAAGACTAAAGGTCTTAAGCTGAATTGTATATCCGACTAACAAATGGTTATACTCGTACTATAGGTGCGAGATAGCAAGGGAAAGACCCTCGGGCGGTGTTTGAAGCCGATCCCAAAGCGAAAAGGTGAATACGCCCCCAAACTTGTACAAACTTATTTTCAAACGAGTCAAACATGTTATATGAAAATTGTTTACAAGGGACTACGTGTTCCTGAAACCGTTAAAAATAAGAGTATAAGCCTAGCCCTCAGGATGTAGTATACGTTTGTCTGGATCCTTACATATGTGGTAGTACGCGGTGGGCACATCGCACCACACCTGGTCGAAGGACGCTTTCCCGCGGGAAGCACGACCATGTGTATTCTTACGGGTACTTAACTAAGTCGAACGCTACGGTGTTTGCTGAGGTGACCTAGTGTAGAGACTCGAATTTATAAATGTGTTGTTTTAACTTTGTTATTCCTAAGCCACGATGGGCCGAGGCAGGCATAGTCTCGAGGGGTAATAAAGTAAAAGAAAATATTTTAGCGTCAGCATATTCACCAACATTCGTTGTTGACGTATTTTATTTACATTTTGCAGGTGAACAAGGATAGCGCTTGGAATGACGAAGTGCTATAGATATCCGATGGCTTGGATCTTCTGTTTTAAACTCAAATATAATATTAATGGTGGTTTTGTAAAACATAAACAATTAATACTAAGCGGGAAACTTTTATATCCCGTTTCTTTTGAATGTAAATATTTACAACTTTAATCCACATGTTTATAAGTCTTCCGCTAATTAAATGTAACTCTGATTTATTTACAATTGTGGTACCAACTATTGGTCGCACTCCTAGGCCTTAGAAGGGGGTGTGACATTGGTCGCAGTGGGTGGGTTGCATTAGCGGTAGCTGCGGTTGGCGGGAGTAGTAGGTGGTGGCGGGGGCTAGTGGTGGTGGGCGGTTGCTGCAGTGGTGGTGAGAGGGTTGTGGAGGTGATTTCGGGTGAATGAGGGGATGTAATGAACGAAGGAATGGAATGGACAAAGGAATAAAATAAATCATTACCATTCTATTATCTTGTTTGATTAACACATAGAAATGAAATGAATATGTAAGTCCCCCCGGGGCGCCGCCGATCGATACGAGATCCGCACGAGGTCTAGGAGTGCGGAATCCTCCTAGACTCGTTTAATGGTGTAGAAGACGAAGAACACGATTACACACAAACAAACACACGAACAAACACACTAATGGGATAAACACATCTGCAGATCTTTTATATCATAACCAAACCATGTTACAAAACGAAAAAAAACAAAGACACGGCTGACCCGAGGTGAGCTCTACCTCGGGCCGTCCCACACGACTCTGCCTCTCTGTTTCTCTCTAGCTACTTGAACTGAACACACAATACTCTAATTTTCTGGATACTCAAACCTAAACAAGACACATATATATATAGATAAAACAACTTCGCGGGCTTGGGCTTGGGCCAGTAGGCGAAGTTGTTATAACTTCGCCTATGGTGAAGTTGTTCTAACTTCGTACTTCGTTTCCGCTGATCAGAATTGCATAGCGACGGTCACAAAATGCACCAACAGACTCCCCTTTGACCGTTGCTCTCAATTCTAACAAACACAAAAGATCATCTGTTACAAAACATGCACTAACAGACTCCCTCTTAACTGATGATCTTCTGTTTGCTCTTCAACCAGCCGTGTCTGAAACTGTCTTGTAGCTTCACAAATCTACCAATCACCCAGCGTCTTCCATATCAGATCTCCAATTCAGTGTAAGCTTGTCCGACTATATAGATTGGGGTCTTTGAAATGCATGCATCCCCGTGCCTAATTGATCATCTCAACCAATCACGTGAGTCCTTCTGACTTCACCAACACGTGAAGTTCTTCTAACTTCACCAACACGTGAAGCTGGGCTCCCTCCACAACTTCACCAACACGTCGGCATACGATAAGGTTTAATCTTCAACTACTCAACATCAAGTGATCAATTTCATCACAAACCACCTTGACAGAATCTAACACACATGACCATTAATTAATCCGAAGCATCTTCAATCACCAGGGATAACGATCAAGAACATAAACACTTTAATTCCCGATTAAATCCAACTTGTTCCAGAATTTTCACTTTAATAAATAAGCATCATGTTTCAGGATCCAATTCTCTAACGCCTTGAAAATAACATAAATAATATGCTCTGACCGCAATCCAGTAATGACGAAAACCTTCAGTTCAATTTGACTTTCTTCAGTTGGTCAACCTCGAACAACAACTATTTCATTGCCCACAAACACCCAAATATGTGTCAATATCCAGTTTCAATCAATATCCCATTCACAACCTCAACTCCAAATCCAGAGTTGACACGTATTTGTTCACACGTAAGACCAAGAGATAACAAGTTTCACTCATTGACGGAACAACGTCTTTGGTCTCACAATAATCGTGTACACCTGGCCATACAGACGAAAACTCCAAACAATTTTTTTTTTTTTTTAGCTTCGCCTAAAAGTCAACTTCGCCTAAAAGTCAACTTCGCCCCTCCTTAACTTCACCTGTCCATAATGTCGCCTAAACCCTAAAATTTAAGCGACAACTTCGTTTGAACCCCATAACTTCGCCTGCGGCGGCTGTTCGGCCAAAAACGCATCAGAAACGTGCCAGAAACACCAAAACGCAGATCTCGAACCATAGCATAAGAGCCTAAGGCTCTGATACCACTTGTAAGTCCCCCCGGGGCGTCGCCGATCGATACGAGATCCGCACGAGGTCTAGGAGTGCGGAATTCTCCTAGACTCGTTTAATGGTGTAGAAGACGAAGAACACGATTACACACAAACAAACACACGAACAAACACACGAATGGGATAAACACATCTGCAGATCTTTTATATCATAACCAAACCATGTTACAAAACGAACAAAAACAAAGACACGGCTGACCCGAGGTGAGCTCTACCTCGGGCCGTCCCACACGACTCTGCCTCTCTGTTTCTCTCTAGCTACTTGAACTGAACACACAATACTCTAATTTTCTGGATACTCAAACCTAAACAAGACACATATATATATAGACAAAACAACTTCGCGGGCTTGGGCTTGGGCCAGTAGGCGAAGTTGTTATAACTTCGCCAATGGCGAAGTTGTTCTAACTTCGCCTATGGCAGAAGTTGTTACAACTTCGCCTATGGCGAAGTTGTTATAACTTCGCCTATGGTGAAGTTGTTCTAACTTCATACTTCGTTTCCGCTGATCAAAATTGCATAGCGACGGTCACAAAATGCACCAACAGAATAATCACTTTATTATTATTTATTATTAAATAGAAAACTATAAACACATATATTTTTTTTGTTAGTTAATGGAACGATAATAACATAATACGATATAATAATAAAAAGTATAATAATTATTATAGTTATACTATAATAATAATAATAATATTATTATTATTATTATTGGTGATCATTTCTTTCCATTCCTTGAAGGAATGAAAAAAAAACACCTCTTACAAAGGAACGAAAAATGTTATATATGGAAGGATTTTCATTCCATAGGAATAATTTATTCCATTAATTAAGACAACCAAACATGTTTTATTTTATTCATTTGAAATGATTCATTTCATTCCGTCTACCATTACTTCATACCAAACGTTACCTTAAGGTATTTTAGAATGAATGGAATGCACTAGGTAATGAATCATTTCATTCCATTAACCAACCAAACACACTTTTTTTTCATTCCTTGACAATAGTTCATTCCATTCCACATCTCATTCTTGCATACCAAACGCAACATAAATCTTTGAGTTAGATCATCCGTAGTGAGGGACTGAGGGGTAATACATGGTGGAGATATTTTTGTCTTTTTGGAATAAACAATAATAAATAAAATAATAATAATAATAGGGAAATGATGGGAAAGGGTTATTCACTATACATCACATGACGCATAACGCTCCAACAAAAGGGGTATTTACTACATGTGGTCCCTATTTTGACTAAGTACGTGAAAGATGTCTCAAGTCTCACGAATTCGTGGTTAATTAGCTTTTAAAGTGCCAGTCATTGCATACATGTGTACGTAAGCATGTACCATGATCTTCATATTTATTTATTGGGAAAATTCCCAAAATGGCCTTTTGAAGGAGAGAGAAAGGGTAAATAGCCCTAAATCTTAACACATTCCCAAAATAGCCCACCAAATTTGGACTTAGGAGACTAGATCTGGAAAAATATTTAGGCCAATAGAATTCTGACAAATGTCAAACTTGTTCAAAATCCGACGGTTTTTTTTTAATGTTGGGAGACCAGTCCATATTTTCAATTAAATGTTCTTCAGAAAAAAAAACAGTCTTTTCCAACGGTTTAATAATATTTCCTAACGGATCCCCTCAACTTCCAAAACCATGGGAAATTGTACCTTCAAATTCAGTCTTTCAAGACACATTTAGGGTGAATTTGTGCCTAGAAGAAGAGCTATTAGTTTATTTCTTATGTGTTGAAATCTAGTTGTCACACCCCCTTCTTAGGGCTGGGCGTGCGACCAACAGTTGGTACCACATTTGTAAATATATCAGAGTTAACGGTTTAAAAACGGAAGTCTTATATTTATGTGGATTTAAAATATAATATTTACATTAACAAAAGACGGGATTAAAAAGTTCTCGTTTAGTGTTTGAGTATGATTACTTGTTGATATTACAAAAACCACCATTTATAATTAAAGTTTAGCAAAAAGATCCGAGCCATCTGATATCTTGAGCACTTCGAGCTTCCAAGCTCTAATCTTGATTACTTGCAAAATAATTAGAAAATACGTCAGCAACACATGCTGGTGAATATGATGACGCTAAAATATTTTCTTTTACTTGATTACACCTCGAGACATAGTTATGTCCGGCCCATCGTGGCTTAGGAATAGTCAAGCTTTAAAACACAATTATAAATAAAGTTCACACAAAGCACCCTAGCAAACGCCGCAGCGTTCGACACTATTTAGGTAGAATACGTACACACATGGTCATGCTCCCCTCATGGAAAGCGTCATATGACCAAGTGTGTCGCGGTGTGCCCACTGTCTTTTTACCAAATATGTAAGGATCCAAACAAATGTACACAACTGCCCGAGGGCTAGCGCTTACTTTTATAATGTTTTAGAGACACACAGTCCCATGTAATTCTTATTAATTTAATTCTTTTGACTCGTTTTAAACAAGTTTGTAAAGTTTGGGGGCGTATTCACCTTTTTCGATTTGGATCAGCTTCAATACACTTTCCGAGGGTCTTTCCCTTTTTCTTGCTATCTCGCACCTATAGAACGAGTATAACTTTTTGTTAGTCGGATATACAATCCGGCTTAAGACCTCTAGTCTCCTTTTATAATCATTACCTCGATTATATTTTCTTTAATATAAAACTTCTAGTTAAAAAGGTATTCTTTCTTTCTTTTCTTTTATAAATTAAAAGTCTCTCTTTTAACTTATTTTCTTTTCTTTTATAAGATAAACCTTAAGTTAAACTTATTTTATTATATTTTTTTTAAACCCTACGTTTCTTCTTGTCAAAGAAATTATTCTTTTCTTTTCATTATTATTTAAGAATATTCATAATTACTTAGATAATATTCTATAACAAAGAATTTAAATAATAATCACATTGATATGTATATATTAGTTTTCTTTTCTTTGTTTTATTTTATTTTATTAATCGAGGTATCGAGTATAACCTCGACTTAGTGTTTTAAGCCTTTAATATTTTATTATTATTTTATTCGGGTATCATGCCTACTTTGGTTTGCTTATAGAAACCCTAAAAAATCGAGCAGAACTTTGACGCCGCTTCGTTTTCTTTATCTTCTTGATCAACACACCACCTTGGCAAGCACAACGATGCACTCTAATATTCACCACACTCGTTGGCACCCTTATCGAGGCGAGTCGTCGGGACGTTCTTTGGCAGCTCCTCCTTTGAAATAACGTTGTGGGATCGTCGGGATATTATGAGTTTAATGGCACGAGAAACGAGGAATTTGGGTACGGAACTCGAGGGAACTTTGCACGTACTTTGAGGTAGTGAGAGAGTATATTTTAGAGAGAGAAAGCTGTTGTGGATTGGTGTTAAGAGTGAGAGAGCCCATGGCCTCTATTTATAGGCAAAGTCAGTAAGGCCGTCGCGATACGCGATGGCTTTTTGGCTCTGGCGTCGCGTATCGCGACGTAGAGTGATGACATCGCCAATAGGCTTGCCACGTGGCGAGACACGGTGGCAGACGTGATGCCACGTGGTGACACATGGCGGAGTTTGTGCCAAGTGTGGACACGTGGCACACCAAGTGCCTTGCTTGTCAGACAACCCGTCGCGATACGCGATGGGTTTTCCTTCTTATCCATCGCTTATCGCGATAGGTGAGGAAAATCATAATTTTCATTTTTAACCCTTGAGTTTAAAATTTGTCATTTTTGGTCCTTTATCTATTGAAACTTGGTATTTTAAATCCGAAACTTTCACGATATTACATCCTCCCCACCTTGGAATGAATCTTGTCCGCGAGATTCGCTCTTAGAACAAGTGGGGGTACATTTTCTTCATTTTGGATTCGAGTTCCCAAGTGTATTCGGGGCCTCTTTGTGGGTCCCATTTCACTTTCACAATTTTCAATGTTCGTCTTTTTAATTTCTTTGTTTTTGAATCTTCGATTTGAATTGGTCGTTCTACGAATTTTAGATTCTCCTTAATTTCAACATCTTTTAAGGGCATTGACAAAGATTTATCGGCTAGACACTTTCGCAGATTAGATATGTGGAATACGTCGTCTATCCCTTGCATTTCTTCGGGTAGTCGCAAGCGATAAGCAACAGTCCCGATTCGCTCGAGTATTTCAAATGGTCCTACGAATCGACGACTAAGTTTTCCTTTCTTACCGAAGTGAACAACGCCTTTCCATGGCGAGACTTTCTTAATAACTTTGTCACCAACATTGAATTCCAACGGCTTTCGACGGACATAGGCGTAGCTCTTTTGGTGATCACGTCTCGTCTTGAGTCGTTCTCGGATTTGTAAAACTTTGTTGGTGGTTTCTTGGACTATCTTGGGTCCAGATAATTGATTATCTCCAGTTTCAGACCAGCACACGGGAGTTCTACATTTATGGCCATACAACGCCTCGAACGGTGCGGCTCGAATACTCGTGTGATAGCTATTGTTATACGAGAATTCAATTAGGGGTATATGGTCGTCCCAACTTCCACCTAAGTCTATCACATAAGTGTGGAGCATATCTTCCAATGTTTGAATTGACATTTCGCTTTGCCCATCAGTTTGTGGATGATAGGCGGAGCTAAGGTTTAACTTTGTGCCCAACGCTTGTTGTAAGGTTTTCCAGAAATGAGACGTGAATCGACTGTCTCGATTAGAAATTATAAACAGCGGTACTCCATGCAAAGCAAGGATGTTGTTCACATAGAAACATGATAAGCTATCCATTGAGTATGACTCGTTGATAGGTATGAAGTATGCGGATTTTGTTAGTCTATCCACAATGACCCAGATAGCATTATGTTGACGAGTCGTTTTCGGGAGTTTCATGATAAAGTCCATTGTTATTAACTCCCACTTCCAAACAGGAAGTTCGGGTTGCTGAAGCAATCCCGATGGATTTTGATGTTCAGCCTTGACTTTCAAACATGTTAAACATTTCGCAACATGCGAAGCGATGTCCTTTTTCATCCCATTCCACCAGTAGTTTGGCATTAGGTTTTGGTAGATTTTGTCATTACCGGGGTGCATTGATATACATCTATTTATACATCTCGAATCCTGTGTAAAGTTATATTTCTTTAATATTTTTAGTTCGCTTTAGTTCGTGTTTTGTTTATCTTTTATTATTTAAGGTTTTGAGTCAAGTTTTACCTATTTATTATGTTTTATATCTTTTGGTGTCCTGAGTGTGAAGCTCTAATTCTTTCTATCATATCATGTAAAGGTTAAGTTCGTCTTTTGTTCGTTTTGCTTGTCGATGATTACGTGATTGCTTCACTAATGTTTTGTTATGTTTTCATATATATGATGGCGTGGAGAAGCAAGGGAAACAAGTTCTAGAAGATTCTCAATGTTACTTGGAGTTTAAGAGGAGATTAATCAAGATTTAATAAAGAATAATCAAGAAAAAACAACAAAAATCCGAAATTCCCTTTTTGAGGGCGCCGCCGCACGCGAAGGTGAAGGGCTATGGCGGCCGCGCGGCGCCTAGGGCCTTCTGGTCAACATCTTTTGCAAGTCAAAGCCCATTATGCGTTCTATATATATATATATATATATATATATATATATATATATATATATATATATCTTTACACCCTAGTCGATTCTAGACACTATTGGCAGCCGATTTCAAGAGTTTTTCCAAGGTTTTAAAGGTGATTTGAAGCTAGGAACTAAGGAGGATCAAGAGAGCTTTCATCCAGGTGTTCGAGGATCAATTGCAAAGGGTTTTATCGCTCTAACTTTCGTTCCTTTTTCATTATTTATCATGATGTTTCTCTTTGTTTTTAAGACTTGTTTAGGATTGTTTTTAATAATGATTCAAGGCTAGACTTCATGTCTACCTAGGTTAGATGAACATGTTTGAGACTTGATTCTTGCTTTGGACTTATGTTTTGATTATGGTTTCGTTTTATTAATAGTAAAAGACTTGATTTTTCTTTCATGATGCGTATAAGTATTTATTATCTTGATTGATTATTAATTATTGATTCACATGGATCTTGCTTTCTATTGATTGTGTTCTTTAGATATTAGGGTTCATGTTTAATCATTACTTGGTGTTTTGATTATTATGGTTGAATAGGCTTATTATATCATAGAAGTTTATTAATCGTTAATTAGGATTTTGAATGCTTTGCTAAATTCAATAGTTGTAAGGTGAGGAGTTGTTCATGTGTCTTGGTCAATTGCATGCTAGGATAGTAGTGACAATATTCTTGCTTAATGTGTTGATCCTTGTTCATGATGTCATGCTAAGTTTATCAAGTTATCTAGAGTTTTGTGTTTCGTAAGATTGCTTGCTTTAGATACTATTAATTAACCCTATTTGATAACCGTAAGAAGTAAATATAAGAGATTGCTTAATAATCTAATATTCATTCTTTGGGATTTCGTTTGATTCAGTCAATAGTCCTTAGGGTTTGTTAGATGAATACGTTTAGAAATCAGTTTCCATAATCATGTTATTTGTCCATTGCTTGATGATTGTTGATACATGGGATTCTTACTTAGGTAGATTCCTTCTCTGATTGGTTTCGATCATGTGTTTAATTGCTTATTTCTTGTTTACTTGTTTATTTGCTTTCTTAGTTAAATCCTAGTTTAAAAACCCCCTTTAAACATTAATAATAAATAGTCATGTCGTAAGTCGAGTCTAATTAGTTAATTAACATAATTTATAGAGTCCTGTGGGTTCTATATTACGGTACTTAGCTTTAGTACAATTGACCAGTTCACTTGCCGGTGTTTTGTGTAGTTGAGTCTTAAGTCTAGTTTTTATTACTTGTTTAGTTTAGTTAATATTTAATTGACTGTTTTCACCACATCAAGTTTTTGGCGCCTTTGCGGGGACTCCTTGCGATTGCGTTAATAGCTTTACTTGGAATTACTTGCTATATACGTGCTATTGTGTTTTTGCTTTTGAGTTTTTAGGGTTTTAGTTAATTAGCTTTTTACGTGTTTATTTTTATTTTTATTTTTTTATTGTGAGTCGTAGGTGTCTAATTGTCCGTGTCTTTTGCTTGTTTAGATTCTTGTAATTATGTGTGAAATTTGTAATGGACCTCACTTTACCATTAAATTTCCATACAATAGTAACCTTAATTGTGATACGTGTGGTGATCCTCATTTAACCTATGATTGTCCATATAAGAGTTCTAGCTTTATTTGTTATAGATGCTATGGTTTTCATTGACTCGTGCATGTCCATATAATCGTACTAACCCCTATGTGCAGCAACAGTCTTATCTTTCACAGGGGTCCTCATCATATTATAATGAACCAGATCAGGGATATCAATACAACCAAGGCCAAAGTTATGGCCAACATTCCGAGAGCAACCCCAACAGGGGTGCTGTGGCGTATTTGAATAAGATCGAGGAGTTGTTGACCCGACCATTGGAGAAAGATGCCCAATACCAACAAACATTAGCTGAACATGATACTATACTAAGAAATCAAATATCTGTTTTTTCAGGTCTCCAAGATGCAGTTGAAGAAATCTCCAGAAAACTGACAAAGGTGGAAGAAGGGCAAAATCAGATCTCCCAATGCGTGTACGAGTCAGATAGCGAATTTATTCGAGAAGCCAAAGAGGAGAGTGTGCAGCTAGAGGAGCAACCGACACCTGGTTATAAGTATGATGCGGAAGGCAACTATTTGGGATACATGAATCGATTGGGCGAGTTGTTCCCTACATTTCCAGAAGAAGGGAAAGAGTCAATCATGGAATACGTAGATGAAGAAGATGAGCTCATCCCGGATACGGAGACACGAGTGGCTAATGAAGTCCCACCTCAGGTTTCACAGGTATGTGTTGCTAATTGTACTGAGTTTTGTAGTGACTTCGATGATGATTGTGACGAGGAGGAGTGGGCTGCATATCTGAGATCAATTATGGTGAAACCTGTGTTTGAGGAAGAGATAGAATTGAGAGAGTCACTCGAGCTAATGTTTGGTGTTGAGGATATGGTTAAGGTTGATAATGAGCTTAACGGGGAAGATAAATTCTTGAATCTGGAGTTGGATGGATTGTCGGATTACGACGGGGAAGACACATTAGACGTTAATGAGGATGTTGCGTTTTTCGAGGCCCGACTTGTAGAGGATAGTGTAGATGAGGATGTGGTGTTAGAGGAAGAACACTATTGCCAGCCCGTCGACTGTGTTTTGAATGCTTATCGAGGAGTAAAACCACGAGAGAAGGTCGAGGATGAGAAATTACCTGAAAACCAAACTTACGTATATTTTAGGATATGGTCTACGGGACAGAAGATGCCATTGAAATTCAAGAACGACCAGTCTTCTCGATACATGCCATGCATTCGGCTCTTGCTAGGTACGTTGTTGGTACATGTGTCGTTTAAATATAGGTGGTCTGACCCATTATTGATTTTTAATTCTAATTTAATTGTTTGCGGTTCCACCATTGATATATTACTGTTTGATAAATTCCGGGTGGAACTAAACGGGTTGGACAGGGTCCAGATTAAGGAGAAACCTCCTGATTAAGTTCAAGTGTGGGGAGGTTTCGCGGAGTTTGTATAATTAATCAAGTCAATAACGTAGTTTTTTTGTAGTTCTTCTTTGTTTTTTGTATTTTTGATTTTTGATAGGTAAAATAAAGATTGTTTGAGCTAGAGACGATCCCCAAGGAAGGGTATATTGAAAAAGACAAGTGTGGGGATGGAGCAGCTGAGCCGTATACTTTTTATTTATTTATTTGTTGCTAATTATTCATGATTTATTTGTTGGTTGGTGAAGTACTTTAATTGCTTAATATCTATCATTTTGATAAGATACATCTTTAGATATGTTTGTTTTGTTTTGCCGCTTACGTTCGTGTGTGAGAAAAGGAGTTACCAATTGCTGAGCACGTTCGTAGTTGGAGGGCATTCATGGAAGAAGACTTTGGCATCATATTTCATGCGCATATTACCAGCTAAGTCTTTTCCATTTATCTAGCTTGTTAACTTTTTATTTTGCTGTGTTTTAAATTTTTAGATTTTTAGTTTTTGTAGTCCGACTTTAATTTTTATTTTAAGTCGTCCTTATCCTTGAATTGAGGACAATGCAAAATTTAAGTGTGGGGATATGATATTTGAGTCGTAGTTTAAATCGAGTTTAAATTTAAAAAAGAAAAAAAAATAAAAAAAATTGGAAAATGTTTTAAAAAAAGTGTCCCTTGAATATAGTTTTTTTTTTGCGTTAAAGTAGGAGATGATGATATTTATCGGGAAATCGGTTTTTCAAACTATTAATAATATGAGATAAATAATAGAAAACGCACTTAACTTGGGATGTGTCGGTAGACTCAACCTTGAAAATGAAAGGGCAAATTTGATAAAATGGTTTAAACGGAAATCTTTTGTGGGTAAAGCGTTATGAAAATAAGTAATGAAAGGTCGGGCCATACTCAAGCCTCAATTATTGGTATGAAAAGTGGAAATATTATAAGTTTTAAAATTTGAATACGTTATCATATGATGCTTGGGTAGGTTTAACGTTAGAGTATGCCATGTAGCCTGTGATATAAATCTTAAAATGCTTAGTTTAGTGTTTTACACCTCATTGGCGTATGGTTTTATAACCTTAATTCTTGTATTGATGGGATGCTTCGGGTCCGGAGACCATTGGTCTGTATGCAATTTATTCATCTGGGTATTCACAATTCCTAAGTGGGGTTGTGAATATTTAAAATTAAGCCAAAAAGAACAAACCCTTATAAGTCTATAAACATGATTACAAAAGTACAAATTCACTACAGACTTGATCATCCACGCTGTTAGCCATGTGGGGTCCCATTGCTCGCGTCTCATTACCATTAAGAAACGGACTACAAGGGACACGCTACATGTAAGCCCTACAGATGAAATTTTGCATGCTCACCTATGGTGATGGTTTCGGGGTGTTGCTTGATAACGGGGGTATGTCATGTTGTGGGGAACACTAGCTATAAATTAATTGAACCTTAATCATATCTAATGGCTGCTTGGTAGACTTTGATGCTTAAGCTTAGGTGGATAAACAATACCCTTGATCGTCTTAACTATTCATAAAAAAATAGAGCAACAAAAGTTTTAAATCTGCTAATTTTGAGGTTTAAGTCAAGTTGGGGTGGTCTGGTCCGGTAAAAGCTGAAAATAAGCGGGACTTAATTGTGTAAACCACTGAGTAAAACTTGTCGGAACTTATTTGTCCCGGTAAAGATTAAGGCATGGGTTTAAGTGGACAACAATATCGGTGATCGCGGTTTTTGCGTTTTCTGAGCTTTAAAAATTGACTTATATCTTTGTTAGACTATAATTTTCCGATTCTGATCCAACTGCATAAGACTTTTTCTGGGACGAAAAAAGAGTAAGGGTGAGGATATTTGATATACATCTCGAATCCCGTGTAAAGTTATGTTTCTTTAATATTTTTAGTTCGGTTTAGTTCGTGTTTTGTTAATCTTTTATTATTTAAGGTTTTGAGTCAAGTTTTACCTATTTATTATGTTTTATATCTTTTGGTGTCTTGAGTGTGAAGCTCTAATTCTTTCTATCATATCATGTAAAGGTTAAGTTCGTCTTTTGTTCGTTTTGCTTGTCGATGATTACGTGATTGCTTCACTAATGTTTTGTTATGTTTTCATATATATGATGGCGTGGAGAAGCAAGGGAAACAAGTTCTAGAAGATTCTCAATGTTACTTGGAGTTTAAGAAGAGATTAATCAAGATTTAATAAAGAATAATCAAGAAAAAACAACAAAAATCCGAAATTCCCTTTTTGAGGGCGCCGCCGCACGCGAAGGTGAAGGGCTATGGCGGCCGCACGACGCCTAGGGCCTTCTGGTCAACATCTTTTGCAAGTCCAAGCCCATTATGCATTCTCTCTCTCTCTATATATATATATATATATATATATATATATTTACACCCTAGCCGATTCTAGACACTATTGGCAGCCGATTTCAAGAGTTTTTCCAAGGTTTTAAAGGTGATTTGAAGCTAGGAACTAAGGAGGATCAAGAGAGCTTTCATCCGGGTGTTCGAGGATCAATTGCAAAGGGTTTTATCGCTCTAACTTTCGTTCCTTGTTCATTATTTATCATGATGTTTCTCTTTGTTTTTAAGACTTGTTTAGGATTGTTTTTAATAATGATTCTAGGCTAGACTTCATGTCTACCTAGGTTTGATGAACATGTTTGAGACTTAATTCTTGCTTTGGACTTATGTTTGGATTATGGTTTCGTTTTATTAATAGTAAAAGACTTGATTTTTCTTTCATGATGCGTATAAGTATTTATTATCTTGATTGATTATTAATTATTGGTTCACATGGATCTTGCTTTCTATTGATTGTGTTCTTTAGATATTAGGGTTCATGTTTAATCATTACTTGGTGTTTTGATTATTATGGTTGAATAGGCCTATTATATCATAGAAGTTTATTAATCGTTAATTAGGATTTTGAATGCTTTGCTAAATTCAATAGTTGTAAGGTGAGGAGTTGTTCATGTGTCTTGGTCAATTGCATGCTAGGATAGTAGTGACAATATTCTTGCTTAATGTGTTGATCCTTGTTCATGATGTCATGTTAAGTTTATCAAGTTATCTAGAGTTTTGTGTTTCGTAAGATTGCTTGCTTTAGATACTATTAATTAACCCTATTTGATAACCGTAAGAAGTAAATATAAGAGATTGCTTAATAATCTAATATTCATTCTTTGGGATTTTGTTTGATTCAGTCAATGGTCCTTAGGGTTTGTTAGATGAATACGTTTAGAAATCAGTTTCCATAATCATGTTATTTGTCCATTGCTTGATGATTGTTGATACATGGGATTCTTACCTAGGTAGATTCCTTCTCTGATTGTTTTCGATCTTGTGTTTAATTGCTTATTTCTTGTTTACTTGTTTATTTGTTTTCTTAGTTAAATCCTAGTTTAAAAACCCCCTTTAAACATTAATAATAAATAGTCGTGTCGTAAGTCGAGTCTAATTAGTTAATTAATGTAATTTATAGAGTCCCGTGGGTTCGATATTCCGGACTTACTTAGCTTTAGTACAATTGACCGGTTCACTTGCCGGTGTTTTGTGTAGTTGAGTCTTAAGTCTAGTTTTTATTACCTGTTTAGTTTAGTTAATATTTAATTGACTGTTTCTAGCACATCATGCATCATGTACTTAGACTTGTGAGCTTCATTCATCATCTTTTCACACAAGTCTCCAATAATCGGTACCCAAATTCTATTTCCGAGTCTAAGGATACCATCGTCACCCTTGACTAACGAGTCAATGGTGCCGTTACGTTTCTCATCGGAGATCTTTTTTTCGTTGATCGCTTGAATTTGAGCGGATTTGATTTGTTCAGTGAGATCAACTTTAAGATCTAATCTTAATGCTCAGACTCTTCTTGGTTTTTCAGGTTCCTTACGACTCAAGGTGTCAACTACAACGTTGGCCTTACTTTCATGATAAACGATCTCACGGTCATAGTCATTCAAAATTTCCATCCAGCGTCGTTGACGCATATTGAGTTCTTTTTGCTCGAAAATATGTTTCAAAACTCTTGTGATCGGTATACACGATAAATCTTACTCCATAAAGATAGTACCTCCATATCTTTAAAGCAAAGATTATGGCGCCTAACTCTAGATCGTGATTTGTGTAGTTTTTTTAGTTTACCTTGAGTTGACTTGAGGCGTAAGCGATCACTTTCTTTCGTTGCATCAGTACGCATCCTAAACCGGAATGGGGTGCGTCTCTAAAGACAGCAAAATCCTCGATACCTTCTAGCAAGGTCAGTATAGGTTCTTGGTTGAGTTTCTGTTTAATTATATCGAACGCCTCTTGTTGTTTGGTTCCCCATTCATACTTGATATTCTTACGAGTTAACGAGTTTAGGGGAATGACTATACGAGTGAAATTTTCAATGAACCTTCAATAATAGCCGGCCAATCCTAAGAAACTTCGGATCTCAGTTGCGACTTTGGAATCTCCCACTTAGAGATAGCTTCAATCTTAGCGGGTTCCACTTGAATACCATTTATGTTGATGATGTGACCAAGAAATTGCACTACATGAAGCCAGAACTCGCATTTTGAGAGCTTGGAGTACAGCTTCTCGGTTCTAAGTAGTTCAAGTAAGGTTCGAAGGTGGTTCTAATGATCTTCCTTAGACTTAGAATAAATAAGTATGTCGTCGATGAATACGATAAAAAATTTATCCAAGTAAGGCTTACATATTCGATTCATCATATCCATGAATGCGGCTGGAGCATTAGTGAGACCAAACGGCATTACCGTGAACTCATAATGTACATACCTTGTTCGGAACGCGGTTTTTTGGGATATCTTCGGATTGGACTTTAAGTTGGTGATAACCATAACGCAGATCGATTTTAGAGAAATAGCTTGCACCTTGGAGTTGGTCAAAAAGATCGTCGATTCGAGGGAGTGGATATTGATTCATGATGGTAACTTTGTTGAGAGCTCGGTAGTCGATACACATGCACATGGATCCATCTTTCTTCTTGACGCATAGATTTGGCGCTCCCCATGGCGATGAGCTTGGGCGAATGAATCCCTTCTCGAGTAACTCATCAAATTGTTTCTTCAACTCCTTCATTTCGGTTGGTGCTAAACGATATGGGGCTTTGGCGATTGGAGCAGTACTAGGCATAAGATCGATCCTAAACTCTACTTCACGATCAGGAGGGATTCCAGGGAGTTCGTCGGGAAAGACATCGGAAACAATTGGTATGTCTTTTAATTCTTTCGGTTTGGATTCTTTGGTAACGTAGGCCATGAAAGCTAAGAATCCTTGATTTAAACATTTGTTAGCCCTAATCATGGAAATTATGCTAACTTGGCCAGCGTCTTTGTCCCCTTCAAATCGAATGGTTCGTTTATCAGGGGCTCTGGTTCGTTTATCAGGGGCTCGAAGTTCAACGGTTTTTCTATTGTAAATGATACGAGCATGGTTTTTGGATAACCAATCCATACCAAGTATAATGTCAAAACCAGCAAGAGTCATTGGCAAAAATTGAATAGGCATAATATAACTAGCCAATAAAATTTTTCCGTTTTCTAAAGATTCATTGATTTTGACAGTTTCGCCACTAGCGGTCTCGACGATTAGGGTTTTATTTAGTTTTGTTAACAGTTCGTTTAATAGACTACAAAAGCTATAATCTATAAAACTTAAGTTGGCACCCGAATCGAATAAAACCCTAGCATATGTATCATTAATTAAGAACGTACAGGTAATGGTTTCCAGTATGCCGGCCGCTTTTCGGGCATCAAGCATAAAGACCCTTGCGTTGCCCTTTTTCGTTTCATTTTTTGGGCCACTTCCACTCGCATTACTAGTGGCGGATTTGTTTTTTGGACACTCAAAGCTTAGATGACCCATATCTTTACAGTTGAAACAGGTCATTGTCTTCTTCTAGCAGTTGGTCATTGCGTGGTCGGGTTTGTGTCACGAATCACAAACAGTTGCGGTTGAAGACGGAGCAAAACGGCATTGACCTTTATGGTACTTTTTGCATGTATTGCATGGTGTGGAATTAGAATTGAATCCAGTTCTGTGTTGATTTAGGCCTTTGCCCTTGAATTAGGTGCTTCCCCCAGTCCACTTGTTGTCATGTGTTGGTACTACTTTCTTATCTTCCTCTTTGTTGCGGATCATACCGCCCATTAGATATCCAGCCAATTCCATTGCAGAGTCAGCGGTTTGTGGGAGGTGTGACCTCACCATGTCGCATATTTCCCGCGGAAGTCCCCATATTTGCTGGAATCAGGGTTACCCAGCTAGGGCACGAGTCGGCAATACTCGTGGAATTTGGTGTTATATTCTCTGAGATTTGTTCCTACGACCCTATGGTTAAGGAATTTCGTTTGGATCTGGTCGGTCTCATGAATAGGACATAATTTCGCCATCATCATTTCCTTGAATTCTTCCCATGTCAAGTTGTACATCACTTGCCTTCCCTTACTCAAAATCAGCGTGTTCCACCATTCTAAAGCTTCGCCCTTAAACATTTGGAGTATTGAATCTTTTCCTGCTCAGAACACTTGCTTATAATCACGATTGACTCCATCTCCTCGAGCCATCTAACAGTTGAAATGGCGCCTTTGTCGCCATAAAACTCTTTGGGTCCGAAGTATTTAAAATCCTTGAACGAACAGCTATCAATTTTCATTTTCTTAAATTTTTCCTTAACATCAGCATCAGCATTTGATTCATGAACACTCTTTTCAACGTGAGACGGTTTAGGACGAGATTTGACATATTTTCAATAGGGTTCAACAGATTGGGACTGCCTAGATTGAGTTCTAGCTTGTAATTCGGCCCTAACGCCTTCTTTTATCATTTGTTATATTTGATTCATATATTTATCGGGTATTCTCCCTTCTTGTTCCTTCTCATGTTCTTTCTCTTTTTCTTTTCTTTTATCTGCTTATTTTCGAGAAGCTTCAAGATTATTACTTTGTTGCGATATTTTCTTTTCTTTTCTACCTTTTCTTTTTAACTGAAATTTTACAAATTTTCCTTCATAAATACACATTTTAATATATATATATATATATTATTACAACATTTATATATATATATATATCGTTACTCAATATATATATATATATATACCTATCCTTATTCATAGAACATTTCAATGTTCTTTATTACACATATTATTACAATACATAACACACATCAACACTATTCGATTCATCTCATGATCTCGGTCCTTCAGGTGCTTTTTCACCATCTTGGTCATTTTGTTACATTTCCGAAGAATCTTATCACCTATATTTTTTCTTCTTGTTCTCCTCCACAACTATCCTTTTCCTCAGGTCATCGGTCTCGTGTAAGGCCCTGCCCAAATGTTCCTCTTGGGACTGCGGAATTTCATTTGGATATCCATATCTTGGCAGCGGATCGCGGTACCCCATCATGACTATATCATAGTGATTCTTTGGGTTTGGGTATGGCGATGATGTCACGTCAGACAGATAATTGAAGAATGTCTCAGCAGCTTCATTTTGTTGGCATATTTCATCTACTTGTTCCGCAATGGATGGGATCTTGCCTTGATATGGCGGGAAACTTGGATGGAGACTCGTTCCTTAGACTTTGAAGATATTGAAAATAGGGGTCTACAGATCCATACTTTGGATCCTTTTGGAAGAGCGGTTGCACATATCCTTTTCCAGGCGGGCAGTCACAGTCGGACGGTTCCTTCATTGGCGTTATTACTTCATTGGGATTCTCCTCCTCGGGGTCCTCTTCTTCCTCCGGGTCTTCCTCTTCTTCAGGATCCTCCTCCTCCATCAAGGGCAGTCTCTTTAACTATCGGGTGCATACGAAAACTCTCATACGGCATCATGACCCTCATTCTTGGCTTTCGGGAAGGTCCTTCATAGTTATTGGGGTGAGAGTCAACAGAATCAAAAGCAGAGGTTCCGGTGTGCCATCTGTAACAACTCGGACTTTTCCAATTTATAAACCCTACCCATTTCGATGTTCGGGAAATTTTTTAGCATTTATCAAGTAAAATAGCTATTATTATATTACTATTTATTTAATTATATATTATATATTTATAACTTCCACATTTTGGCTATTATAACCCACAAACCAAACTTTAACTCAAATATGCTTCCACCTCAAATCTCCAAGGACCAAACTGTAACTTACGTATGTTATTATTTTTATTATTGTTATTATTATTATTATTCATGAACCCATTAACCCATATCACTAATCTGGTTATCCTACACCCAGACCCGATACCACATTCATATCTTGTACCCGAATTCAATAATCAGTTACTTAATCTTCGTGATCTATATGGAATTGAATCAAAATCCCTATTATACATTGCATATTCGGTTCACTGACTATTTGAATTGAGAAACATCATCAATTGTTTTCGTTTTCCTATTATCTTCTAGCCGACCCTAACCCTAAATCATTATGCATATAAACAATCGTATAAATTCAATTAAACGCGCATATAGCCTCCATATACCAGCGCCTAACTAAACCCTTCAGTCAATTATGTTATCATCGTCATCTGTTCCAGCTCTTGAACCTGCTATGGCCGCCGTCTATCTCTACTAATTAACCCTCCTATAATCATCGTTACAGGTAATTGCATATGTGGTTATGATAGCGTTCAAATGTAGATCAAAAGCCCTAAATCCGTTTTGATCAATTGTAACGGGTTTAATCAGATCAATTTCTAGGGTTTATGTATTGAATCTGAGTTGAACAGCTTGTGTATATATTTAAAAGAAACGAGTTTATGACGCACATCGCTGATGAAGCTCAGCTGGTTAATTCAAGTGTGTTATGGGGCGGAGGTCGTGTGTTCAACCCCCTGCACCCGTTATTTTTGGAAAAATTATCATTATCATTTTTTTAATTAATTTATAACTATATTAATAATACTAGTGATTGATTAAAACCATTCTAATAAGAACCGACTTTTTAATAATCGTTTAGCTCATGTTTACTTTCGTGTATATACATAAATAAACATTTATGTATATAAATATTTATTAACTTAAAAACCTAATATTTATCTAGTAAAGTATATATATATATATATATAGTTATAAATTCTAAAGTAATACTTTTCAAGAGCTATATTTTATTAAACAAATTAATTATTTTATCTTATATATGATATTATATTATTATAATATTAACTTAATATTGTTTATCTAGTCGTCATAGTAAATCTTGTACTTTAATTAGCGTATCTGTTTTCTCTTTGTTTCCTCATTAGGCTTTAACATTCGCGCATGATTCCCGCAATCATCATTCCTAGTATTCCCTTGTTTCCTTTGTTCATCTATTGAGGTGAGTACCACATTCCCCTATTTTAATCGTTATCTCACGTTTTGGGGACATATGCGTAAATTTACTTTTCATATATACTTATACTCAAAACTGCAACTTTGTCTTATGTGTTAACAACTTATACTTAACTTCTTTATGTGCTTATTTGCTTTGTATGCTTCCGCATTCGGAGAGGTCCAACATAATCTCAGTCTAGTATGATCATATGCCAGTCGTCATAGCTTTGTGCTTCTCGACATCTCAGTTATACTTTCTCATTTGGTTACTTTGTTATACTCATATGACTTGATGCAAATACATATTTTTATTTATACTTTGAACTGGTGTGTTGCTCACTCAACCTTGTGTTGACAAAACCATTCTATTTTCAACGCATATGCAGGTATTCGTTTGATGTGAGCAGGTATTCATTTGATGTGAAGCATATCACTTAAGGATTTATGCTAGAACAAAATTAACGAGACAATATTATTCATGATTTATATTTGTTTGATACATTATTGTTTTGTTTGAATATTGTATGGATTTTGTTTTATATGAAATTTAATTAATAGATATTGAAACTTATATTATTACTTGATAGTAACCTTTGAAAAGCTGTGAGCAATCAGTTATGCCCCGGCATTTCCGCCGTAGGTTAAGGTGTGACACTATCTTTGTTGGTTAGAGTGGCATTGCATCCAATCGGGCGAGTCGGACATAGGTTCCTCTTTGATTTGTTTGTTGGAGAGGAATGCATACGAAGGATGAGGATTTGGAGGAGTATGTTGGATCATCAGATGGATAATATGGCGGGATTTTGGAAGGGTGATATGTTGGGATGTCGGATGGGTGGTACATCGGTATGTTTGATGGGTGGTAACTTGAGTGCCTTGGGGGATCATTTCTTTTCATTGGTGGAGTATCGGGTTAGTTGATCGAACATTTCTCGGTTCCATGGAAGTATATTGGCTTGGTTCGGTCAATGAATTGGTGTTGGTTGAAGAAAGCCTCATAGTAATCTTCGCTCATGCTATCCTTTGTAAGGGTTCAGGGATTCCAACTTTTCTTGCGTCTCTCATAAATCCACTCATTATTTTCTTTAACGACATCTAAGATTTGGTGGTTTAGATTGAGCAGTGATAGAAAAGGTTACCAGCCTATCTTATCACTATTTAACCTTAAACAAGTAATAAAATAATTTTCTTATACTTGGATCGAAGCTTAGGTAATATCTTTTAATACCTAATTCACTAAGATCTATGGCTCTGATACCAACCTGTCACACTCCCATCTTAAGGCTGGGCGTGCGACCAACAGTTGGTACCACATTTGTAAATATATCAGAGTTAGCGGTTTTAAAGCGGAAGTCTTATATTTATGTGGATTTAAAATATAATATTTACATTAACAAAAGACGGGATTAAAAAGTTCCCGTTTAGTGTTTGAGTATGATTACTTGTTAATATTACAAAAACCACCATTTATAATTAAAGTTTAGCAAAAAGATCCGAGCCATCGGATATCTTGAGCACTTCGAGCTTCCAAGCTCTAATCTTGATTACCTGCAAAATATTTAGAATATACGTCAGCAACATATGCTGGTGAATATGCTGACGCTAAAATATTTTCTTTTACTTGATTACCCCCCGAGACATAGTTATGTCTGGCCCATCGTGGCTTAGGAATAGTCAAGCTTTAAAACACAATTATAAATAAAGTTCACATAAAACACCCCAGCAAACACCGCAGCGTTCGACACTATTTAGGTACCATACGTATACACATGGTCATGCTCCCCTCATGGAAAGCGTCATATGACCAAGTGTGGTGTGGTGTGTCCACCGTCTTTTTACCACATATGTTTATAATGTTTTAGAGACACATAGTCCCATGTAATTCTTTTTAATTTAATTCTTTTGACTCGAATTAAACAAGTTTGTAAAGTTTGGGGGCGTATTCACCTTTTTCGATTTTGATCAGATTCAATACACTGTCCGAGGGTCTTTCCCTTTTTCTTTCTATCTCGAACCTATAGAGTATAAATTTTTGTTAGTCGGATATACAATCCGGCTTAAGACCTCTAGTCTCTTTTTATAATCGTTACCTCAATTATATTTTTCTTACTTTTAAACTTCTAGTTAAAAAGGTATTCTTTCTTTGTTTTCTTTTATAAATTAAAAGTCTTTCTTTTAACTTAGTTTCTTTTCTTTTATAAGATAAACCTTAAGTTAATCTTATTTTATTATATTTTTTTAAACCCTACGTTTCTTCTTTTCTAAGAAACGTATTCTTTTCTCTTCTTTATTATTTAAGAATATTCATAATTACTTAAATAATATTCTATAACAAAGAATTTATATTATAATCACATTGATATGTATATATTCATTTTCTTTTCTTTGTTATATTTTATTTTATTTATCGAGGTATCGAGAATTAACTCGACTTAGGGTTTTAAGCCTTTACTATTTTATTAATATTTTATTCGTGTATCATGCCTACCTTGGTTTGCTTATAGAAACCATACAAAATCGAGCAGCACTTCGACGCTTCTTCGTTTTCTTTATCTTCTTGATCAACACACCACCTTGGCACACACAACGATGCACTCTAATCTTCATCACACTCGTCAGCACGCTTATCGAGGCGAGTCGTCGGGACATTTTTTGGCAGCTCCTCCTTTAAAATAACGTTGTGTGATCGTTGGGATATTATGGGTTTAATGACACGAGAAACGAGGAATTTGGGTATGGAACTCGAAGGAACTTTGCACGTACTTCGAGGTAGTGAGAGAAAGTATATTTTAGAGAGAGAAAGCTGTTGTGGATTGGTGTGAAGAGTGAGAGAGCCCATGGCCTTTATTTATAGGCAAAATCAGTAAGGCCGTCGCGATACGTGACGACCCTTTGGCTCTGTCGTCGTGTATCACGACGTAGAGTGATGACATCGCCTGTAGGCTTGCCACATGGTGGCACGTGGCAGACGTGATGCCACTTGGTGACACGTGGCGGACGTTTGGACACGTGGCACGCCACGTGCCTTGCTTGCCAGACAACCCATCGTGATACGCGATGGGTTTTCCTTCTGATCCATCACGTATCGCCATGGGTCAGGAAAATCAGAATTTTCATTATTAACCCTTGAGTTTAGAATTTGTCATTTTTGGTCCTTTACCTTTTGAAACTTGGTATTTTAAATCCGAAACTTTCACAATGTTACACTAGTCCACACCTTCAAAATTAATTTTTAATCCGTCTACATCGGCAATATAATATGAGATTTCGTCTATTCCGACATGATCGTCCAAAGAATATACATGAGTTTATCTTCTTCATCTTCTTCATCTTTCCCTTCATACCACCCTTAACCATCCTCTAATACCACCCTAAACCTTAACAAACTCTCGAAAAAGATCAGACTCATCATTTTTGAGTAGTGTGCGGAAATGAACAATGTACTCGTTCCCGAACGTTGGGATAATGTTGCCGTCGTAATAGGATCCAATGAACCCAGGACCCATATCCATAACCTCCACTTGATCACCCCTTTTAAACTTCATGATTTTGATTCAAGACTTACAGTTGATGAAGAGATGTGAATGAATTATGAGGAAGATGATACATATAATGTAAATATGGACGGACACCTAAGATTGAACTACATAATCGTCTCCTTAGTACAACTTAAAAAGATTTGTGTCTTGATAGATAAAATTCTAAAGCACGTTTTTCCATGTGTTCAAAATTTGTATTGATCAGATAAGAATCCTTAATAAACCGTCTGTCAAGACAACTTTTAATATTAAGATTTAGTAAATAAATATGGACGGGTCCCTCAATATTTTCAAAATATGATCCCCTTAGAACAAATTTACCAAATAAGTGTCGTGAAAGACAAAATTAAATGGCACATTTTCCATGTGTTTAAAATTTGTAAGGGTCAGATAAGAAACCTATATAATTCGTCTGGCAAGAAGGCTTTGGTAATAACTTTTAGTGAAAAAGTGATGGACCGATCCCTCAATATTTATAAATATGTGGTCTTCTTGATACAATTTCACCTTAAATGTGTCTTGAAAGACTGAATTTAAAGGAAACAATTTCCCATGTGTTTGGAAGTTGAGAGGATCCGTTATGAAACATTATTAAACCGTCGGAAAAGACTGTTTTTTAGAATAACATTTAATGGAAAATATGGACTGGTCCCCTAGATATTTAAAAAAACTGTCGGATTTTGAACAAGTTTGACACTTGTCATAATTCTATTGGCCTAAATATTTTTTCAGATCTCGTCTTCTAAGTCCAAATTTGATGGGCTATTTTGAGAAATGTGTAGGGATTTAGGGCTATTTATCCATTTCTCTCTTCTTGAAAAGAACATTTTGAAAATTTTCCCCTATATCTATCTAAAACCTTTACCACCTCATGCAAGCATGTGTAATATGATATGTAAAGGCGCCAGTGAAAAACGTTGAAAGGACTTGGGCCATGTCGTAGTCTTAGTACCTTTTTTTCTTTTGAAATTTAATTTTGATAACTTTGTTTCTCAAAACACGACATCGTGTTAATAGGATAATGAGGGCCTAGGTTGGCATGTCTAATGTTGAAGCTGAAAAGGGGATGTTGTCTTTGGTGATTTTAGTATCATAATGACGTTTTGAGTAGTTCGAATTCACTTAAAACCAAATGAGATAATAAAATATACATTGATACTAGTTTGGAGGTGTGGGTACGCACTTGATCAAGATGAGTTTCACCTCATTGGTCTTCTACATCGCATTGGTCTAGGTCGGTGTAGGAATCTATCCACTCTAGTTTCACCTCGCCGACAGCTCTACAACATATTCTATATATACCCTTGGAGGATCCTTTCATATACCAAAGCACTATTGGTGAATCAAAATATCTAATATCGTCATTTAGAGATTGTTCATGTTGTCGTCTTAATTTCTTCAGGCACGTATTGACCATCACTAGATCATTTTTAAGCATATCCTCGGTACCTTAAGGGTATTCACCAATCTATTAGCCTCATTATTTATGTACGTTCATGCAGATGCTAACTCGACTTGTTACCCATAGGATATAATGTCGTTTCTTAGACCCAACTTAGTCAGTTGGAGTTCCAAGAAACATCATAAGGTTTCTCGTTCTAGGATTAAAGCAAAGTATCGTGCACTTTCCCATACAGCATTCATCTTTGTTGGATTACCTCCATGATTCATGAGCTGATATTTCTCACCAGTCTACCCTCACTATGGTGTGATATCATTAGAGCCACACATTTAGCAACTAAACTAGTGTTAACAAAACATTTGGAGGTTGGCCTACATTTTATCCCAGAGTGGTTGTAGCTCAACATCTCTGGGTTCGGTATATTCCAACTGTTTACCTATTGACGAAAGGACTAGATTTTCTCCTCTCCAAGTTTCAGATTGCTATTCACCTTTTGGTTGAGAGACGTTACTATATTATAACTTATGATGCATATTTCTGGCATCTGTAGTTTTCATTGTCTTGTTTTTGTGAAGAACTCATTAACCACTTCCATTAGAATATACCTCGTAAACTCATTCGGGCTATGCTTTATTCTATTTAATTGTTGAGACTCTCTTCTTTATAGGTTCATTAACATAATAATATACAACATATCCACATGGAGACAATATTATTCATAGTTAAAGTAACGCAAAGTATCTTTTCGTTAGAGAAAATAAAGGTGCTAAAATGTATCCACATGGAGACAATTTTCAATCCTGTTGAAACAATTTCATTCTCAAGCTTTATTCTTTATTAGTCATTACACTGAAACCCATTAAAGTGTGAAAAGATTCATGATTTTAAAACTGTTTTCTCTAGGTATCTTTAACCACGTACACTACACCCAAATCTTACTTGTAACTAAAATGCCTATTATCACCCTTTTGTCCCACACAACGGGGCCAAACTGCACGCCCTACGGTGGTGCTCCTCCTCGCTTATTACCTCTTTCCGTCTGAAAACCCTTGCGCATTCTGGTAACTCACCAAGATCCGCAAACAAAGACTCGTCTTCATCTTGAATCGAGAATATCAAAGCCATATCCGCATCACAAACTATGTCTCCAACAAGCAAAGGACTTTCTAGCATGGTTTCCGTTTCTAAACCCGAAAACCACCCAAATTTATCTGTGCTTGTCACAAAAGGACCAACCGGAAGGTTTGGGAGCTCCGGTTCGGGCATGGATCCCTTGCTTAAGTGCGGGGAACCCGAATCTTCCTCTTGGTCATCGGTGTTGGAAATTTCTTTTTGGGTGGTGGTGGGATTAGAGGCTGCTGGTGGTGAAGGTATTATTGTTTCTTGATGCCGGCCAAGAATGGTTGTGATCACAAGAGTATGTCACAATCACCATTGTGGGATCCACTCGGTTCCTCTCTACTTATTTTCTAGCTGGACATCCTTTTGAACTACTGCATCTATAATAACCTCTGCCAAAATAATCCTAATATTAATAACTGAGGCGTTTTGGTTTCTTTATCCTTAATTGTTTGTCTTCATGTCTTGCTACTAGCAACTTAAAAACATTAATGAATTTGTGCATATGAACTTACTAGATAAATTTGTGTGTGTGTCAAGGTAACTTACCGAGGATAAGGTGAGCCTTTGATAGGTTTCTGACCGTACTTTCTCCATGCCCAAGAATCAGAAGGTGGAGCATTTACTTCACTCTTAAGCAGAGATCCTTCAATTTCTGTTACTGGGACCGAGATGACTCGTTTTTGTAACGAACGTTTACTATATAGCAAATCAAAACAACATATGTTATATCAAAAGTTGTGGAATTTGTTTTTGACATATGACATGGAAATTTTATGTGTATTGTGTGTTTTACACCAAAAATTGACTAACCTTTTATGGGATGAAGTGGAAGTGTTCTTGGTTTCATTAAACACTCTAGAAAATGGTGAATCCTCGCTATTTTCTGGCGAGTATTCATGATCTTTTTGATCTACCGCGAGAGAAGAACTGAATCTTTGACGTTCCATGATCTGATTTCCCGACAACTGGCGCTTTGAATTCGTATGTGATCTTGGGACGCGTTCTAGATATTTACCTTTGTGTTTGTGCCGATGTTTATGCATAGCTAGCGTGTTGGTGCAAATGAACGAATGAGTGAAGCTGTGTGTGTGAGAGAAGAAGAAGAAGAAGAAAAATGGATGAAGATGATGAACAAATGAGTTGTGGTCCAAATAAAACTTATGGGCCTGAAGAAACACTAATTGACCCCGAGCAGATTACGGATAATCTGGGGGTTAAATAGATGTTTCCCACGAGGGGTTATGTCCGGCAAAGATGGTTCTTCTGGTGACCTGCAAAACAGACACCGTGAGCTCGTCACTTAGAAGGGGGGGGTACCTCCTTGTGACCACCCTCCGGCGTGAGAATCAGACTAGATTGCTCTTGAATATAAGTGTATGTTAAAAGATTGCTAGAAAAGATAAGATGTGATAAGGAAATGTAATGTGTCCATACCATTCCAAGATGTTGGAGTATTTATAGCCGAATGTAGGTTTCCAAGAAGGTACAGCCGGCTGAATAGTATTCCTGTTCTGCCAACTGTGGGCTACGCACATGCCATGCTGGTAGTTGGTGGGTAGGCAGCGGCTGATAGTGACCAGGCCGGCTGTGTACTATTCTTTTCCACCAACTGCAGGCTATGCACGTGCTACGACAGGTTGGTGAGTAGGCGGCGGCTAATAGTGACAGGGGTTGGTGAGTAGGCAGCGGCTGATAGTGACCAGGCAGGCTGTGTACTATTTCTTTGTCACAGTGAGCTGTCGCTGCTTTGGTCAGACCTTTTGTCCATACCTCGTCAGGTACAGTACAAAAGGTCCTCCAGTAGCGTACGGACTGGCTCATTTGGGCGGGAGTATTCCCGGCTTTCGGCGGGAGTGTTCCCGGCTTGCTCACTCCTTCTTCATGTGACATTACTGAATTATTTAAGAGTTAAGTGCCTTGTGCGTGTAGCCTTGCTGCGCGGGTAGCCTTCCCTGATGGCTAGTATCCGTTACTGCGGGAACAGGCGGAGTACGTCGACCATTGGGAGGCTTTTCCTGCGGGAACAGCTTGCGTACTGCGCGTAAGAACGTCACGTCTCTGAGCATGGTGGGTCCTGCGGATCCAGTTGGTTTCTGCGCAGACGTCTCTCTTCAAGGTGAGTCTTGCGAGTTTAGCCTTTGCGCAGACGTCCCTGTTGAAGGTGAGTCTTGCGGTTTCAACTGCGCAGACGTCCCTCTTTGAGGTGAGTCTTGCGGGTCCAACTGGGCTCTGCTGGAACCTACCTCTTCAAGGCCCCCCCAGTCCAATGTTCTTCTCATGAATTGTTAATAAGTGAGGTGAACTTTTGGACTTAAGAAAAGGGTTTTGAAAAGGGTTTAGTTTTAAGGTTTTCCATGGGGATTCTTCCCGCGGAAGTCCTAATGTCACATGCAGAAATTCCCGACTTTTCTGCTTGATCTTTGGGTATGATGCGGGTAGGTCTGTAACCTCCTCGCAAGTCAGGAGCGTTGAGTTCCACTTGTGTAGATTCTCCATGAGGTTTTGGTAGTTTTTAACATAGTGATCAATTATGTTAAAACAACCAATTCCATCTTGGAGCTTCCAACAATCTAGTTCTCGACGTTCCCGCTATGCGGGGATGTTATTCCCGTTTCCGCAAGCATGGCCCAGAAGATCCTTCTTGGTTTCAATTCCCTGCGGAGTGCTAGGTATGTGAAGGGTTTCGCCTTGACACTGTACCCGCACTCGTCTTATAGTTACTTTACTTCCAAGGTATTCCTGGCTTCAATTCCCTGCGGGTGCTAAGTATGTGAAGGGTTTGCCTTGACACTGTACCCGCACCCGTCTTATAGTTACTTGGTTGCCGAGGTATTCTTGGCTTCAATTCCCTGCAGGTGCTAAGTATGTGAAGGGTTTTGCCTTAACACTGTACTCTCACCTGTCTTATAGTTACTTGGTTGCCAAGGTAAGGGGTATAGTCCCGCTTACTTTTGAATCTTTTTGAATCTTTTTGAAATTCGAAGAGTTGGTGAGGATAAGAACAGTCCAAACTGTTGAAACGTCGTCCGACGGTTTCTTCTGACAGTGTCAGGACGTGCAGGAAGTTATGGCGACGTGACAGTATATGGTCATTCCAGACGCTTTTTCAGGCGCGTGGGCGCGAGTTTTCGGGCGCGTGGCCGCGAAGTTTACGGCACGCGTCCTGTCAACAGCTGTTGCCAGCTTGCTTTTTCCACGTGTCATAGTTTCATTGCACCAGCGTTTTCCTCTCTCTTCCGCATTAAATTCATCGCATTCATTGCGATGAGTATATAAAGGGAGGAGAGGTTGCATCTCAACTCACAGTTTCACCTCTCTTCTTCTTCTAAACGATTTCCGGCGAATACTCTAACTTTTCTGTCGAGCATTCTCCTGAAATCGTTCTTGTTTACATCCCAAACATGTCTTCTCATGATCCTGAGGTTACTGTCGAGGAGTCCGATGTATACCTCGAGAATCCGTCGTCCACGTCGGACAAGGATGACAAGAGTACTGCTGGCGAGTGCCAGTGTGCTCTTCCGGTCGACCTTTATCAGTACGTCGTCAGGAAGTTCATGCTCGAGCCTTTCGAGCCTGAGTTTCCTGCACCTCATCAGACGGTGTACGATGCCCCCAAGGGCAAGATAGGGGTGTACGCTGCATTCTTCGTCTATGGGAATCTCAGGTTCCCATTGACGAAGTTTGTATACCGTGTTCTGGAGAGACACGGTGTGCATCTGACTGAGGTACACCCAATGGCGATCGCCAAGATCCGCCATTTCGAGTGGGTGTGTCTCATTCTGGGTGTGGAGCCCCATGTTGACCGCCTGATGACCTTCTATTCCTGGAGATGCATCCAGGGGTGGTATACCTTGGTCAATCGGATCAAGGGTTTGAAGATCTGCGCTACCGAGCGCAGTCTTCGATCTTGGAAGCGGGAGTTCTTCTATATCTCCGCTCGCGTCGTCCCCATAGCGATGATGTTCAAGAACGGGAGAGCTCTCCCGAACCTTCACGCCTCCAACTACCAGGAGGCGGAATGGTTCTCCAAGGTTTCCCGGATCCAGTCTCCGGTTTACCGCTTTGCGGAGTCCGGGATGGTGATGCTCGGGATGAGCCGGGTGTGGAAGGAGGCATCACAGATTCCCATCGTCCTCGAATACGGTTTGAACTCTGTCCCTTACGGTATGCTTCACATTATCCATTAATTTAGGGTTTTTGTTCTAACCGTTTTTTCTTTTTGTTTTCAGAGGGAAACGACTTGCAGTCTCTCCTGCAGCCGCGGGAGAGTGATGGTCCCGCTCGGATGGGTACTCGTGCTCTAGATGAGAACGACTTGCCCATCCTTGAGCAAACGGCGGATCGGTTCGTGGAGGTCTACCCGCCAAGCCACGAGATCATGAGCGCCAGGCGGCCAGGTAAAGAACTTTTTGACCCTCGCCCTCTCAATGCTCAAACCTCTGCGGGAATTCCTCTAATTTTGTCATCTTCTGATGAGGAATCCGCAGATGGTCCTTTCTTGGCGAGGAAGAAAGCTGCCGGCGGGAAGGGCAAGGCGAAGGTTGCCACCACTGCCGATCAGGGGAATCGGTCAGAGTCGGAGACCGAGAGTGAAGAGGTGGCGGGGAACCCTGGTGGTGATGAGACCACTGTTCCGGAGGTTGAGACAGCTGTCACCTCCGGGCAGCCTAGTACAACGACGGTGACCGGCGTGAAGAGGCCGGCTCCATCGGGTTCGTCCCCGCCTATTCGCACCTTCAAGCTCAAGAGGACTCGTAAGTGTAAACTTTAACTTTAACTTCATATCTTTCCGCCATTATATTTAAATATGTTTTCATGCAGGCGTGGATGCAACCGCATTCCAGGGTGGAGTGGGGAGGAGCACTTCTGGACCCATGACGGTAGGTTTGGTCAACCTACCCGAGGCGATGACCCAGGCGGCTGCGCCTGCTTCACGTGTTGGTTCAGTTGCTCACTCGGTTGAGGCAACTGTTCCAACTGTGACGTCGTCTCCGCCGGCTGTCAGTGACATATTCACTGATTCCTTCACTGAGCCGGCGGTGAGTTTTTCTGCGGGCTCTTCCGCAGCGGCAACCACGGTTGTGAGTTCACCTCCGGTGAGTTCACCTCTGTTGGTTCCTACGACTGCGGCTTCAACCGCGCCTCCGGCACCGGCGACCACCTCGCCCCCGGCCGGTTCAGCAGGTATGTTTGGGGTTGGGGCGTCTAGCCAATCTCTGATTCCTTCCCATCTGCCTGACCCCTTGGATGGATATCCGTTAGGTTCGGGTGATGGGTTTGGCGGCTACAGGCCTGTCGTCGACCCTATAGGTGCGTAGGGTTATTTTGGCCTGTTATGTTTTTTTTATCATCTTTTCTTAACTGCTTTTTGTTTTTGCAGTGTCGGATTCGAATGAGGTGTTTGTTCCGCGGTGGAACATCCGCCGGGGAACCACCCCAAAGACGGCTGTGGACTGCGTCGAGTGGGCGCGCCACGCCGCCCCCAGTGGTGCACTGGGAGAAGCTATGTCAAGCTACCAGGAGGGTAGGCTGACAAACGAGCTTCGAATTCTCCTTGCCCGGATGCAGCCGTGAGTCGAGCTGCTTTGTCGTGAAAACGACAAGTTAAAAGCAGCTCGTATCCAAGAATTAGCTCAGGCGCGGGCTGTCCGGGAGGAGAACAGGAGGCTCTCCGCCGTTGCTGCGGAGAAGGAGAAAGCCTTCAAGGCCCTTGAGGTTGAATTTCAGGCCCGTCTCGAGGCCCGTTCCAAGGCTGCCCAAGCTGTTAACGAACAGCTTCGGTTAGCTAAGGAAACCGCTCGGAACGCAACTGAGAGGCCCACCAGGGCTGAAGCTGTTGCTGAGCCTCTACGCACCGAGAATGAGGAGCTCAAAGCCAAATTAGAGAGGCTCCAGCAGGCTCATGACGCCTTGGCCATGGAAGACGCCAAGAAGCTTCAAGAAATCTTGGACCAGAGGGGTATGCTTGACCACACTGAGCGTAAGCTAAAGGGCGTTGAAGAGGCTGCTGCTAAGGAAGTGTTGCTTGCCAACCTTAACAAAAGTGAAGCCGAACGCGCCCGTAACCAAGCTCAAGCTGCCCTCCAGGAGGCTCTGGTTACCAAGGAATGGCTTCTACGAGAAGCGTTGTCGCAGGTAAGTAGCTTCATAATGTCTTCACGCTTTTCTTTATTACTTAGAAAAGCTTTTGATACTTGTATTTTTGTTTTGTAGGTTGTGCATCGGGTCTTCACGGACACATCATATGACGATGCCATGAGCGCAGCCCTCAACGCTTCTCATGAGGATGGGGAAAAGGCTGGCTTCCTGCTTGGTCTAGGGTTCGTTGAGAAGGGCATCCCGCCTTCCAACTTCCCTTTATATGATGTGGATACTGAAGCTGCTTATGACCAAGCAGTGAACCAGTATGCTGCCTTCCCGCATCCAGTGGTGGAGAAGGTGAACGAAGTTGCTGCTGCTGATGATGGGTTAACCATTCTCAAGACCTTCCTTGAACCGCCACAGCCAACTGATGGTGCGGGTACAAGTGGGTTTGGAGGGAGTGGTCCTGAAGCTTGAACCTTTAGATCCCTTCCCACTGTTAGGATAGGTTTATGTTTTTGTATAGATTTACACTCTTGTATGCGGGTAGATACCCGGCCATTCTTGTAATACTTGAATTTTTATGGAATGTAAATCCTTTGTGCGGGTAGGACCGTCACTCTAGCTTTATAAACGTTATACGACTTGCTCATGCATATTATAGTTTAATTTGGCACTTGTTTTGCCGCATAAACAATATATGATTCGCTTGTGCATACGTTAGTTTAACTTAGCAATTTCTTAAGTACTTTGAATAAGTTAACCTATCAACGTGGCAGATAATAGGTTAAAGTTTTGCTTCCTCTTTCGTGATTGTGCGGGTAAGACCGTCACTTGCACTTAGTAGGATGGCTAAACTTTACCTATATCTGACCTGCGTGGAGGTTTTCCTCATTTTTTCCTTGAAGATATTTTCTAAGTGTTCTGAATAAGTTAACCGTTCGACGCGCGGTTGTCAATAGGCTAAAGTTCAGTTTCCTCTATCATGATTTGTGCGGTTAGGCCCGGCACTTTCATTTAGTGGGATGACCTAACTTCACCTATGACTGACCTGCGTGAAGGTTTGCCGTTTTTTGTGTTTATGCGGGTTTTGCCGCCTTCCACACGCAACGATTTCTTCACACTTATTTATGCGGTGAAAACCGGCATATCAGTGTTTTGAATAAATTAACCGTTCGACGCGCGGTTGTCAATAGGTTAGTTCGGTGTCCTCTATCATGATTTGTGCGGTTAGGACCGACACTTTCATTTAGTAGGATGATCAAACTTTACCTATGATGACCTGCGTGAAGGCTTTCCTTATATTTTCTTTAAAAATTTGTCGTTTTGTGTTTATGCGGGTTTTGCCGCCTTCCACATGCAACGACTTGTTTTCCCACTTATGTATGCGGTGAAGACCGGCATATCAGTGTGGAAAGTTCATTAAGTATAAATGTAAGACCATCAGCGTCAATGTGGTAAGGAGAATCATTTCCATTAGAAGTGGCTCTGGGCCTTTTCTTTTACAAGTTTGGAATTGATCTACATGCAGACTGTGTAATTGAGCTCCCTTCCATGTTCTTGGGAGTGTCATCGAGCCTTTCGAGCCGATATGCACTTGGTTCGGAATCTCGTTGTTTACGCAGTATGTAGTCTCCGACATTGAAGCTGCAGTTTTATTCGTGTTTTCCCCAACTGGGGTTCTACACGCATTAGCCTGCTCAGCGTTCATTACGCCACGAGGTGCGTGAGCGTCCCATCTCTGACAAATGCTTCGACGATGTCCTTCAAGTCTACGCATTCCTCGGTGTTGTGGCCTCTTGTCCTGTGGAAGTCACATAATTTGCTCTGATCAGCGTTGTGACGCTCTCGGATTATTGGAGCCTTTGGCCATGGGAGTCTCTCGGTGTCGAATATCTCGGTGACGCTTTTGGTGAGTGGCGTCCATCTGGAGTTCCGGTTTGACGACGGCATGTTATCCTTTCCGCCTAACCGAGGGTGCGAGCCGGATGAGGTGTCAAAGTTTACCCTTGACTGCCAAATGCCTAGCTTCCTCTTTTTGTTTAGTCGGGCGGTAAGGACATTGTTTTCTCTTGTTTTCTGGGTGTAGAGGTTTGTGCTCTGGGGAAGATCTCTACCCAGTTGCTTTTCCGTTTCCGCGAAGCGTTTAGCTGCTGTCATGATGGCATCCCATGTGGATGGCATGCCATCTTTACCCGTTAAGGTGCGGATGAGCTCTGGGTCTTTTGTGCCCTGGATGAAAGCAGCGCGAACAAGATCTTCGCTAATACTACCCAGACTTAGCTTCTTTGAGTTGAAGCGAGTGATGAAGTCTAGCAAAGATTCATCTTCCTCTCGAATGCAATTGAGGATTGTCCATTGCTCTTCGGTATACTTTCTTTGTTGGCTGAAGTGTTGGCTAAACTTCTGTTGGAAGTCTGCCCAATCGTAGATGTGGTGGACCGGTAGACGGTCGAACCACGCTCTGGCTGCTCCAACCAGCGTCATCTGGAACATATAACACCACGTGGGTTCCGTCCAGTTGCTGACGGTTGCCCCCGCTATGAATCTGTTCAAATGATCGTCTGGGTCGGATATACCATCATAAGTGCCGATGTTGGACATCTGTTTGGCACTTCTTGGGGCGATTGCTTCCGCAATGTCCCTTGCAAACTTGGAGGTTCCCGCATTTGCAGCGGTTGGTCTGAAGGTTTTAGAGAAGTCTCGTGGGTTTCCACCCGCGTTTTTTGGTTTGAAGGTTTCTCCAAAATTCCTTCTCGGTTGGAAGTCCGTTTCCTTACGCTTCCCTTTCGCCCTATGGTGAGGGTTTGCGTCGGTGTCGGATTCCTCCGAATCATCGTCCAAGTACTCGCACTCATTGCTCATGTTGAGCTGTTGAGTGCTTCCGAATTCGTCAGCCTGTTGGAGTGAACGCAAGCGTTCATCCAACTCAGCTTGGAATTCCTTCTGACGTGCTTCGGCCCACGCATTAACTTGATCGAGTGTTCGAGGGAGCCTCGTCTGTTGTCTCTCCAACTGGGTATTGGTGAATCCCAGTGAAGGATTGTTTACTGCACTTGCTCCGGCTCGGGTAACCGGGGTAGTGTTCGTAAAATTTACTGCACTTGCCCCGGCTTGAGTAACCGGGGTAGTGTTCGTAAAATTTACTGCACTTGCCCCGGCTTGAGTAACCGGGGTAGTGTTCGTAAAATTTGTGTGCTCGCCGGTGTTCCTCCCAGTAGCTGGGGTTGTGATTATCGGGATTTCTTGGTCACCCGCTGGCTTTGGCAACGGAGTAACCTTAACCATCTTTCCAGAAGTTTGAAAAAACTGAATGAATTAGTTCTAGCTTTTGTCCCACGGATGGCGCCAATGAAGAAACACTAATTGACCCCGGGCAGATTACGGATAATCTGGGGGTTAAATAGATGTTTCTCACGAGGGGTTATGTCCGGCAAAGATGGTTCTTCTGGTGACCTGCAAAACAGACACCGTGAGCTCGTCACTTAGAAGGGGGGGTACCTCCTTGTGACCACCCTCCGGTGTGAGAATCAGACTAGATTGCTCTTGAATATAAATGTATATTAAGAGATTGCTAGAAAAGATAAGATGTGATAAGGAAATGTAATGTGTCCATACCATTCCAAGATGTTGGAGTATTTATAGCCGAAGGTAGGTTTCCAAGAAGGTACAGCCGGCTGAATAGTATTCCTGTTCTGCCAACTGTGGGCTACGCACACGCCATGCTGGTAGTTGGTGGGTAGGCAGCGGCTGATAGTGACCAGGCCGGCTGTGTACTATTCTTTTCCACCAACTGCAGGCTATGCACGTGCTACGACAGGTTGGTGAGTAGGCAGCGGCTAATAGTGACAGGGGTTGGTGAGTAGGCAGCGGCTGATAGTGACCAGGCCGGCTGTGTACTATTCCTTTGTCATAGTGAGCTGTCGCTGCTTTGGTCAGACCTTTTGTCCATACCTCGTCAGGTACAGTACAAAAGGTCCTCCAGTAGCGTACGGACTGGCTCATTTGGGCGGGAGTGTTCCCGGCTTGCTCACTCCTTCTTCAGGTGACATTACTGAATTATTTAAGAGTTAAGTGCCTTGTGCGTGTAGCCTTGCTGCGCGGGTAGCCTTCCCTGATGGCTAGTATCCGTTACTGCGGGAACAGGCGGAGTACGTCGACCATTGGGAGGCTTTTCCTGCGGGAACAGCTTGCGTACTGCGCGTAAGGACGTCACGTCTCTGAGCATGGTGGGTCCTGCGGATCCAGTTGGTTTCTGCGCAGACGTCTCTCTTCAAGGTGAGTCTTGCGAGTTTAGCCTTTGCGCAGACGTCCCTGTTGAAGGTGAGTCTTGCGGTTTCAACTGCGCAGACGTCCCTCTTTGAGGTGAGTCTTGCGGGTCCAACTGGGCTCTGCTGGAACCTACCTCTTCAAGGCCCAAATGTCGACAGATGAGCAACTGGATATTTTATATAGTGGACGTGCAAGAAGGTGTGGAAAATAAATCCAAACTCCAAACAAGAAGGGGTTGTTGCTTATTTCAATATAATAATAATAATAATAATAATAATAATAATAATGTATTGAAAGGGACTTCATAAGTTGGCTATATTAAATTCATTCATCTCTATGACTTTGGCATATCCTTTCTCTTTCTTACCTACGTTTGTTTAATATACTGTATTTTTCTATCCGCCACTTGTGGATATTTTGAATACTATTACTAAATCTTCTTTTGAATGTCTAGCAGGATACTTGATCATACTACATTTTGAGGTACATAATATCTCGTAGTACTTCTATTTGAGTGACATATCAATTTATAGGCATTAAGTATTAACGATGGACTTATCCGACAAAATTTATTCAAGTATCTATCGGTAATACTTTGTCGGAAAACATGATGTGAATAAAGGTATTAGTTATTACCGACGAATTAAGATATTATAAGACAAACTAATACCAATGGAGTTCGTAACATATAAATTTGTTGGCACTTCACATGTCAATTTTACTGCTGAAACGAAATATATTGCACAAAGGATCACAATAAGCAATTTTAGTTGGCGATGTTTTTTCTACTAAAAACAAATAAATAAATTGTGTTTGATTTCCTGTAAATGTAAATAAGATGTTCCAAATAACAAAAATAAAGCAACGAAGTTAAAAAAAATCTTATTACAAAATAGTACGTTTCTTAGTTACAAAATACATTATGAACAATTTAGCAAAGTAGAGGTAGGAACGGGATGTGGTGAAGATCTTGATTGTCAGCCAACACTTTTCTTCCATGGTCGTTGAGCAGTTCTAGGAACTCATTTGTGTCGTAGCTCGCACTGCGCATGCATCACCGAGTCTCGTGAATCAAGATGTCTCCCAGTTGTAGCTTCTGTTTCCTCATGTTCCATCCGCATCGCCACCAGTTGTTGTAAGATGATTAGCTACAATCATAAGCAAATAACTATGCTGGGAACTATTGTGGGAACTGCCGTTAATATAAGACCCCTAGTCAAATCCCATATTGTTTGTGATCATGAAATATTTTCTTGGTTAGTAAGAAATACCCCACCTCAGGTATCACCAACATGTTTTAGTCTTAATAGTACGTAGTGGATGAGATACGAACTTCACAGTTAAGCATGCTAAAGTGAGAGTGGTATTAGGAATTAAGAGGCGCAGCGGAAACAATACGCATAAATTCACAAACTATTATTTACGCATAAACAGAAAATAATAAGCGAGAAATACGACACAAGAATTTTACGTGGTTCAGCCCAGCGATGATATAAATAGACTAGGATTATGGTTTATAACTAAGCCTCCAAAAAAATCAAATGAGACTAAATAGAACAAGCACAAAGGCTTCACAAACACTAACAAATAGTACTAAGATGGGTAAACTCTTGTTAAGATTTCACCATGCAACCAGAAACAAATTGGTAAGCTTCTTGGAGTAAAGTGGACGGTGGTACGAGAGGTCAAATATTGCAAATGGTACAGAGCCACTTATGTACCACTCGGTATATTCCGGTACACCTCATCGATGATGATTCCCATGGGTGTTTGGGATGATTCCCATGGGTGTTTGGGATGACACCTTAGGCAAACCATACGTCTCTAATAGAGATGGTAGGGCAAACCTCATCAAGAATGATAAGTCCATAAGGAGATAAATATATGACCCTACGCAAATCTCACACTAATAGTGAACAAAGAGATTCTTAGTTTATAAGAAATGTCATGACTCAAATATCACGAACATGTTTGGGCTTATTGGTAGTGGATAAGTGAAAAACTCCACAGTTAAGCAGGTTTAGGTGAGAGTAGTACAATGATGAGTGTCCTCATCATAAATCTTCACTTGGCAACATTTCTTTGGAAGGTTAGACAAAGTGAAATAAGAATGAAAAGAGTTCAACTTCAAACAAGTATAACTGGGCTACTTTCAACATTGTTTCTCTTTTAGCTTAAATGTGTATTAGCATAATTTACACATCTATTTAATGTCAAGATTTTTTAGTTAATTTGTATTTTCAAATTTTTACAAATCCGTCAAATTTAAAATATTGAACTTCTTATAATGCTTTTATTGTTAAGTTTTTATTAAATTTGTTGAAAGTGTTTCAGATTTTCAGGTGAACTTTGTGTGACATTCGTCAATTTCGGGTCTCAATTCGTATCCGTTTTGTAAATTTTATTTATGTAAACCGACCCGTTTTGTAAACCAAAACTTTGGATATAATAAAAATGATGGATTTTATGTTACAGTATTGTTTTACACTTGTTGGGTCTTAAAACGAACTTCGAAGGCCAAAACTGCTATTTTTGAAAATATTTAAAAATCAGGAAATCCACCCCGTCGCGCCGCGCGATGGGGGACCCCTATGCCGGTCGCGTAGCGCGAAGGCAGGGTCTGCAGCTGCACGTTTTTTTGTTATTTAGTGTTCGTTTTTAACCCTTTTCTCATGCAAACGCTTGATATAAACACCCATATTTGACCCAACTCTTTCCCCTATATATACACATTCTTTCCCCCTCATTTACACCTGCTACAACTCCAAATTTCGCTCTCAAACATCAAAGATTCAAGGTTATTATTAGTGTGTTCTTGAATGTTTGACTTCTAAAAGTCAAACTGAGTTTATTCTTTCTTTCTAACTTGTTAATCTAACATACTAACACTTGAATATGGTGGTACAACATATATATATATATATATATATATATATATATATATGTATATATATATAATACACTCCCCTTGTTACCTTTGGTAGTTACTTCTCCGACTCCGGTTGGTTAAGTTTCGGACCTTGTAAGGCAAGGCTTCATGATATATATATATATACACTCACATAACTTGTTTGCACATATTATTTATGCTTAATTTCTGCTCATTTTAGTTTGTTAGTCACATTTACAAGTCTTGGGTATGTGGAGACCATCTATGAACTCATTGTGAGATGGAAACTGAACCAAATCGAACTTTTGTTAAAAAAGACTTGTTGTTGACTTTTTAGTTGTAGAACTTAAATATTTTCATTTGTACATTATTATACAAGATCTATGATATATGGGTATGTGGAATCCATCTATGAACTTGTTGTGAGATGGAAACCGAACCGATCCGATTTTTGCTCGCTTAAGACACACAAGTGTGTTTTTAGCTATCAAGACTTATATATTTCTTTAAAAATAGTTTACAAACTGATTTTAATTATTTTCTTAAATACTTGGAAATGTTGGATCCAACTTGATCTCATAACAAAGTTTGGACCGACAAAACCGAACACCCGCTTAACGTACATTGTTAGTTTTATACAATAGATCTACTTACTTGGTTAAGTCTTATAAAGTTTTTGTGAGTTATCTCATAACAATTAATATTTTGGAAAGTTGACTTTGGGTTTGACCATTCGTCAAGACCCGAACACTCGTTAAAAACCCGTTTTAGTATCTTTAGCCCAATGGAATTTGCATTTTAGCATTTTTTTTCCCCACCTTATTACTTAACATTGGTTAAGTAAATATTAAGGTTAGATACTTTAACCCGGTTTTGAGCAAACTTACATTTTTAAAGGGTTATTATTATAAATTCTTAAATAGTTACATTTTAAACCTTGAACTTTAAATTATTTACTTTTTGCAACAATTATTTCATTTAAATATTTTTAAGGCAACCTTTCTAAACCCAAAACTTTTTTTCTTTTAGGCTTTGTTCGTTAAACTCGTCGTTCCGACAAATCTCCAAATAACCAATCTTTCAAGTTTATTACTTGAACGTGAATAACTTCATACCCCGTTTTCTATCTTTCATTTTGGGGGTGACATTTCATCTTATCTAAACTAAATGTTTTATACTTGGGTCTTAAACCACAAACGTTATTGTATACTTTACTTGAATAATTGCACGATTTGGTGTTCTATGCTTAAATTATGGAAAGCGCCAAACATTGGAAACTACCCTGGGAGGAGTTAGGAACAGGAACAATGAGAAGCAAGAACCACTTAAATGGAGGATTCGATTGTATTGCGTCCTTTGTTCCCATGTCTATGTGTTTATCGTTTTTGGATGGTGGAACTATAAATCCTAGACCATTTGGCAACCCCTTATGGCAATGTGTCGTTAACGTAATGCAATTAACAATAACTATAAAATCCTAGACTATTTGGCATCCCATTATAGCTGTGTCGCTAACTTGTTTAGCGATAACTAAGTATCCAAGTTTATAGCTTTTATTTATTGTTCTGTATACTAGTTTCGTGGATCTTTCATACTATATATCTATATGTTCAAACTTATGAATTGTTCACCAACCTTTGTGTTGACAAACTTTATTTTATGAAATGTTACAGGTTTACATCTTGGTTGATTTTGGATGCTTGAAGAAAACGTCACAAATACCCTTAGGATATTAGCAAAAATGAACAATATTTGATTTGCTATATTTTGTTATATTTTGTTGTGACTTGTTATGAATATTGTTATGTGACATTTTCGATGTTGTGAAATGAAATGAGTTTATTAAATATTGTCACTTTAATAGTGTCATGTGCTTATGGGCAATCGTTACACCCCGGCATGTTCCGGCGCCTTTGGCCGGGATGTGACACTTTGTTAGATATTTTAATTGTAATTAGAATGCCTTTTGTTTGTCGATGTAAATCATAATATACATCAAACAATTCAGGTCGAGTGGAGAGTACAACTGTTCACTTGTTTGAGTTTATAAATCTTAAGAGCGAAACTCTAAGCAATGGGGGTCTCACGGAGCAACACCCCCAGTAGTATGGTCCAAAGGCTTGCAGCCCCTAACAAAGTTCAAGTGGCAAAATCCTGGCTGAGGTCGGGTTGGGAATTTTTTTTATTTTAACATATGTTACTTCATTATAATTCATTAGAATTTAATATTCAGGATTCTCATATAGGGATATTGTTAAAGAAAATTAGGGGGAAATTTAATTACGTTTGGGATTCAATAAGGATAAGTAAAAAAGACCCTAATCCGGTACTTACGTTGGTTTTCATCATTTCTGGTTATTCTATCGACTTTACTAGCTCTAAAAATTCTCACGATCAGCATACTATGTTCTTATCAATTTCTTAGATGTATTCGATTGAATTTTCAGACAGGCCACCGAAATAATTCGATCTGAAAGTGTACAAACCTCTTCGATTATTCAAGCGTTTTATCATGATTACGTAACGTCTTTTATGCGTTTGCTCTGCCTCATGCACCTTTCCATTACCATTTGTATCCATAAAAAGTTATGAAGTGTCAAAGAAGTTGCGTTTCTTAATATTTCGAACTTCTCTTTAGCATTCGGCAGTAAGCATAAAGAAACCATAGATAGAACTAGAGCATATTTGGGATTGAATTTGAAAAATGCTTATTGGCTTATTGGTGTTTTCAAAAAACCAATAAGTTAAAATGTGTTTGGCAATCAATTTTTCTTTTTTTATTTTAGTTTTTTAAAAGCCCAAAATCATGGCTTTTGAAAAAGCCAATAAACATTTTTCAAACTCAATCCCAAACATGTTCCTAATAAATAAGCAAACCTAATAAACAAGCAAACCGTTTATAGTATTTTGAAAGGAGTGCAGCAAGTTATTGTTGAAAAGAAATATTGATTGAAAACACATGAGACGCTCCACTAGTATCCGACAAATTGCTAGGCAAATCTCCTTCGGCAATTTTTACCTGTCGCTTTATGATTCATATAGACCCGAAGCGATTAAGGGTACGCCTGCCAAATGAGATTTTGCCCAGTAATGCACCAATACATGTTAAATTTACTTGACGACAATATTTCTACTGGACGCTATATTTATAGATTACAATTGTTTATGCTAACTGGATATTCCAAGCACCATCCATTTTGTAATGTAAAGAAAAAGGCGATAAAGACTGTCAAAAGTAACTAAACTTTTAGATCTGATGGCAGTGACAATGAACATGCGAATACATGGTTGCAATTATATGATGTTTTTCTTTTTTAGTTTTTAAAAGACTTTACAGTTGCTAGCAGCATATGCTAATGTGTGCTTCTGGGTATCCAGGATATGCGTCAAATCATATTCGATATGGAGACCTTAAACTTTTCTGAATTTAAAAGTTTTTCAAGCATATAAGAGTGATTTTGTATCGGTTTTCACCCAAACCTATTTTAACTAAATCAACTTGTTAATCATCACCTTGCAACATTTTTACTAAAGCAAAAAAATTAAAACATAGAAATCACAACAAAGTCAGCAGTCTTGTCATAAAACTGAGGATTCAAAGGCACAAAAGATAGAAATAGAAATATGAAAGTAACCTCAAACTAAGCACCAATTTGTTGGGACTTGTTGAGAATTACTCCTTCATATTTCACCTGGAACCACTTCATCGCGTCTTCCTTTGTAACTCTGTGTTGGATTCCAACACGAGCCTTGCATCTGCGTCTACGGCCCACACGGTAGCCTGGGCGTTCAAGAACAACGAAAAAGTCCATACCGTAGATGCCAGTAGACGGGTCATACCTGTAATCACCAAAAATATTACATAACTTACATAAGTCAACAACGTGAATGAACGTTTTTCACTTTTTAGTTAAGTCACTACGCATAGTCTTAGACTCTTAGGTATATGTAACTATGTGTTCCACATATGGCCCTGTCACTTTTATTTTTATTTTTTTTAAACGCTGACGTGGATTCTTTATATAAAATAGAATTTCAAGTTAAGGTTGTCAATCATGTCTGTTTGCTGGGTAAATACTAAGTTGTATACGTGTTAATCGAGTTGGTGGGTTGTACAAATACAGGCTTAAGAAGCTAGTGGGTCATCCTGTTTAGCTAAACACTTTAAACAGGTCAACCCAAGCACAGCCCGTTTTTAAAATGGGTTCAACCCAAACACAACATGTATTTTTATTCGTGTCAGAAACATCAACTTTAATCTGGACACACTTAACATCCTGCAACACGAACACAACCCGTTTAACTTATTTATCTAAACATTTCAAACGGGTTAGTGGATAATAATCAAGTTGTAAAAGCATGTTAATCGGGTGGGTACTGGTTGATTGGAATAATCAAGTCGTGTATGGGCCGTGTCGTGCCAGGAATTGCTACCCCTGATAGATATTTAAAATTAAAAAATGACAGATCAATTTTTATATTCTTTAATTTAAAAAGATTTTTGTGAACAATTATAATCAAGGTGAAATATGAAGTGTCAAGAATCTTGAGTTGAAAGAAATGGTGACATACTTGATACCCAAATCAATATGTTCCTGAATTCCAAAGCCAAAGCAACCAGTGTCACTGAAGTTGCGTCTCAGCAATTCGTATTCTTTAACTTTCAGCCCGCTCTCCAAAAGCTGCATTGCCTTGTCTCCCCTAACGGTTACATAGCATGCAATCTTTTCATTACGCCTGATTCCAAATGACCTCACAGTGTACCTTGCTGTACGAAACAAAAACAAAAAAACAAACCTTTCAAATATTATACAAAGTAAAAGAAGAAATCCACAAAAAAAAAGATACAAATCAAACTAAAAAGTGAAGATAGAGTAACAACGTTGTAGAAAATATGAAAGTTTATTTGGTATAGTTTCTTGAAAAAGGAACACAAACAAGTTTTCAAAAACAAAATAAACAACAGCAACTATGTCAATATCACACTAAAAAAATAAAATAGTCAAATCCTCTGTTACTCAAGAACATATTTAGCTACTTAACTCTTAAGCAAATCCAAGATTTTGAGACTTTCAATTGGTAACATCTAATCAAAGATTAACTATTGAAAACCCATCTAGCCTAGATCTCCTTTATCCCAATCTTAGACACTATTCTTACTCAGATTATATAAACAATGTAAAGCATACGTGAATCTTGATAAAACATTTCTAAAGCTTCGGCTAATTTATGTCTCAGCAAGATTGCATCCTAGGAAATAAGTGTGCACAATAGTAAGCACCTTTATTAATACGGTCTAAAATTTAGTCATTGTACTAGAACTAAACCTTAGGGTACTCGATAAAAACATTGGGCTAGCAATCAACCTTCTTTTCCTGTTATACGCTTTAGCATCAAGACATCGCTAAAAATGCCAATTGGTATTTGATTAAAAGTATTCAAGAATGAATAAGATGTAAAGTAAAGCAAATACTTCACGGTATAATAAAAGAGTTATCCGAATCCCCCATTTTAAAAGAAAAGTTTAGACAGAAATATATTAGACGTTTTAATTAAATTCCTTGCAATAAAAAACTTAAGAAACACAAGTATTTTTAAAATTCCTTGTATTTCTTTCCATTTATCTTGTTAAAAGAAACTCAGGAACACGACTGTAAGACAATTTCTTGACTTTTAGCTTAGAGCAATTTGCCATTCGTTCTTCATCCAAAAGCTAAGCAACCCACTTAAAACTCGATTATTAACAAATGTAGGCAGCGGAGTAAACAAGCCGACCACTCATATGCCAATCAAGCTCTATAAACAAGCGGAGCTCAAGCTCTAGTAAGTTAAACAAGCTTGGCTCAGCTCACTTACGCCAGTAAAGGTCCAAACTTGTGCATACAAAGAAGTGACATGCATTATGATAATATAGCATTTTATATGCAAGTTTCAATAACTTAAAATCAAAATCAACATAGAATTCTAATTTATAAACACATTGAAACTCAGCTAAAAATAATTCAACTTAGAACAAAAAATAAAATCAAAAGATTGCAATAAAAGAGTAAAATGAATGTTACCCTTGGAAAACACAGGAGACTGGCCACTCAGTTGCTCCAAAACCTAACCAACAAAACAAAAACAATATGAAAACCAACATCATACCAAATTACAAACACATAATAATAAAAGAATTAACCTTAGCAGCACGAGTGAGCCGATCTCCACTCTCACCAACTGAGATGTTAAGAACAAGTTTCTGAACCTTGATCTCTCTCATTGGGTTCGCCTGCTTCCTCTCTGAAGCCTGCAGCACAATACCCGTCATTCAAACAACCCATAATATCAACTAAACTGTTTACTTGTTAATGACACTACCATTGTTTGCTGCTGGGAACGATGACGGCTGATGGCAGAAGAAGGTGAGGCTTTTATTGGAGGTTGTTAACATGCGCTAGGGTTTTGATGGAAAATATTATAAGAATGACGTATTTGCCCTTAATCATGGGCCCCGAACAACGAGTTGAGCTACTTTAGACTTACTTGAGGTCGGATTGATAAAAGACTTGAAACTAGCTGAGTTGAGCCTTTTATAAATCTCGTTTAGTTATTGAGCTCGAGCTTTGTATGGGAAGTTCGTTTAGACTTGTCGATATTTTTAAGTTTTATCTTTTTTGAACTATTATTTATTGAGTTCACGCTACGGAGGTCAAGCAGAGTTTTGACTTGTTTAATGTTTTCCACAAAATATATAAAAATTGTTAAAATATACATAAATGAATTAATAAATAATAAATTATCTGAACCCGAGCTTGAAGAAACACCTCACGAGCCAAGCTTGAGCCTAGTCAAGCCCGGACTCGGCTCATTTACACCCATAGCCCCGAAGATATTGTAAACGAATCAAACGTTTATTGTACCATTTAGAATAGAGATTATTGTGGTGTGGATTGTTCGTTTTTGACAGAATTATAAGCCGAAATAAGTGTAATAGGTTAAATACCCGTGTAAACACGAATTGAGTAAACAAAACATTTATAATTTTATTTGACAATTTACCCTTTTTATCGAATATTAGAAATTTGAGCTCATATTTAGCTTTAACTATAAAGTGTAACATAAATATCTTATTTTACATGGTCTTTTTGTAACACTACGCACACATAATTATCATATGTAGACAAGTTTGTTATTTGTTTTATATAATGTTGAAAGTTTATATAACTAATTAGGATTTATTCTCGTATTACAGGTTGTGTTATATTTATATTTTGTATTTAAATTTTATTTCTTGTTTATTTAGGGGGTGTTTGGCCTAGCTTTTTTAACCAAGCTTATAACATTTTTAGCTTTTTTTTACAAAATAAGCTTAACTTGGTGTTTGGCTTAGCTTTTTAAGCTTATGCTTATTAGCTTATATAAGCCCATTTGAAGAAGCTTAATTGAAGATGGTTTTTTAGCTTATTTGTTAGATGCTTAATTGTTTAAGGGTGTAAATTACTTATTTGTTCTCAAATGGTGGCGAATTAGTAATTATTACTCTAACAGATTAAAGAATGTTGGATTTAACAACTTATTAAGACACAAAATTAACTTATAGAATATAAGCTAATCTAAACACTTAAAAAGAGCTTATCAAATAATAGAAAAAAAGCTATAAGCTAATTTTATATATAAGCATAAGCTTAAAAATAGAAGCTAGGCCAAACACCCCCTTAGGGTTTAATGATTAAAGAGTTTCACAAATAAATGAGATGTTATAACCCGTTTAAAAGCTATGGGTTTGGTGAGACCCATGACCCGCTTATTATTTTTTTACTACAAAATTGTTTCTTAATATAAATAATATCTTATTCTTAAAAAATTGGGTATTAATTTTTAGTATATCCATATTGTGTATAATTTTCATATCAAATATCTAGTGAGATTATTTTTTAATATAATGAGATGTTAGAACTCGTTTAAGGTTATCATTGTTTGGTGAGACCTATACCCGTGAATTTGGGTCAAATGTATGAGAAGTCTTCATTTATAAATAAACCAATATGGTGGCTTGAGAGAATGTAAGAAACAACCAGAGAGTTTTTAAATGTTTCGTTTATATATATTTAAGATTAAGATTCTTAGTTCTATAGTTTTTCTTTTCTTTTCCTTTTTTTCTTTCACTTTCTTCGTTTTTTTTTTTTTTTTTTTGCATTCGACGTGTATTGTAATTTATTTACATCCTCATATGTTAATTTACATTATCGTTTATAATATTTATATATTTTTTTGAATTTTAATTGTATTTATTGTAAGAAAGTTAATAATATACTTAGCATTTGATGATAAAAGGGCTTCATAAATAAATGAGATGTTATACTGGTTTAAAAGCTATATGGGTTTGGTGAGACCCATGACCGTTTATTCTTTTTGTACTATAAAATTGTTTCTTAATTATAAATAATATCATTTAAAATATGAATATTAATTTATATCCCTATTTTATAGGATTTTCATATCAAATATTTGATATAATTAATTTTTAATATAATGAGATCTTATAACCCGTTTAAGGTATATTTGGGTTTGGTGAGACCCATACCCATGAATTCGGGTCAAATGCATGAGAAGCATTCATTTAAAAATAAAACAATCTGGTGGCTTAAAAGAATTTAGGGAGCTTTCGTTTATATATATTTAAGATTAAGATTGTTCTTACTAATAACACACTGTTACTAAAAACATAAAGTACTAACATTAGTTTGATACAGGGGCGGATGCAGCTCTTAATCACCCTCAACTTTTCATTGGCAGTGGAATTTTTTTTTCTTTTTGGGTTGATTTTTCGTACTTCGCTATCCCTGAAAAAATATTATGTTACCCCTATTTGATTAAAAGTCAGCCAATTAAAAAGTTCATATTAAATAAAGCCCAAACAATTTTATAGCCCAAAGCAAATAAAAACAATTAATCTTTTTTTTTCTTTTGTTTGAACGATAAACATTAAGCAGATCAAACTAAAAAAAACAAGCTCAACAGAATCATCATTTTTTATAAGTTCAAATCAATAAAGCCTGAACAAAGTTTATAGTCCAAAGCAAATATAAACCATTAAAAAAATTTCTTTTGTTTGAACATGAAACAAGCTTAATAAAATCATCATTTTAAGGTTGAAATTTTTAATACAATTTTGCATATTCAAATTTAAGAACTTGGAAATAGATTTAGTTAGGTCTCAATTAGTTTGTTAAAAAATATTTCTGGTTTAAAACTTGGGATTCCTTTTCCAAGTTTGACTAAAATTGTGGCATTTTAGAAAATGTATACGAATGATTTTAGTAATGAAGAAAGAGGGCGTATTTTCGGGTGATCGTACGACCTTTTATCACACTTTAAGGGAATATGATAACTTTACAAAAAATGGGTGAACATGTGACCTTCTCGTGTAAGGGGACTGGGGGTGGTCCGTGATGGGCATCCATCACGCATGATGCCATCATGAACACCGTCGTCGGTGCCCCCATCACGCGTGATGGCGGTTTTGCGTGATAGCCATCACGTGGTGGAGTTCGAGATATGTTACCGTTGAAGGGGTCTCGAGGAGCAATTTAACCATCCATGAGGCGATGAAGCCGCCGGCGCCGGTGACGCAAATGACTTGATTGGTTGCCTGAGACATAATTAGTGGTTGGTGAGTTGTGAATAAACTGGCCGGATAATGGTGAGGGGTGTAGTTGCCGGAAACTGGCCGGATAATGGTGCCTGAGAGATGCGTGGTGGCCATTTCTTTGTGTTATGGTTCACTGCCACAGAACAAAATCCCAGACTAACTATAATAGTTATATGGGCCTGATCTATAATAGTTATATAGAAAAGATTGGGCTTTTGTTAGTGGGCCTTCAATTTGTGTTTGTTTTTATTATCTGAACAGTTTACTTTGTAGGAGTGTAAAGCGTAAACGAGCTGAGCCGAGCTTCAGCTTGTTAAGGCTCGAGCTCGGTTCATTTTAGCTTATGAGGATCTAAATCAAATGTGGCTTGTTTAGAGCTAGAGGCTCTTGAGTTGTTTCTAAGCTCGAGCTCAGTTTGGGCTCGGCTCGTTAATTATTTAATTATTATAATGATATACTTTTATATTTATTTACATCTATATTTATATTTATAATTTTTATGTATAACAAATATTTATTATATAAAATTAAAAAATAAAAAATAAACTCAACACACCACACCACACCACACCACACCACCACCCCACTAAATTCCATCACTAGTGATGGATTTGGTTGGGGTGAGGTGTCACCATACCATTGGGTGTGGTGGGTGATGGATTTGGAACCACCCCCTCCCCCTAATGGCGGAAACCCAAAAGCACACCACTTTTCCTTTGGTTTATCGAATATTGAGGTTATCACTGGTTTTACCAATTGCAACTGTAACCATTGAAATATGTTTTTTCTTAAATGAAGCTTATCAATACGGGTTTGCGTAAGAGAATGGGTGATGAGTATTTGAACAATGATTTAATTTGTGCAGTCGAAAGAGAAATGTTCGATAAAGTAAAAGAACAAGGTGTAATGGCTTGATTTCAAGCTTTCAAAAAGCGAAATGGAGAAATTTGCACCACATGTATCGTGTTTCTATTTTTGTTTCCTTTACATTGTATGAAATATGGTAAAATAAAATTTGAACGTTACCCCTGATATTTATGTCTAGATCCGCCACTGGTTTGATATAGCGACTTATAATGTTAAGAAGAATACTAACCGTCCAGTTCTCGGTTCTCCTTTTCAAATTTTATGGTTCCAGTTCCAGTTTAAGTATTACCTGTTATTCACCCCAGCCGTATGGTGTATTTTCTTAAATTCACATTTTATCTGGTATTACGTGGTTTACATCCATAGTTCAGTACATCTCTGTGTTGATACATATTCATTCCGACCATATTTGTAAGGCCCCGTTACCGGTGCCTCACATTTGGACGTTGGATTTACTTATTCACATAGTTCTAGTCATCAAAGTTAATAAAAACATTCGCGGAATATAAAAACTTTCATAAACATTACATTAATCCATAACTTGTCTTAGAATAAACACATTGTCTTTCAAAATAACATAATATTAAACATAAACATCTTCTGATGCCAACCTCTTATTCAATGCCACGTGTTCCCCTCAAGCGAGCTGTCTCATTCTACTCACCTGCGTGCATACTAAAAGTCAGCTACGCTGAGTGAGTTCTAGTTAATAACATAACATACTTTACATCCATACATACGTACTTTCATTCATACTTTCATAATTCAAATTCTACTTTACTCTATTCTATTCTGCCTCAGATATTATTAGGGTCCGGTCCCTTTTTCTGCCTTGGATATTATTAGGGTCCAGTCCCTTTTCTGCCTCCGAAGTTATCAGGGTCCGGTCCCTTTTCTGCCTCGAGATTATTAAAGGGCTCGGTCCCTTTTCTGCCTTGGATATTATTAGGGTCCAGTCCCTTTACTACCTTTCTATCTCTTACATTCATAACATACATACATATCATTTATATCTCATACATAGCATTACCACTTGACAGCATGTGCAATATCCGAAGATCGTTCACGTACCGACAAGCAATCGTTCTTACATTTTCACATAATCACATAAGACATACACTTATCACTTAGGATAAATGTATTAACAATCACATCGAGTATGCACACAGCCCCGAAAACATAACACATAAATGGGGCTAGAAACTCACCTGGATGCGGTTACGTTCACTGTTAATAGTTATTCCCTTCTTGAGTTGTGCACGGCTAACTGTATAATATTTACATGTATCAATTAACTATTGGTACTCGTATCGTATTTCTATCTTTATATAACCCACAACGAACGGGGGTCCGGGGGCAGCGCCCCTGGCAGCGGGGTTCTAGGGGCGGCATCCCCTAGAGGGGTCCAAGGGGCAGAGCCCCTGGCTGGGGTTAAGCTGCCAGGTCAGCTTGGAAAAATTTTATTTTCATTAACTGCCTTAACACATTTTTCATTAACATTTCAAGTTATTTTCTAAGTTGGGCTTGTCTATTTAGGCCCCAAGATAACGGGCTAGTTTGTCTAAATTAGATATGGGTTTAGCTTATTCAGGCCCAACTGTCCATTATGGTATCTAGGCCCAACTGGACTCAGGCCCAAATCCAACAGAGAACAGAGATGGCCGAGAACACTGATCTGACCGAGAACTCAGATTTGACCGAGATCTCATGTTGACTGAGAACTCGTGTTTTCGGCCGAGAACCCTGACCGAGAACACATGGTCACCGAGAACTCTGTGGACTGCCTGTTGACCGAGAACCATAAGATTTGACCAATGATTCCCAAATTTGGCTGAAAACCCCCAGATCAGCTAACCTTCCTATCTTAAGTTTCCATGTTGCCCAGTATCTTGTTCTATGGTTCAAATTATGCACTTTTAAATCTTTATTACCATCGTTCATAACCGTTTACACTCATTGCTATCACGACTCCAAGATCTATCCCGTTTTAGGCATAAAGCTTAGACCTTTATAGCTTTAAAACGTTCTAGGCTAGATCTAGGGTTCATCTATGAGCCGTATATTGCCATAGGTCCATTAAGTTCATTTTAATCATAAAGTTTGTATTTTTTATGAAACATCAAGACCCAATCTACTCTAGGGCCAAGTTTCATGGCAAATCGTTCATAAAAATGTAACCTTTAATCGTAGGGAACATACCTTTCGATGTCCTAGGTTATGGATTGCTTAGTTATGAGATTTGGTCTTCTATGTAGCTTGTATATAGCTTGCACACCAAAGATCTATCAATAAAAGGCTTGATTTTGATCCGGGATCCTTGTTCTTGCTTGCGGCAGAAAATGGAAAGGTTGTGTGTGTTATGAAGGTGTAGGGAGAATAAGATGGATAAGATGGATGGAAATGGAAAGATTTAGGGTTTAAGGGGTATTTATACTCCCTTAAGCCCATGGACCTAAGACCCATCTTTCCTTTTTAGTCCGTGATTAATTCCATAATTAGCCTACTTATCTTTCCCTTTTACCGTTTTACTATTTATTTATTAACTCAAGTAACTTTTCCGTCATAACAAGTCAATCTACAATATTATTTATTATTCGAAATTTTGGGATGTTACAATATTTCAAATTATTCGTTTCTCATGTACGATCATCGGTTAATATTCTATTTTTATAAACATCGACAGATGATGATATGACTTGACACTCAGCCCAAATGGACCAAGTTATGTTAACCCAACTTAACTTGGCCCAAAAGCTTTTATTGAATTTCTTACTATTAAAGATGCACAAATCGAGTATATTTATGAACTGGTTCCGAGTATGGTCATCAAAAGTCATGAGACGGGTTGAGTATGATTGGGTATTTCACCGGGTTTGCCAAGTTTTATCGGGTTTGGGTCGGTTCAGTCCGGGTTTTAACCGGGTAGAGGTGGAACCGGTTCAAGGTCCCGATTTTTCAGCCTGCATAAGCGTTATACTAATTCCAGCTTTCCTTTTTGACTTGTACTTAATCCAATTACCAAAAGGAGAAGTTAATGGTGGATTGATGGTCAATGGGTGATCTAGTATTCGTTAAGGTGTTTTAAAATGTTTCTAGAAGTGTCTAGGTTCAAGTTTTAACATTTTGATTGTTAGAAAACAGATTAGAGATGTGATGTAACACAAAGTGTACACGTTTTAGCATCAAATTATCCTTTTATTTTGGTAAAACTCCATGCAAATTCGTTGTATTTAGTACTTAATTGAGTTATTTATGAATTTGCAGGTCCGGGCGCCCGCCCGACGAAGAAACGATGAAAAGATGGTGTTTTTCGAACAAAAATCAAGAATCTGCCCAAAGTGCATGATCATGCTAAGAAAGTGCATGATCATGCTGCAGGTGCATGACCATGCTAAGGAAGTGTAAGACCATGCTGACCAAACTGCACCATCATGCGCTTTTGGTGCACCACCGCGCACCTTTATAGAAACCCGTGCACATCTGATAACGTGCCAAAGTGCATGACCATGCTACGAAACTGCATGACGGTGCACCTTTATTGGAACCCGTGCACATCTACTGTCATGCCAAAAGTGAAACTGCACCATCATGCACTTTATGTGCACCATCATGCACTACCGAGAGCACGAGCCCTACGGGTTCCTAGCCTAATATAAGAAGTATGGTCATTTGGATCAATAACAACTAACACACCTGCTCATCTTCATTCTAACATTAGAAAGAATCCCGCCATATATAAGGTCTTTGCCGACTCTTAGCTTTCCAGGAGGGTTGGTGTTCAACCTTCATTCAATAGGGCTATCTATCCGAAAGGTCTTAATAAAAGAATCCCTGTAATAGAAGTTCATTCCTTAAATACCTTCCTAATCAGTAATTTGATGGTCTTCCGTAAAGACTTTCATGCGCACCTTCCTTCATAAGGACAGGTAACCAGGCGGGTGACTCACTCGTAGGTAGCACTATCTGATGCTTTGACTCGTTCTTTTAGTAGTTCCTTTGAAGCTAGTAACTAGAATATAGGACCCGGAAGGCGGGCTCTTATTGCTAAAACCGGAGCTGTTGTAGAGTTGATAAATCTCATTTGAGGGGATGCCCCTAGCAAGAAGCCCCTAAGGGGCGGTAGTCTCCCTCATAAGGTCGGTCGACGGTAGTCTCCCTCACGGTCGACGGGTATCACTTCCAGTGCACTATCCGATGCCGAGAACAAGACACATCAACTTTGAAAGTGCACTAGCTAGTGCCGGTAATGCACGACCATGCACTTTTAGTGCATGACCGTGCACTTTTTTGGAACCTGCAACTCTGAGCCGCCGAAAGTGAAACTTTGACTTACCCAAAATAGTGCACGACCATGCACTTTTTGTGCATGACCATGCACTTTGACCAGAAGCTTATAAACACTTGTTTTCACTTCATTTTAGTGTGTGGAGTCTTGGGGATTCTCTCCCAACCAAGTGCAGCAATTTTTGGGGATTCTTGGAGGCTTCCACCATCCTCAAGATTCATCATTCCATCCTTCAATCCTTGCTTGATCTTAGTTTGCATTCCTTTGTTCTTGAACACGTTTTGTAAGCTTATTTCTAGTTTGATTGTAGTTGTATTAAGCCTTATGGGCTAGTTACTTTTGCTATCTAGACAATGTTGAAGCTTTTGCTAATGTGATATATTATCTATGCATGATTTTGGTAAAGTGGTTTTCTTTCAAGAATATGGTTGAATTTATAAGTTGATATTGATGGTGTTCATGCTTGTTATGTTACATTACCTTGTTAGTTTTGCAAATGTTTAGGCATTCATGTTGGAAAACTATGTTCTAGATGTTTGTTTGTAAACTTTGAATGTTCATGAAATCTTTGTTTACATTACTAAGTTAGGAATGACTAGTAAAAATTAACTTGGTTATATAATTATTGATGAGTATGAAACCCTACACTTAATATTGGAAAATTGATGAGTGTTGTTATGATTCTTGACTTGGTGATGACTTGCTAGTTAAAGTTTCATAAGTTTACATTAATTTCATGAATTTGTCTACATTAGTGTAATCTTAGGTGGTTAGAATGTTGTTCATGCTAGCTTTCCTTTGATTATGAGACTTTGTTGTTTTGACAAACAAGTTAGTCTATGTTTATCTCTTGATTGAAAACCCATCATGATGATTATTTGCTAATATTAGGTTGCTTTATTGAAATCTAGTATTTATGTTTAGATTCATGATGTTTTGCCATATCATTGCTATTTTGTCATGTTAGTAGAGTGGATTCTTGTCTAGGTAGTTTGTTGGATTGATTGTTTTTCTTGTATTTTTACTTGCTTTGTTTTCATTGTATGCTAGTTTAATTAGTTTAATATTCAAATCCAGATTTATTTGTTCAGTTGGTCATTTACAAAGATTTAGTACTAGAAAGTTGCCGTGTCCATGGATTGATACTCGGTTCTTACCGACACTTTATTACAAACTATAGGTACACTTGCCTTTCGTGTGTGGTTTAGTTGTAGGTGAAAACCTATTTTAAAACCCGATTTGTGTGGAACTTTTACTTAAATATTTATATATATATATATATATATATATATATATATATATTCACACACGTCAAGTTTTTGGCGCCATTTCCGGGGATACGGTGACTTTTCGAGAACGATCCTAGTATTCGATTTAGCCTTGTTTATATTTTCGATCTATTTTATTTTACTTTATTTCGTTTGTATTCATCTTATTTTTATTTCAAATTTTAGTGTCTTTTACTTGTTTTGTTACCTTTTTTTTATTTCCGTAGCCACTTTGTGTATATGTGTTATTATTATTTTTTTATTTTTATATCTTTTGCTTTATTCGTTATTTACTTTATTTTTCTTCATGTATATTTGGTGCCCGTGATCCTTTCTGTTTGAGTGTTCCTCGCAGTGATACCTATGGAGCAGCACTACTATGGAGATTATTGTGAATGATACAATTATGATGACGGGAATTATCACATGGAGGTTTGGTGCGAAATATGTGGGGAACCCCATCACACACATGATTGTTATTACTCACCTGGGTGTCCCACCGATTTTAATGAAGAACCTTACCCTTATTCACAACCATTTGAGGGTACCAACATATCACCTTCCCAATTTGATCTTAGCACGGGATTTCTAGAGTATTGGGCACAAAGAATGAAATGTTGGGACGCGATGCTCGAAAAAGGCATGCAAGATATTGCGATACCGCTACCGATACTCGATACTCATGAATCCGAGGAACAACTCCGTAGATTAGAGGCCCAAAGTGTTGTTATCAATGAACTTTGTGCTAATCATCGACGAGAGAGTTTTCCTTGCTACACGAATGACAATATATATTGGGATGATGAGGATGAAATTAAAGCACCACAACCCTCATCCATTGTTGTGTTGGAGCAAACTCAAGAACCGGAGATCACAATGGACAAAGTGCAATTCTCAAGCCCACAAAGTACCGCAAAAGTCCCACCTCCGGTCGTATTATTCCATCGTGGGAAGATGAGTTTGGGGATGAATTGTCAGGTATACCGCTCATGGAAGTGAATGAAGAAGAGTTCGACCCGGTTGGTGATCTTAATGAATTGGAAGCATTATTATTTGGAAAACCAACCATGGAAGTCAACAAAGCACCGAACCAAGAAGAAAATTTGCAAGTGAGTGGGTTCACCAACAAACCAATGACTATGGTGACATCCGATTCACTACCTTGCAATAAAGACTGTCCGACCATGGATGAGCATGATGGTGGATCGCCACCCAAATCAAAAACACCACGGGAGAGGGCATGGAGAAAACCGGACCAACCACAGTTCAAGGCGTGTCAATGGTCATATGAACACATCAAAAGTATAAAGGAATGCCGAGATGATCGCCTTCTTCACTACATAAATTGTATCAGGTTTGGTCCGGGTAAATTTAAGTGTTAGTGGCATGACCCGTTTATTTATTTTTTCTAAAAGACATTTTATGTTTACCATAAATTTCTTACAAACCCATGGTAAACTCATCAAACTAAACGGGTCGTATAACAATTTTCAATATCAAAGAGCCACCCGTTAATAAGGGGTTGTGAGTCTAGCTATCGACTATTGCAAAATGTAGCATCTTTAGGATTTTCATGTGTTTTGGTTATGGTAGTATGTAGGGTTGCACCGTTTCCCCTCGTCAGTGCAACCCATTTGTGTGTTTTTTTAGTACTTTTTTTTTGTTGCAAACTATATATTGATGGTTTGGATTATGTTGGTTTTGGGATGATGTTTGTTGGATGCTTTTATTATATATGATGGGTTTATAATGTGTTTGTTAGTATGTCAGTGGCATGTTTTGGTTTCTTTGGTTTTGGATGCTTTCACGCGTTGCCGGGTCTTTGGTTTTGGCAGATTTCTGGATTTCAGGGGAGTTTTTCTGTTCTCTCTTTTGCACTTACTTTTATAGTTTTTTTGTTGTACAACGAGGGCGTTGTACAATTCAAGTGTGGGGAGGGAATTTGAACTTTGTTTGTCTAAAATTAAATTTTTTTTGCAAAACTCCTAAATAAATTTTTGTAACAAATAATAACCATTAAGCAATTTTTAATTCAAACTTTAATTGCATTGTTCTGAAGCACAAATCTTAACATTCAAGCCGAAAATCTTTAAAAAGACATACCTTTAAACATGACAAACAAAAAGATTTACATTCTTACTTTGCAAAATTACCCATTCCGCCCGTTTCCGTGAGTTAGCCTCGTCAGTTGTTTTTGCTCATGTTTTTACGGGCAATTGAGTGAGCCGGGTGATTATTGCAAAGTAGAACTTGTTTTTGGCATGCATTTCAAACCATATACACATGCATAGTATAAACCATTTGAGGAATTTAGGATAAACCCATGTCTAGCCATTTTTCATTTATATTTCCCTTACCCACATTATTCCCCTAGTAGCCCATGTTTAGCCTTTTCCCGTGTTTTTCTTTTCACCCTAATTTTATCGCCCACTTAGCCATAAGGTTTTTTATTTTTCACCCATTTTTTGTTAGAAATCTTGTTCGGCTAAGTTAGTTTGTCTTTTTCATTTCATTTTCATGTATTTTATCACTTGGGAATATTAGAAGCACAATGCTATCTCCCAAAGTGTTTTATTAGTTTGTATTCATTTGTATAGTAAAAAAAATGAAAAAAAAAAAAGAAAAAGAAAAAAAAATGTTGCAAGAAAAGAAGAGAAGAATAAGAAATTTGGTTCATCTCATATTGATGAAGTTTGATTTCAAAGAGCAATTTTTGGTTCGTTAGCTCTCGGTTCGTTTAGACAACTTGGTTTTGTGATGACCGTCGTTTGAGTCAATCAAAAACCTAATTATTCTAAATAGTTGGAGCAAGTAGGGTATCGTATCACAAGGAGTATGTGGTCAATGCTATTCGTGTAACAGATTCAATATTATGAAGTACTGGTTTTAGGGCTGATCACACAAGCAATAGTTTAAATTAAGAGAACTAAGCAACAAACGAACAAGCGAGTTGTAAACAGTTAACAAAGCAAATCACACCCGGGAATTCAAGTAAGCAACCAAACAGTATCTCATGTAACCTAACAAATTGATTATCAACGATTAACTGAAAACTGATCAACCAGACAAAACCTTAGACGTCAACAATTACTTTACACACGGCACTGGTTATCAAACGGTCATTGCCAGTATGACTCAGTTAAGGGTAATTGTACGTTTTATTGTATTCAATCTAACCAAACAGTTATATGACTAATTATCTAGCAACTGGTAACAGATCGTTCAGACCAACGTAAACCTAAACCGACCGAACACACAGAAATACCAAACATCAATGATCATATATCAATCAACAATAATCAAAACATAAGTATTCTTAACCACAAGAGAAAAACTGTAAAGAGTTACAAACTATACATCCCGGGTGCGATTCTAGGCGATTAACCGAGCCTAGACATAATCGAATCTTCAATATAGATGATATGGATCATATGTATGATCTTCACACGAGCTAGGATGGTGGAAATCGCCTATATGAACTGCTGGAATCGCCTCTTGGTCGTAAAAAACGAAGTTAGGGTTTCATGTTGATGAAAAACAAGTTATAAACTCAAAATCCCGTCTGCAGTCCCGTCGCGGTATGCGACTGGGTCTTCTTTGGCCCATCGCGTACCGCGATTGACCAAAGTCAATAATTCATTTATCACCCATCACGGTACGCGATGGGGACTTCATCAAACCCATCGCGTACCGCGATGGGACTCTGGAACAGCAAACTTCATTTTTTTCCTCGTTTTGCGTGCTGGACATCCCGGGTCTTCATTTCGTGTCACAACAGGTCCATATTGAGTACTTTAACGCCTGTGACCTGAAATCCAATAACACACGTATGAAGCATCGATAGTTCTAGAATAAACAGTTAAAACTAAATAATAAACGAACTAAAGCATATACAAAATAACCGACCGTCACATCCCCACACTTATCATTTGCTTGCCCTCAAGCAAAACTCTAAAGCAAACATCGACCTCCATCATAGGTATGTAGATTATCGACATTAATACTAGTAAGGTTTAAGGTCATACCCAGTTTTCCAGACTGACACTGTTTTTAGATTGACATCTCACAAATACGGTTAAATGCTATGATAAAAACAATAGAGCCGCCCAGACAGGTGTACTTTGTTTCGGTTAAGGCACACATGCTCATACCACTCGTAATATAACATCTCTCCTCTCGGTTTAATATATGGACTAGCAAAAGATGTGCCAGTATCACTCAGCTCTCAATATCACTCATAAGTACATATTAATCCATCAAGCTGCTTTGGCACAAATGCAAATCAAGAGACCTTTAAAAGGGTTGTAACGGGGCCAGGTGTAAGGGTATGGAAGGGAAATATTTAAGTAGCTCAAACGATCCGACCCGACCTATTACAAAACATCTAAAAAATAAAAACGAAACTAATGTACCACTAACTGACTGATTATATACATCTAAATAAACAAACTATCAACATACTGATTTCACATTTTTTTTTAATAATAAACGAACATCAACGAACTACAGATTATATAACTAAATATAAACAGACATCTTTTTGTCTTTTTCTCAATTTTTTAAGCATAATAACGTGATGCTTAACAATGGAACAAATACAAAAACAAAAACAATTACAATTACAAATAAACCTAGTAAGCCGGATCGTCTCGCAACATAATGTCGGGGTTAAACAAACGAAAAAATAAGTCCAAGAAATGTTTTCTAAGGAACCCAACCCCCCGCCCCTCACATTACCCACGCTCATATGTATAATGTATGAGGCCCAACCCCCCAGTACCCACACTCTCGCTCATCCAGACGAGGCTTAACCTAATTTCCTCTATCACTTTTGCATTTTGCTAACTACGATCCCGTAATCCATGAACATCAGTGAAAGCACTCAAATGACGTGTGTGTACTATATATTATATGTGTATTATATATATTTGGGTCCACTCACACACGTACCGGAGGAATAGGGTTGACGACATAAACATGTGTACCTGTCCCCATGACTCGTTATCCCCGCCTAAACGACCCCATTTTCAACTTCTCGTAATAAAAACATTTGTGACTAAGACTAATGAGACGCTGAGAAACCAACCATGACCAGAAACCTATGACTTGGCATTAATAGCAATAATTAACAATTAACAACTTTGGTTTCTGAACACTCTTCGAGCTACTATCGGGCTAAAATTTTTCAAATTTCCCCCATCCCCACACTTGAGGTTTACATTGTCCTTAATGTTAAAATAGATATAATGATTAATAAACATTTAAGGGACGGGGTTGAAATTTAGTTTTTTGATTATTAAGCAATTTTAAAAATTCGGGGCTCATATGACTGGAATTATACAATTACACTTTTAACGTGTAAAATAATAAAACAAAATTAAATTATGAAACTGAAATCACCTGATATCAACGTGACTGGAGAAGGACCAGTCGGCTCGTGAACTCTCAAAAACACTCGTGTACTCTCGTCTCATCCAATTACCAAACTGACAATCGAACCTGCAAAATCTCGAGATGTGTAGAAGCAAGCTTCTCACAAGTGTAAGACATAGGTCTTTTAAGAGTTATGAAAATGAATATTTGTTAATTTTATTAAAACAATTACCGAGCCAAATTAATTCGTTTCATAATAAAAATTGTTAAGTTAGTTAGAAACGTTAAAAGACCTAACTCACTTTCGTAGGAATCACAATTGCATTTAGCGTATGCAACAAGCCCTGTAAACCCCCCGATAGCCCGGGAGGACGAGTGGGGTTTCGTGAGGGTTTATAGTGAACTACACCCACAAAGTTCGAATACAACAAAACGAAACAAATGACAAACTAACAAACTTGACACAAACTGACCAACTGTCTCGAAAAACGTGCAAAGCAAACAAGTGATATGTCGTTTCGGGTTTTGAAATATTAATAAAGTATTTTAAAAATATGTTCACATAAATCGTTTAAAAATCGAACAAACACTATCATTAGTTTTATAAAAAATAAAAATAATGATTTATAAATGTGAATATCAAAACCCGACTCGTCACATTGAACAATCCCGATCAATTAACCCGAACAACCAACCCGAACTACCCGACAAGCACAAAATCCAACAATTTTGATTATCCAACCTAATAACCTAGCCAAACAACAGTCTTAACCCTCCCGACAACTTTTATTGCAAACTAACAAATTAGCAAATTTGTAAGCCTAATATCAAACTCAATCCCGTAACCCGATATTGTAAACCCAACCAACCCACAACTTGATTAAACTACATACTCGACAACTCAATAAACCGACAATATGTAAGTTAACAATAATAACCCATTACCTCGATGTCGAATTTGAAAGTCACAGAATAATAATAATATCGGGGACGGACACGGCGGTGTTGGAGGTTACTGGGTGGATGAGGGTGGATATCTGCGGTGGTGAGGGGTGATTGACAAAAGGACGGCGAGGTGGTGGGGGTTATAGTGGTCGGAATGGTGGGGTAAGGTGATGGTGGTGGCGGATTGAACGATGGTGGGTGGAATTGGGTTCGGCGGTGGTAGGTTGTAGGGGTACGGCGACTGTGGTGGTTATTGTGATGATAGGAGATGGGAGGGTGGTGAGTGGTGGTGAGGGTGGTTGGTGGTTGTTGTGCGGAGTTAGACGGCGGTGGTGGTGAGGGTGGTTGGCCGGAGTTCGTGGGAGGGAAAGAGAAGACAGGAAGACAGAAGAAAGAAAAAGAAAGAAGAAGAAGGGTAAAATGGTATAAATAATCGGGTCAAGCGGGTATCCATGACCCATCGCGTACCGCGATGGGTTTAAATGCACTGGGAGCGTACCGCCGCCCAAATAGGAAAAACTAGGGTTTTACCCCATTGCGGCACGCGATTGGGTGTTGTGCCATGCCCATCGCGTACCGCGATGGGTTCAGACATCAGCTTTGAATTTTTTTTTTTTTGAAAACGCACCTGTTTTGGTATCCCGATATCACCCTGGACACGTTGAAAACTGAAAATACCTTTACATACCTGGAGTGACATGTACTACACCAATGCTTACCAAACTTCTCTAATTTCCCATTCTTCAATAAGCTTCCCCACACTTTGCTTTTACTGCACAAAACTCGAGACGACACTAAGTACAAGACTCAATAAAATAAAAACAAACTGGAAAGACACTTACCGACCCCGGGTTGCCTCCCGTAAGCGCTGAATTTAAAGTCTACAGCTCGACAATGCCTCGAACTCAATAATCTTCATAAACCGGTGAAGTTATAATAAAATTCACCGATTCCTCATCCAGCTCGTGTATGTCCTTCATCTCCAAATATGGCTTCAGTCTATAGCCATTTACCACTTGTCTCAAATGATCATCAAAATCTTCAATCTCGTACTGACCATGATTCCCGACTCTTACAATCGAGTACGGGCCCGTCCACTTACTTCTTAGCTTTCCCGGGAAGAGTTTCATTCTCGTGTTGTACAACCACACTCGCTGACCAACTTCCAAATTCTTCAACCGGATATTAGCATCATGAACCTTCTTCATCTTTGCCTTGTAAGCGTACGCGCAATCATATGCCTCATCTCTCAACTCCTCGATCTCGCACAAAGCCAATTTCCTTGCTTTACCTGCATCATCTTAATCCATATTAACCTGTTTAGTAGCCCAAAACGCTCTTTGTGCAATTTCAATTGGTAAATGGCAATCCTTTCCATAAACAAGTCTATAAGGAGTGGTTCCAATTGGCATTTTATAAGCAGTTCGGTAGGCCCATAGAGCATCAGTCAACTTAGTTGACCAATCTTTTCGGTCCACCCGAACGGTTTTCTACAAAATTTGTTTAATTTGCCTATTAGAAACCTCCACTTGTCCACTTGTTTGTGGATGGTAAGGAGTTGCTATTCTGTGATCAACACCGTATCGCTTAAGCAATTTCCCGAATTTAAAATTCTTAAAATGAGATCCCCCATCACTTATGATAGTTCGGGGGACTCCAAATCTCGAAAAAATATTACTTTGAACGAAATTGCAAACGACTGTATAATCATTTGTCCTAGTGGCTGTTGCCTCGACCCATTTAGACACATAATAAACAGCCACTAGGATATACAGATTACCATGCGAGTTAGGAAACGGACCCATGAAATCGATCCCCCAAACATCAAAAATATCAACAACAAGGATCGGGTTAAGGGGCATCTCGTCCCTCTTAGAAATACTCTCGAGTTGTTGACACTTTAAACAGTGTGTCGCAAACTTGTGAGCATCCTTAAACAAGGATGGCCAAAAGAAACCACTCGTTAAAACTTTTCGAGCAGTTTTCTGGCCACTAAAATGACCACCACACGCAGACGAATGCGCGTGTTCCAACAATGATCTGACATCCTCCTCGGGTATGCATCGTCTGATCATCTGATCTGCACCAATTTTAAACAAATCCGGATCATCCCAGATGTACTGTTTAGCTTGGGACATCAACTGTTTCTTCTTTCTCCTTGGCCAATGCTCTGGTAAATCACCTGCAACTTTAAAATTAACAATATGAGCAAACCAAGGATTTTGTGAAACTGCCAGGATATGTTCATCTGGGAATGACTCGTTAATGGGCCCATCAGTGTTCCCATTTTCCACCATAATTCGGAACAAGTGATCTGCAACAACATTTTCACTCCCTTTCTTGTCCCGAATCTCTAGATCAAATTCCTGCAACAGCAAAACCCATCTGATAAGCCTCGGTTTTGCATCCTTTTTATCCATGAGGTACCTGACAGCAGAATGGTCAGAATATATAATAACTTTACTACCCCAAATATAAGACCGGAATTTATCTAAAGCATATACTACTGCTAATAATTCCTTCTCGGTTGTAGTATAATTTAATTGAGCATCCGAGAGGGTTTTACTTGCTTAGTATATAGCAACGGGTTTCTTGTCAACCCGTTGACCCAAAACAGCCCCGACTGCATAATCACTCGCATCACACATTATTTCAAAAGGTAAACTCCAATCGAGTGATTGCAAGATCGGGGCTTCAACTAATTTCAATTTCAAAATGTCAAAGGACTTAGCACATTCATCATTAAAGTCAAACGGGGCATCCTTATGCAATAAATTACATAAGGGTTTGGTAACGTCACTAAAACCCTTAATAAACCGTCTATAAAACCCGGCATTCCACAGAAATGATCTAATGCCTTTGACATTGGTGGGACGAGGAAAAGTGGAAATGACTTGGACCTTAACCCGGTCCACTTCGATCCCACGACTCGAAACAACATGACCCAAAACAATTCCCTCTTGGACCATAAAATGCTCTTTTCCCAACTAAGAACAAAGTTCGTTTCGACACATCTTTTCAAAACTCTTTCGAGTTGGTTTAAACATGACTCGAAAGATGTGCCGAAAATCGAAAAAATCATCCATGAAAAATTCCGAAGACTCCCCCACCATATCTGAAAAGATACTCATCATGCACCTCTGAAAAGTGGCGGGGGCGTTACATAACCCGAATGGCATTCGCCTAAACGCGAATGTGCCATACGGGCACGTAAACGTGGTCTTTTCCTGATCTTCAGGATGAATAGCTATCTGGTTATACCCGGAATACCCATCTAAAAAGCAATAAAATTTTTGACCAGATAGCTTTTCGACAATTTGATTGTTAAACGGAAGCGGAAAGTGATCTTTTGATGTTGCCGCGTTCAGTTTACGATAATCAATACAAATGCGCCACCCGGTTACCGGCCGGGTGGCGACCTCGTTACCTGAGTCGTCCTTGACGACTTGGATGCCCGCCTTTTTCGGTACTGTCTGTGTCGGGCTCACCTACGTGCTGTCTGATATGGCAAAGATAATGCCAACATCTAACCATTTCAGCACCTCCTTCTTCACCACTTCCATCATGTTCGGGTTCAACCTCCGCTGAGCATCGTGTGCGGGTTTGACAGCTGGATCTGTTAAAATTTTATGCATCACAATTGAGGGACTGATTCCCTTCAAATCCGCTATCGTCCACCCGATTGCTTCTTTCTTCGCAACCAGCACTTCCATCAAAGCATTTTCCTGTTCAACAGATAAGTTAGAAGCTATAATAACAGGCAATGTATTATTTTTACCAAGAAAAGCATATTTTAAATGCTTTGGGAGCTCTTTCAGCTTGACTTTCGGTGCTTCCAGCATTGACGGTTTCCACCCGGTATCAATTTTCTCGGGAAGCGGTTCCACCTGAACTGACCATGGTGGACGGTCTCCTCGCACAGCTGTGATCTCCATTTGTTTTTCTTCCTCTTCCAGCAACCTGTCTGTTTCCACCTGTAACCTGTCAAACATAAAACACGTCTCCGCTGTGCCATCCGAGCTGACGACAGAGTTTGTATAGCGGGATGCACTCGTCAATGACATCAGCCATGAAGCACTCGTCATCGACCGGAGAATTATTTCCACGTGTGAAAACATTAATTCTCAGCTTACGGTTACCGAATGCCATGTCAACAGTACCATTTCTACAATTAATATTGGCATTCGCGGTAGCCAAAAATGGTCTGCCGAGGATAACCGTAGGCTGTTTGGTCCGTTCACCCGAAACATAATCGAGGACCAAAAAATCAACTGGAAAATAAAAGTCTTCCACCTTAACAATAACATCAGTCAGTATTCCTCGGGGAAGTTTCGGTGTTTGGTCAGCCAAGACAACCGTGGTGGCAGCCGCACGAAGCGGGCCAAAGTCATACTAATCGTATAAACTGTCCAGGAGAATACTGATGCTAGCTCCAAGATCTAAAAGCGCCCGAGTCATTTTAAAACCACCCACTTGAATGGGTATTATGGGCGTTCTCGGATCTTGTAGCTTCGGTGGAAGCGAACCCGAAAGGATTGCACTCACATTGTCAGTAAAATCGATTTGTTTAGGAATCTTATGACTCCTTTTATGTGTGCACAACTCTTTCAAGTATTTAGCATAGGCGGGAATTTGTTTTATGGCATCTAAAAGATGTATGTTAATTTTAACTTGTTTAAACGTTTCCCACATTTCTTCTTGTTGCGGGCCTCGTTTTGATGCCATCTTCACCTTTGATGGCGCCAACAAAGCATCGGGATATGGAACAGTTTTCACCTTTTCCTTATCCTTAGAGTTGTTGGTGTCATCCTTCGGGACCGATTTATTAATTTCACTTTTGTTAGGTTTATTTAATTCAATCGGTTCCGGCTCGTCATCGCTCACGAGAGTTTCATCTATTTCTTCCACCACCCCATCAACCAACGGTGGTGGACCCCAAACTTTATTATCATATTTCTTACCATTACGTAAAATACTTACCTGGTTGGCTTGCTTTTTCGAACTTGAACTGTGATGATTCGGGTTGACTGTGGTGTCGCTCGGAAGTTGGCCCGCAATTTTTTGTAATTTTGCCATGTCTAAAGCGAGCTGACCAATTTGCTTCATCATTGCCTCTGACGATTTATCCCGTAACTCGAACTGTTGCTTCGTCTCAGCCTTTTGATCAGTCATAACTTTCAATAACGCATCCAACTTCGAGTGTACTGAGTCATCCGAATTACCCGAGGACCATTTCTGCTGATTCTGATTACCCGAAGAATTTCACCCCGGTTACTATCTCTGTTATACCCCCAATTCTGATTACTCGAACCCTGCTGATAACCGCTCTGGCGATAATTACCCTGCGATCTGTTCTAGCTCGATCCCTGAAAGTTCGGGTTCAACTAAGAAGACGCGTTCCCGTAGCGAAAATTCGGGTGGTTCCTTAGGCCCGGGTGATATGTGTTCGAATTAAATCCTTGGCCTTTGGAATCCCCGTAAGTATAATTAACTTCCTCGGTGTCATCCTCCACATCATCATAATAATCGGGACAATTTTCTGCTTTATGCCCGATTTCACCACAATCTTCACAAACCGGGAATTTAACACCAACTTTCCCGACCTCTCTTTTCTTACCCTTTTTCAACTCAGCCAATTCGCGTTCCAACTCAGTAATTCTTTCAGATTCACTCATGACTGACTTAACTGACCTGGAGGAATTACAACGTCTTCGTCTTTCCGCTGCTGCTTCTGCCTTGGAATCTTCACACATAAATTCCAAAAAAATCCCGATCATCCTCCTCAGGTTGATTCAGCAACAGACCATTACACGAGGCCTTAAGATGCTTTCGGTCCTCATATGTCAAACCATCAACAAAACATTTAACCAGTTCCCACAGTTCTATCTGGTGATGTGGGCATTTCCTGATCATGTCTTTATACCGAGTAAAGGCTTCGTGAAATAACTCACCAGGTAACTGTGAAAAGTGACGAATGTCATAACGGGCCTCGGTAGTCTTCGACTGCGAATAAAGCTCATTTAGAAACACCTGCTGCATCTCGGCCCAATTTCTGATATTGTGCATCGGTAGTGAATTAAACCAAAGTTTTGCTTTATCTTTTCGAGAAAACTGGAATAATCGCAACCGAACTTCATCCTAATCGAATGTACCATCACCAATAGACCCGCAAATAGCCGAGAAATCGGTCAAGTGCGAATACGGGTCTTCCGAAGCTAACCCGTTGAAATGAGGAACGATGTTAATGTAAGATGGCCGGGACTTAAAAGTTTGTTGTCCCTGCACTCGTTCCTGTGGGACCAACGGGGATGCTCCGTCTAAGATAGCCGGTCGGAACCGACTGTTAACACCATGAGCCGGGGCTATGTAATTTATCTGCTGCCCCCGGGGTTTCCCATACCGCCCCGGTTAACTGGAATACCACGAACTCTTTCGGGCCGTTCCGACCGATTCACCCTTTCTCGATCCCTTCCGTTTCTGTTAACGGGTTCAGCACGTCTTCGATTTACCGGCTCTTCCACCTCATCTTGATAATTATTGTCACCCTCAATCTCTGGTTCACCAACCTCATTCTCGGGTTCAACCGCCCGATTACTTCTAACCCATCGATCTACCTCATCATCAGCTGCCCGAAAACCTTCGTTTCTATTATTATCTTCCCCCTCATCCTCATCTTCAGTCGGAACACTCGATCAAACATCGTCAATATTTATTCGAACTCGACGATTGGGATTATTGTTTGGAGCGGATGGTCCGGCTTGGTCAAGGTTGAGGTTTAAGTTTCGGTTAAGGTTTCGGTTTCGGTTTTGATTTCGGGTTCTGGAGGCACGAGCTGAGTTGTTTTGGTTATTTTGGTTATCGAAGTTTGGTGGGTCGGGTATGTTGTCTGGGTGAAACATGTTGGTTTGTGGAAGTGGATCTTGGTTTTGGTTGTTGTTCTGGTTCTGGTTTCTATTTTGGTTCTGGTTCTGGTTCTGGTTTTGGTCTTCCATCTCAGAATTTTTGTTTTGTACTCGGTTCTGCCGACCTAACCTCTCGATTTCGGGCTCGTAAATTAACGGAGACTGTCGGCCCGAATGGCGGGTGTCCATAAACCTATAATCTGCACAACTAACACAACCCGCGTAAAATACAGATAAATAAAATTTAAACTAAAATCTAAAAACAAAATTAAAACTAAAATTAAAATTAAAAATAAACACAAAAATCAAATAACACGAAAAACACTAAGCGCACTAACTCCCCGGCAACGGCGCCATTTTGATGGCCGTCTTTTGAGTCAATCAAAAACCTAATTATTCTAAATAGTTTGAGCAAGTAAGGTATCGTATCACAAGGAGTATGTGGTCAATGCTATTCGTGTAACAGATTCAATATTATGAAGTACTGGTTTTAGTGCTGATCACACAAGCAATAGTTTAAATTACGAGAACTAAGAAACAAACGAACAAGCGAGTTGTAAACAGTTAACAAAGCAAATCACACCCGCGAATTCAAGTAAGCAACCAAACAGTATCTCATGTAACCTAACAAATTGATTATCAACGATTAACTGAAAACTGATCAACCAGACAAAACCTTAGACGTCAACAATTACTTTACACACGACACTAGTTATCAAACGGTCCTTGCCAGTGTGACTCAGTTAAGGGTAATTGTACGTTTTATTGTATTCAATCTAACCAAACAGTTATATGACTAATTATCTAGCAACTGGTAACAGATCGTTCAGACCAACGTAAACCTAAACCGACCGAACAGACAGAAATACTAAACATCAATAATCATATATCAATCAACAATAATCAAAACATAAGTATTCTTAACCACAAGAAAAAAACTGCAAAGAGTTACAAACTATACATCCCGGGTGCGATTCTAGGCGATTAGCCGAGCCTAGACATAATCGAATCTTCAATATAGATGATATGGATCATATGTATGATCTTCACACGAGCTAGGATGGTGGAAATCGCCTATATGAACTGCTGGAATCGCCTCTTGGTCGTCAAGAACGAAGTTAGGGTTTCATGTTGATGAAAATCAAGTTATAAACTCAAAATCCCGTCTGCAGTCACGTCGCGGTACGCGACGGGGTCTTCTATGACCCATCGCGTACCGCGATTGACCAAAGTCAATAATTAATTTATCACCCATCGCGGTACGCGATTGGGACTTCATCAAACCAATCGCGTTCCCCGATGGGACTCTGGAACAGCAAACTTCATTCTTTTCCATGTTTTGCGTGCTGGAAATCCCGGGTCTTCATTCCGTGTCACAACAGGTCCATATTGAGTACTTTAACGCCTGTGACCTGAAATCCAATAACACACGTATGAAGCATCGATAGTTCTAGAATAAACAGTTAAAACTAAATAATAAACGAACTAAAGCATATACAAAATAACCAACCATCATTTTGTTAGTAGTTACTTTTTATTTATAGCTAGCTTAGTTCCGGATTTTCTCACCTTTTAGTCACTTTTCCCAAAAATTCCTCACCCTAACCCTAAGCCAAATTACAACCCTCAAGTACTCGTGTTTTATGCTATGTATGTGTCGGTTAGATTTGAGCCTTAAACAAGCCTATGCTTTGTATGGTCATCGTCTTGGCATGGAGTGTTCTCAACATACAACACTACATGTATGATCACTAAATATAGACGAGTGTATGAGTGAACATTGTGAGGTTTGCAAGGTGGGAATGTGATGGCAACAAATGTAATATTCTTTAGACTATGTCTTCATTTTAATAGGCTTGTTTGGACACATCAATAGTGGGTGCATGTAAATCTTTTAAAAACTTTGAATGATTATTGCTTGCGGGTTATTCTTGTTTTTGTGAAGTTTATTTCATTTGCTTGAGGACAAGCAAAGTTCAAGTGTGGGGATGTTTGATGTAACACAAAGTGTACACGTTTTAACATCAAATTATCCTTTTATTTTTGTAAAACTCCATGAAAATTCGTTGTATTTAGTACTAAATTGAGTTATTTATGAATTTGCATGTCCGGGCGCCCGCCCGACGAAGAAACGATGAAAAGATGGTGTTTTTCGAACAAAAATCAAGAATCTGCCCAAAGTGCATGATCATGCTAAGAAAGTGCATGATCATGCTGCAGGTGCATGACCATGCCAAGGAAGTGTATGACCATGCTGACCAAACTGCACCATCATGCACTTTTGGTGCACCACCGCGCACCTTTATAAAAACCCGTGCACATCTGATAACGTGCCAAAGTGCATGACCATGCTACGAAACTGCATGACGGTGCACCTTTATTGGAACCCGTGCACATCTACTGTCGTGCCAAAAGTGAAACTGCACCATCATGCACTTTATGTGCACCATCATGCACTTCCGAGAGCACGAGCCCGTGCACTATCCGATGCCGAGAACAAGACACATCAACTTTGAAAGTGCACTAGCTAGTGCCGGTAATGTACGACCATGCACTTTTAGTGCATGCCCGTGCACCTTTTTGGAACCTACAACTCTGAGCCGCCGAAAGTGAAACTTTGACTTACCCAAAATAGTGCACGACCATGCACTTTTTGTGCATGATCATGCACTTTGACCAGAAGCTTATAAACACTTGTTTTCACTTCATTTTAGTGTGTGGAGTCTTGGGGATTCTCTCCCAACCAAGTGCAGCAATTTTTAGAGATTCTTGGAGGCTTCCTCCAACACAAGATTCATCATTCCATCCTTCAATCTTTTCTTGATCTTAGTTTGCATTCCTTTGTTCTTGAACATGTTTTGTAAGCTTATTTCTAGTTTGATTGTAGTTGTATTAAGCCTTATGGGCTAGTTACTTTTGCTATCTAGACAATGTTGAAGCTTTTGCTAATGTGATATATTATCTATGCATGATTTTGGTAAAGTGGTCTTCTTTCAAGAATATGGTTGAATTTATAAGTTGATGTTGATGGTGTTCATGCTTGTTATGTTACATAACCTTGTTAGTTTTGCAAATGTTTAGGCATTCATGTTGGAAAACTATGTTCTAGATGTTTGTTTGTAAACTTTGAATGTTCATGAAATCTTTGTTTACATTACTAAGTTAGGAATAACTAGTAAAAATTAACTTGGTTATATAATTATTGATGAGTATGAAACCCTACACTTAATATTGGAAAATTGATGAGTGTTGTTATGATTCTTGACTTGGTGATGAGTTGCTAGTTAAAGTTTCATAAGTTTACATTAATTTCATGAATTTGTCTACATTAGTGTAATCTTAGGTGGTTAGAATGTTGTTCATGCTAGCTTTCCTTTGATTATGAGACTTTGTTGTTTTGACAAACAAGTTAGTCTATGTTTATCTCTTGATTGAAAACCCATCATGATGATTAGTTGCTAATATTAGGTTGCTTTATTGAAATCTAGTATTTATGTTTAGATTCATGATGTTTTGCCATATTATTGCTATTTTGTCATGTTAGTAGAGTGGATTCTTGTCTAGGTAGTTTGTTGGATTGATTGTTTTTCTTGTATTTTTACTTGCTTTGTTTTCATTGTATGCTAGTTTAATTAGTTAAATATTCAAATCAAGATTTATTTGTTCGGTTGGTCATTTACAAAGATTTAGTACTAGAAAGTTGTCGTGTCCATGGATTGATACTCGGTTCTTACTGACACTTTATTACAAATGATAGGTACACTTGCCTTTCGTGTGTGGTTTAGTTGTAGGTGAAAACCTATTTTAAAACCCGATTTGTGTGGAACTTTTACTTAAATATTTATATATATATATATATATATATATATATATATATATATATATATATATATATATATATATATATATATATATATATCACACACGTCAAGATGAATATGTTTTAAAATCATATGAGAATCAGACGACAATTCAAGATGAACAAGGAAAGTTTCTACACTTTGTTGCATTTGTTATTTTCTAATTTTATTCAGAAGTTATAATCAAATTACTAAAATAAGTTTAGAAATATATTAAACATCATTAATCAAATGGTGTGTGTGGATTTTTGATATCCTCTCTTCGGTTAGGTCTTCGGTGCTAATGGCTCTCCAACGTTCGAGTTTCAGTGCTTTAAAGGTATGCGTCAAGAAGACCCTTTATCTTCATTCTTATTCTTGGTGGTTATAGAGGTGCTCTTAAATATGGCGTACTCGGCGGAAGAGGCCAGATTTCTTACTAGGTTTAAAACTCCTAACCAGGGACCGATAGTGTCACATTTATTATATGATAACGATGCAATGATTATAGGAGAATGGACAAAAAGGAATGTGGAAAATGTTAACAGAATCTTGAGATGTTTTCATTTGTGCTCAGGCTTAAAGATTAACTTCAACAAGTTCAGTTTTTTGGGTGTAATGTTAATGATGCCGAGATTGATGAGATGGTTAGTGTGCTTGGGTGTGATTCAGGGAAAATGCTCTTTTCACATTTAGGTATTTCGGTTGGTGCCAACATGAACAAAATTAATAATTGGAATGGTATTATAGAAATTTTTGAAAAAAGGTTATTTGGAGAGCTCATTCTCACTCTATATGAGGAAGGGTTGTCCTTATTAAAGTTGTAACATTCGTTACTTTTCAAATCCGAAACTCGACCCGTTTATTTTATTTTTTTCTTTCTTTTGCCTCATTTATTATTCGAACGCTCGTTACTAATTCCCGACTTCGTTTATGTAAACTTTCAGGTTTTTCAACTCTTTCATTTGTAACCGCTACCCGACCCATTTACGGGTCCGGGCTCTATAATTAATAAAATCTCACACTTATTGAGTTACAATTACTAAATTATTCATTTATCGCAACACTTATTTAATTTTTGACGTTTTTAACCCAAAATATAAAGTTCTATCTATTTCTATATCCATCTCCAAACTTGAGGGGCCTGTTTGTAAAGTATGTTATAATCCATGTTTCAAGATGGATGATCCATCCCCAAACCCGACCCATATTCAATTTCATGAACCCGCGAATCAATCAACTTATTAACTAGCATGAATCGTTTGTAATCAAGTTATAGGTTAAGAAATCGTTTATTTATGCTAGGTGCTGCCTCACCGACAAGGTAATTAAGTTAATTACACCCTGTTGACTCGTTTTTTTCCTTTTTAAACCTAGCCGACACTAATTGACAGCCATTGACCGCGTAAACGTTGATATTATTGCAATTAATTTCATGGATACCTTCCTTGTAAGGTGACCGACAATACCCCTTAATTTGATTGAACCATTTCACTCGTTAATTGCTCGTTCATCACCATTTAAGCGCTGAACTGTTTTGATTGCATTACCCCCCTTATGCTCTTCGTATAACGTAATTAAAGGTATGGTTTAGATCGCGATTTCATAAGGATCAAAACCCCTAACCTCGTTTTGATTAATTGTAACAGATTTAATCAAATCAGGTTTAAGGTTCATATAAATAGTTATGGGTAAACAGTTTGTGTTTAGTAAGTTTTGAATCTGGGTTAAGATGCACGTCTCCATGGTTGGCCTGCTGGTTGCTCATGGATATTAGGGGGTGGAGGTCACGGGTTCGACCCCCTGCCACCCCGTTTTGCCTTCTTTTTTTTGTATGTTCTTAAAATAATAAATTGCAATGATTTAAAACCTTAATAAATGATAAATAATTTATATTTTATTAAAACCATCATATTAACTCGTTGTTTTCTGAATCTCGGTTAAAACTAGATATATATACATATATCTATGTGTATATATATATATGGAGAGGATCATGAGAAAAACTCCATTTTATGGAGAGAACTAGAGAACAAATAATGAAGTATTTTTAATTTAATTTTAAAAACATTTACAATTTTTTTTCTTTCATCCTTCTTATATGTTGCTATTCTTCACCACAAAAAATATAAAAATAAAAAATCTAAGAAATAAAAAAATTTAACGTTGTAATGCATATATGCAATACATCGACTTTTTTATAATGCATATGTGCATAGTGTGCATTTTGATATTTGAAATAGTGTTGAATAGCATATATATAGTTGTTTGTATTGTATATTTGCAATAGTTTTATATTATATACAAAAAAAATCGATATAGTGCATACGTGCATTAGTGTTGTATTACATATATGCAATAATGTATTTTGCATACAACTATTAGTGTCGTATTTGCATATATTCAATAGTGTGTATTGTATAATGTATTTGTGTTGAATCATATAAAACACTATTTTATATATACAATACACATTAATGCACATACGCATTACATCGACGTTTTTTTTTTGTTTTTTTAGGAACAATATCATCTTATTAGAAGGAGGAAAGAAAAAAATCACAAAATAATTTTTTAAAAATAGTTAAAAATAATTCTTTGCTAGTTCTCTCTAGATCTCACCCCAATATATATATATATATATATATATATGTAAAATAGTTATTAAAAATTTATAAGAGTTTTTGTAATGAACATTTAAAAAGATGTTGTTTATTTAGAATACATAAATTAAGGTATATAATATTATTTTATAATTTGGCTAAGTAATTTACAAACAAATGGTATTTTTATAAATATTGTTACCGCTTTAATTATAGAAAATATTGTTACCGCTTTAATTATAGAAGTACGAATATTTTATAAACAATTATATTTTATGCAATATTAATTTATAAGTAATCTTTATTAATTATAAACTTTAAATAAAATATGTTATACTCTCGATACCAGTTCATCTCTCGTTTTTCTCTTAGTCCATTTGTTAATTTGTAGTATTTCCGTTATTACACTTGTTAGGATTTGACTTTGCTACCTCTCGAGCGCGACGCTTATTCTCCTACCATTCTTAACGTATATTATTCGGTTGCTTATTCTCTAAGGTGAGTTTACATACCCCTTTTTTCATCTTTTATATTTTGGGGGTAGCATGTATACCATATTCAAGCTTACTTATGTTTTATTTCCACATCTATTCAAAACACAATTCAATATATGTTTATGTGTGATTATTGCATGCTCTATGATAATGCTTTATGTGCTTAATTTTTATTTATGTTTGGTGGTTGATATCTCTTCCTCATCTATCGTCATCTAGTATGATCATACATTTACCCAAGTACTTTGATTTCGTATCAATAAGAACCGGTCCACATCTATTAGTTGTTTACATTTTCATAAGAATTGTAATACTCATCATTTACATATGAATTGTGGTTTTTATCTATATATATATATATATATATATATATATATATATATATATATATATATATATATATATATATATCTCAACTAAAACCTATGTATTATCACCAACATTCGTGTTGACAAACTCTATTTTTATACATGCTACATGTATAACTAATTTACATTGGTCAAGATTGAAGATAATAGTTTTACCTTAGGATATTGTTCAAAATACAAAACATGATGTACTTGTTCTGTTTATTGAATTTGTGTACTTGTTTTAATGTTAATGAAATTAAATAATTATTGTCGCTTTAATTAATGTCTTTTGAGCTACTGTCCAATCAATACGTTACACCCCGGCATGTTCCGCCGCCTTTGGTCGGGGTGTGACAAAAGCGGTGCTAGAAAGTTTACCAGTGTATTATTTGCCTTTATTCAAGATTCTGTGCAAAGTGGTGGAGAACCTTGAAGGGATTATGAAGAAATTTTTGTGGTGAGGATCGAGCGAGTCTAAAAAAATCCATTGGGTGGCTTGGGAGAGGGTGGCGTTACCGAAAGATAAGGGTGGGTTAGGGATTTCAAGAATTAAAGATGTTAACAACGCTTTGCTTTCAAATTGGGTTTGGAGATACAAAACGGGGGAGTCAGGGTTGTGGAAAAGGGTTATTCTATCCATTATCATCTCAATGACCGTGAGGTGGTTTCGGTCAAAAAAAGAGAATTCGGGTGTTTGGGCTAACATTGCTAATACGATAAATATACTCAAGTGGGAAGGATGCAAATTGGTTAATTTGATCACAGGGACAATTAGAGATGGGCAGCAATCGAGTTTTTCTGGATGGATAACTGGGTGGATAACCAGAGTCTTATGGAAATTTTCCCTATCTATTTTCAAATTGGAAAATCATAAAAGGTGCAAAGTCAAAGAAAGGTTATTGAGGTCAGGATGTACTTCCGGTTGGAATTGGTGCTGGAAAAGAAGGCCAAATAGTGTTTTGGAACTTGAGGAGTGGGAGAAATGCATCCAGCTTATGAACGCGGTTGGTTGGGTTAACGAGCTGGATCGGTGGAATGGTTAGGGAAAGAGGATGGCGCATTCTCCGTTGGCTCGGTAAAAAGGTTAATCGTGAAAAACAAAACCGTTGAAAATAATTACATTATGAAATGGTGCAAATGGGCTCCGAACAAGTGCAACATCCACATGCCGATAGCAGAATTGGATGGCTTCCAACTCGCAGCGCCCTTGTTCGAAGGAATATCCAGGTTACATAATGTGTCTCCTTTATGTGATTCAGGGGTGAAGACAGTGGACCCTATCATGACAGGGTGCGGAGTCTCGACGGGGTGGTATGGTAGCATATAAGTTGTTGGTGCAAAGTTCATCCTTTTTTGGTCTTCTCGGTTAGAGATCTTTTAGAGCTTCATAAGACGTCAATCTTGGAGCTAATAAAAATGAGGTGTTTCATGGGATAATCACAATCGCTTGTTGGAGATTATGAAAGACGAGAAACGAAAGAATGTTTGAAGGAAAGGAGATTATCTTGAAAAAACATTATAGGAGATATAAAAGCTAGTGGTTTTCTTTGGTACAAGTTTAGATCCAAGCATAGATATTTAGCTTGGTTGGATTGGTGTAAATTTTGACTTCATGTAGTTTTAGCCTTTTGCGGCTGCCATCCGGCTTGTCGAGGTAACCCATGCATGTTGTGTTGTCATTTGGTGTTTGTGTTTATAAAAGTTTACATTCGAAAAAAAAAATTAGTAATCAAACATTTAAACTTGTGAATACGTATTAGTATATAAATAATTTTAAATATTTAAGGGTCGTTTTGAAGCGTTAATCCATGTTCCTTGGAATTGTTCATAGGTGATAGGATATCAATTGTCATACATTAAGGTTTTATTTGAATCTAGATCTAAATAATACGTAACTCTTACTCAAAGTTTATATATTGAATTAAATATCGATTGGTACTCAAAAAAATGTACATTAAGTTATGTCAACTTGGTTAGTGCATGTTTAGTGATAAACTAATAGCTTTTAATAAATTGCAATAACACAAATTTCTTTTAATTATTCGAATTCAAGTATTTAACAAAAATTAGTGTCAAATTATTTTAAATTCACGCAATTAGATGACCCGTTAAATAGCCGCTTATAATATAGATAGGTCACTTGGAAAAGTGTTAATCCATGATAAGATGACAGTTGAGAGTAGTAACATCCAAAATAAATGAACCGCTAGCTGACTTGAGTAGAGTACGGGCTCAATTTCCGAATTAGTATAACGAGCCGAGTTGCGCCAACTTAGCTCGTCCTTTTATAACTTATTATAAGCTCGAGCCCGAGTTAACAGCAACCTGATTAGACTCTCCTTGCTTATTGTAAACTAGTTCTACCTGTTTGCGTTGAAATTGAAAAAATAATAAAGTGTAATCACGTTTTTTTGAACCTTTGCTTACGGTAGTCATCACGAGGTTCGATTATGAAGTCAACCACTTGGTTCACGTTTCCTAGCTTAGTGATGACACTAGTACACGTAATATCATCCATTGTATGCAACGTGTTGGACCACTCGATTGTTCCATTTGTAGGTATAAGTTGTCGCCCTTATACTTTTCAAAAAGACAAAACTAAATAATTATAAAATGATCAAGTTTAACTAAAATAGTCACGTCACACTTGGAATAATACTTAAATATTTGCAACAAAGCATCTTTCACCACCTAAAATTTCAAACTATGCTCTTAAAAAAATAAACCATCACAAAAAAAACAGATAAGCTTGCTTGCAAGCCTTAATCACACACTCATATATAGGAACTAGGATTAGTATGATGATTTAAATAAGCGTATAAGCTTAAATGCAATAATAATTTATCGAATGTATAACACATTGGAAAATTGTACACTTGAGACATACTTATCAAAAAATTCTTAGGTGTACATTTCACTTGAAAATGCCTTATGTAATTTGAACTTTGAATGCATTAAGTTCACTTAACGAGTAATTGTGCTTGCTGAAGCACAGATTTTCGTAATTTAGTGATCTTATGATCAATTTCACATCCACATTAGTAATCTTAATCTAACTATAATTACCCATAACCAATGACTCAAAATCATCAAACATAAATAACAATATACATAAATCCATGCAAATCAGGATATTATATTATGTTTCAAGATAACTCTTTTTTAAACCCTAAGTGCATCAAAACAAACCCGTATTTAAGTTCATTTTTTTTGGTTAAAATTTATTGTCTTTTTCATGATATTACATATTATCTTAATTTGGTTTAAATAAATATATCACCCTTTGTAAAACATGTGCATCTAAAATTCTAAAGTCATTCTATGAAAGAGAAAAAAACATGTTGTTGTCTTGATACTAAAGATCGCACACCACCTTTGTGGCCCGCCTCATCTACTTCGACATATGCCGCTCGTCTTCTTTTAACTACAATAGCATGGTTGAGTAAGGCCTAAGCATAAGAACACGTTCGAATTTGAACTCAGTTGTGAACCAATTGAGTATGGTTTTGTATAACATGAAATCGAACGTAGTCTTAAGGCTTGGATAACATATGTGTTCTTCTCGATCACAACAGTCATATCCAACCTTTGAGCTTGTGCTAAACTTAAATTTAAAACTAAACTAGTAATTCAACGTATATAGGGTCTTTTAGATCAATATATGGTTTTTGCTAAATTATAATTTGACGTATTAAACTCATTCTAAGTAAGCATGTGTTTTTTACTTCGATTATCAAATTTAAAGGCAAACGAAAAAAAAAGAAAAGAAATAAGAAAAACATAATATATTGCAATTGTAGTTATTGTCGTTGAAAAGTTATAAATATTATTGTAATTTAAAGTATTTTGTTAAAACGACGAATTTATCTATTGCCCCTATTCAACGGCCCATTTGTTCTATTAGAGTATTAGTGGTCCCAAAAGATGTGTAGTAAGGTCAGCAGTAAATATATATCATGACTAGTGACCAAAATATACGTGTCAAATTTTAACTTCAGCGTTTTTTTTTCTATTAGTATATTTGTCCTATCATAGGGTTTTTTTTTTTTTTCTTTTTGAAGGCTGATATCAATAAAGAAAAAAGATAAAAAAAACAAATGTTACGATTAAGTTGGCTCGTGACTTGGGGATGAATCTCTAAAAGCTGATATCATTAAGAGAAAAGAGAAAAAAAGAGCACATGCTACGATTAGGTTGGCTCGTGACTTGGGGAAGAACCTCGAGAGCATGGAAGATCTTGTTCGCAAGACTATAGAAGAAGAAGGTTTAAAGCCCTACATTGATCCTGAGTACTTTTTGTTTTGTAGTAGTTTGTTTTGATGTTTTTCTTTACGCCTTTTGTCTTTGTTGACTGTTTGTTTTGGGTTTTTTACTAGTTTTCCGCTAGTTTTTTTTTTTTGAAATTTGCCGTTCAAGAAAAAGAAATAAAAAAATAACACAAAGCCTAAAAAAACATAAGCTTACAAACCTATAAAACCGAAACAACAAACTAAATAAAAAATTTCAAAGTTAGGCATTCACCAATGATTCCAATCCAAGCTCGATCTTTGACTCCTATACTTCACCCAAAGAAATGATGCCGCTTTAATGTCATTTACCACTTTGCTTATCGATATCAGCACATTCTTGAAAATTTTATCACTTCTCGTTCTTCAAATTCACCAACAAGTAATATACGAAATTGCTTGTATAGTCTCACACTCCACCTTATTGCTTTTATGTTTACTCGGAAGATCCAGTAGCTCCTTGACCCAATTATGGGTAACCACCCATATCCACTACGCTACTCTCGCAAGTTTTTATCACAATGTAAAATGCTCGAGCATATAATTTATGTAATTTTAGTTTAGAGGGACATACAAAATTTGGCCATAAAAGAAAATCAAATGATATTGTATGTCCATTTTCATATAATTGATGGTCTTCTTGGTCATTTTACTATTTTAGTGGACTTTCCATTACTAATTTAAACGGCCAATAAATCGACACCCATGAATATATAAATTTTTCTTGATTTAGTCCAACAACAATACATGTAGGACATTCGTTGGATATCACGAAGTATACTTTTTTATATAAAGTATATATCATCACATCACAACACATCTTCATCTTCTAGTATACAACCAAACAAACCTAGCTTGTTTCTACACACCTCACAAACATCATCAGCAATCAAAACCATCCTTGTCATGGCGGCAAACTCACCGAGAACCACCCGAAAAGAAGGCCAAGAACTCCTGCTAGGCCGCTACGAGATCGGAAAACTTCTAGGTCAAGGCAGTTTCTCCAAAGTATACCTCGCTAGGAATGTTAAAACTAATGAATTTGTTGCCATTAAAGTCATAGACAAAGAACAGATCATGAAAGGGGGTCTAATCTCTCATATTAAACGCGAGATCTCGATTCTCAGACGCGTTCGCCACCCGAACATCGTGCAACTCTTCGAGGTAATGGCAACCAAAACCAAAATATTTTTCGTTATGGAATATGTTAAAGGGGGTGAATTGTTCAATAAAGTTGCTAAAGGTAGATTAAAAGAAGAAACAGCTAGAAATTATTTCCAACAACTCATTTCTGCTGTAGGGTTTTGTCATGCTCGTGGTGTTTTTCATAGAGACTTAAAGCCTGAAAATATTTTATTAGACGAAGATGGCAATCTGAAGGTGTCCGATTTCGGGCTTAGTGCGATATCCGATCAAATTCGAGGCGATGGCTTGTTTCACACGTTTTGCGGGACGCCTGCGTATGTTGCACCCGAGGTTTTAGGCAGGAAAGGGTATGAAGCTGCTAAGGTTGATGTTTGGTCTTGTGGGGTGATATTATTTGTCTTGATGGCTGGTTACCTACCGTTTAATGATCATAATGTTATGGTTATGTATAAAAAGATTTACAAAGGGGAGTTTCGTTGTCCTCGGTGGTTCTCGCCCGAGTTAATCCGGTTGCTTAAACGTGTGCTTCACACGAATCCAGAAACTCGAATAACCATACCCGAGATCATGGAAAACCGGTGGTTTAAGAAGGGGTTTAGGCATATTAAGTTTTATTTTGAAGATGATCAGTTGTTTAGTGTGAAAGATGGTGAACTTGAAGGTGATGATATTGATTATTCTTCGGATTATTCTGCGAAGGATTCACCAACGGAAGGTGTGAACCGAAAGCGGCTCACTGCCATGCCTAGACCGGCAAGTTTGAATGCGTTTGACTTGATTTCGTTCTCTCGTGGGTTTAGTTTAACGGGGCTGTTCGAGGATGGTGGCGAGGAGTCACGGTTTGTGTCAAGTGCATCGGTTCCAAACATAATTTCAAAACTTGAAGAGATTGCGAAAGTGGTTAGTTTCAAAGTCCGGAAAAAGGATTTCCGGGTTAGTTTGGAAGGGTCTAGGGAGGGTGTGAAGGGTCCGCTGACCATTGGCGCTGAGATATTTGAATTAACACCGAATATACGGTTAGTGGAAGTTAAAAAGAAAGCCGGGGATTGGGTGGAATACGAAGAAGTTTTTGATCGTGAACTTCGGCCCGGGTTACGAGCATTGATGTTGCCGGAGCCTGTATCCGATGACCCTTCAATTATGCTATCTAAGCCCAATGCAAACACATAGGGAGGACGGGCATCATGACAGTCCTTTTGGCTGTTCGGGTTGATCAACTCCATCTTTCTTTCGCTTTCTTTTTCAAAGGCGTCCTTTAAGAGGGCGCCCCACCCATACACACCACGCAAGGGCAAACAAGGACCCCCCCCCCCCCCCCATGCGTTTAAAGGATGGTCTAGTACTAAATTATCAAGTTCGAGTCTATTTTTGGCGAGTGCACCAGGGTGACCCTTAACTGGACTAGAATATGGCTATTGCCTGTATATATGTAATATACGTTTTGGGTTTGTTTCTTACATAAAGTTCAAAAAGAGTGTTTTGTTGGCTTGTGGTTTTTTCTTTTGTTGTAAACTTGTAATTGTTAATATTGCTATTTTTATGAACTTGATTGATCGGTTTTGTTTGTTTTGTTTCATTAGTCGTTAGTGTAAGAACACGTCTATTTTAAGTTCTTTTTTTTAATAAAAAGTAAATTTGATGATGCCCTTTCGATAATCGATTGTGACTTGAAAAGATCTAGTTGCCGAGTGGAGATATGCATTGGAAGACTTTGAAATATTAAATAAAAAAAAATATGTTATTAATAAAAAGGTTTTGCTATCTAATATTTATTTATATTGGAGAGTTTTTGGATGTTGGTTGGACTTTTATTGTATAACTAGTTTTCTTTTACCCGATATGTTACGCTGGAAATGTTAGATAACGATCCAAATAAGTCGAATATGTTTATGTCACGTTGTGGTTGTGCATTACTGTGGGTTCAGCTGATTAACATATATAGCCCTAAAATATAAAAAAATGATATTTGTTCGATCGGTAAAACCTGAGCGTTGTCGGTATCGGGCGTAGCAACAACGAGCCGGTAAAACTCGGGGTTGGTAAAACCTAAGTGATCCTGGGCGTTGCGATGGTGAATCGATGCGAATTCGGTCGATTTCAGTTACGTTTGTTACGATACCTGAAGTAAGCAAAAAGATCAGTAAAACCCGAGCGTCAATAAAACCTAACGTTGTCAATCCCAGGCGTTTCATCGGTGTGTTAAGATGAATAACCGTTTAAATATTAAATTTGAAAAAAAAAACAAAAATTATGTAGACCACTTTGGTGCCGTCACTTAGCCCAATAAGGGCTTAGCGGCACCAAAGTTGTCAATTATATATATATATATATATATATATATATATATATATATATATATATGGATGATTTAACGTACAATATCACCTAACGTACATTACGTACACGAAATACGTTCAAGGTTAAAAACACTAAACGTTCAAGCCAAAATCCAACCCTAAAACATTCAAGGTTAAACATTTAAACGTTTAGGCAAAAATCTTAAACGTTCTAGAAAAAAAAAACTTAAACGTTCAGGCTTAAATCCCGATACATTCAAGATTAAAACCCATCACTCAAAACTAAATATTGATCGATTGAAGCTTCAAATTGATGATTAATTGAATCAATTTCAAGATTAACTGAACAATTAGGTTTAACAATTTCGATTTCACTTGGTCAATTTGATTAATTGACATGTGAACAACTCGTGACAGAAGAACATGATGTTCACGACGGTACCGTCGATGGTCGCGACAGTGGACGGAATTGTTGGATGGTGACGGATTGCTGAACACTGATGGTGAAGGTGGATGGAATCGATGGGAGCAGCGGTGGACGAAGACCAGCTCGCCATTATAGTTGCTCGCTATTCTGATTTGAGAACCCTATATTGCTAATTGAAATCGACCTTCCACAGTCTTGCGTACATAATGTACGATAAATGATTATTGTATTTGATCATTTATCTCTCTCCCTCTCTCTCTCTCTCTATATATATATATATGATTTCATTTGATAAACATTTGAGTTTTAAGAACTTGAGAACCAATTTTGTGAACCATATTTAACCACATCATCAATTTATTAAAAATAATAAATAGTAATAAGGTCTTCTACACATTTTACTCTCTCATAGTTAAATCTAGCACACACTCTTTCTTCATTGTTACCTTTTAATCTTCTTATATTTTTATAAAAAAAGAGTTTATATATTTATCTCTATTATTCTATTATCATATTTTTCTCATTAATACATTTTTATTTAGACATAATCAAATAAGAAATTTAAACATATTCAAGATGGTTATAATTCTCAGTTTCTTCATAATTTTGAATAAACTAGTATACTCGCATGGTTAAAAAAAATAGAAATAGTCGGTAAGTAGAATGAGTTTAACAGGCCATCACACCTTTATCATATTTGTCTTTAGAATTCTATTAATTCGTGTATTTTTTAAATTATGGTTTTTAATTACACATAAATAACATTAAACTTATTCGATCAGTGATATTTTTGTGTAACATAAGAACTATATATATGGACTAGATTTAAGGGTCTTACACCCCACACCCCATTATATGACATGGATAGTTCTGTCCGTGTCATATAATGATATTTTCTAAAAAACGTTTTTTTTGTTTAATTATATTTTACTTTTAATTTAATTTTATTTATTTTAATTATTGTTTCTTCAAAAAAGATTTTTTTTTGTTGATTTTCTTTATCAACAATTATAAAAATTATGATGAAACAATATAAATAAACGATACACACACACACACACACCCAACCATTACAATGAGTTTATACAAATAATAACAGAAATCTATCTTAATGGCAGTATCATGAATGTCATCGTCGCCGTCGTCGGTATCAAACCTACATCTGAATCCCGGTCCATCGTCGTTCTCGCGGTCGTGCCTGACGCCTAGTGTGTTCGCTACATGGTCAGAACATGGTAGTGGTTTTTTGTGTCATGTAAATCCTAAGATTTAATCGTCTGCTAACACGCTGATGACGCTGTCATTTATATACATTTCTGTTGTTACTATTTATACAAACTTGTTGTAATGTTGTAACGTTGTTGGTTTTGTGTTTTTTATTTTATAATAATGCTCGATGTGCTCGCTTCATGGTCAGAACGTGGTGGTGATTTTTTGTGTTTTTTATCGTCACATATTTATTTAAGATTTAAGCATCGACTGTTAGCACGCTCGTGACGCTGCCATTTAAATAGATTTCTACATTTTGTTATTATTTTTACAAACTTGTTGTAATGGTTGCGTGTATATATATATATCATTTATTTACATTGCTTTGTTATAATTTTTATAATTCTTGATAAAGAAAATCGACAAAAAATCTTTTTTTAATAAAACCACAAAATAGAAAACAATGATCAAAATAAATAAAATTAAATTAAAACTAAAATAAACATTTAACATAGAAAGACAAAAAACGTGTTTAAAAAAAATACATATACCACATATAGAGCTATATGCCACGGTTAGACAAAACATAAAAAACACGTCTTTTTAAAAAACACATGTATGCCACGTATATACCTTTAAGTGGCGATTATGACAGTTTTTTAACTACACCTCCACTATGGTTAAAAAAGCTCAGATTTTAGAACAACATTTACATAATTAAATAATAAAAAGACAAGATGGTAATTTACCATCTCATTTCTCTCTTTTTCCCTATTACATCTATCATTTTTTTTCTTACATCAATATCTATCTATCTATCTATCTATCTTTCTCTTCAATTTTAATATTTATAATTTGATTTTAATTAAAATTGTAAATATTAACTTTTGTTTAAAATTATTAATTTCTTTTTCTAATTTCATCTAACAATGAATTTTTTATTTTTATTATAACTTTAATCTAACTTCTTGATATACAAGAATATATATTTAAATTATTTTGTTTTACGTAGCAAGTATTTCAGTCATTAGTTGAACACCGATTAGTGGATTAATTCTTGTAGGCTTAAGATCTAGTTTTTTTAAAGTATTTACATATTGTTTATATATAAATGAATTTTATATTTTAATTCTTGTAATTTAATTGAATATTTTTATGAATGAACTTTTATATATTATTTTTGGTTGTTTGCTTATAACCGGATTTACGGCATGTAAAATGTCCAGAGGTGTTAGCGACGATCGACAAGAAATCCAGCAATATAACCAGTTACGAGTGTTCATCGAATCGAATAAAGGATCAAATTATTTGAGTATTTTTTATCTTGCTTGAATTCGAGTACGGTTTAATATTGATTAATTCGATTTAGAGTTTATTTATTTGATTTGAATTCTAATTTGATTTATTAAATTAATTATCGTCTATGTGAGAATTTAATTTTCTAAACCATATCTTTTGTTTTTGACCTTTTGTATTTTGAAAATATTTTTTTGTTGGTCTTATGAAATTGAGGTTTAATTTTTTGCTTATTAATTGATTGTTTGGTTGGATCAATAAAAAATTGAGGTTTGTTTTTCAACTATAATATGAAATTTGGTAATTTTGAAATGAGCTTTATTTTTAGGGGATTTTTAACTTTTATAGTTTGTGTAACTTGAGTCATTTGTGTATTTTGTGTTTTGTAATTTATGTATTTTGTGTATGATATATATGTAGTTGGCAATTTATGTAATTTTTTGTATTTCGCGGTTGGGTAACTGATGTAATTTGAGAAATTTGTGTATATGTAATTTTGGTAATATATGTAATTTGACATAATTTATGTAATTGTGTAGCTTTTGTAAGTTAAGTAATTTGTGTAGATGTAATTTGGGTAACTTGTGTAATTGGGATAACTTTTGTAATTTGTGTAGTTTATAATTTGTGTAATTTGAGTAATTATATAATGTGTGGCCACACATTCAACTTAATCTTTCTTGTTAACGCCTTGTTCTTGAGTTTTTTAACCAAGGAAAGAAAATGAAAGGAGATGGAAGGATAAGAAAGGGAAGGGAATGGAAGGAATTTTTTTTTAATTAGGTGTGTTCTTGAGTTGAAAGGAAATTAGAGGAAAGGAAATGATAACTATGTTCTTAAGTTGGATGTGAAAAAAAGAGAAATAACACTTTTACAATTTTACCCCTCATCCTTAATAAGCAACCGTCTCCAAAAACAAACACACACTTTTAATAAGCAATCGTCTCCAAAAAATAACCAACTAGTTTTAACAAGAAATGCAACCAACTAGTTCCAAAAAAGTTCAACTCGGTTTCCTAAAAAAACACATGTTTAATCAAAAGTTTCAAATCTCATTCTCATGCTCCCATCATTCTACGTAACATATTCACCCGCTTGTTAAGAGGACAACCAAAAAGAGCCCGTGCTTTTTCCGGGCGCTCAACAAAAAAAAGATGCGCATCGAAGATTTCCTCTTCTGACACTATGCCCATAATCTCCAACTCTTTGTAGATTTCCTCTTCTGAGTAAACACGTGCACGAGAACTTTCCATTACCTTGCATAAATCCTAAAATAGTAACAAACAACATGTATTAGGCAACGAAATCATGTGAAGATAAATATATAAATTTTAGAAAAAAAAGTAATATTATAATTTGATTTAATACCTTTGTGCTTTTACCAATAGCATCAGCAACATTGTTAATTGAACTCATAAGTGTTGTTGTAAATTCATCATCCTTCTCAAGCTTTCTTTTCTTACTCTTCGAAAAACTTGGATACTTGGCTTACGAATCAGGTGCCTCTGATACAAAATGAATATCGTCTGCACTAGTGAGATTCTCCAAGGTAATATCGTTGGTTTCCAGCATTTGATCAATCTCATCAATTGTTTCTGGAGAATCTTTCGGTCTCTTGTTTCTCTCTTTTGTAGTTTCTGCTCTAGTACCTGTAGCTCTATCTTTGGCAAACAACTCTAGCATCTCGTGGTAATGAAGAATTTGTAACGATTCCGGCAAAATCAGGTATACCCTAGCCGATATATACTACTTATGTGTTATTTAATAAGGAATATATGAATTATAATGCGTTGATACGACTATGTATGATTCACAGTACGGATTATACTCGAGTATACAGTTAATCGTATTGGAAATACGATCAACCGATTAACGGTTGTTGAAACCCGAACAAATCGAGGATTACATTATAGACGAGATATATGATATTTAGTGATGTTTACGAAGTATTAAAGCTTCGGGATAAGTGAATTAAAGCACAGAAAATAATTTTCGATTTCGTCGGTACGTTAAACGAAACCTTTAATACCAAACCGAGCAAGAGACGATCGATCAAGCCAAAAAAGATGCGCGATTATTAATAATATGATGTTCTAAGATAATAAATGCCATGGTTTAAGTTTTTAAAGTTTTTAAATCGGTTTTATATAAATTTCATTTTAAGCCGAAAACGACCATTTTAGCCTCGTTTTAAGCTGAATTAAACATTTAACCGAAAAACGAACTGAACCAGATCATCCAAAACATTATCCAGATTTCAGAAATCCAAATGAATGGCTAAAAATGGAGAAGTGGGTCCCACCCCACCCTCCTCTTTGGTCCGATCGGATAAGGGGGTAACACCCCTTACTTTGTTATTTTTTTTTAAAAACAAACATCTCCATGATCTTCAACTTTCTCCATTCTATGATCTAAAGATCCAAAATTTTGGCAAGAAAACCAAGGTAAAAATCGAATTATGTACGTGTTCATCTTCTTTTCTTGAGTTCATTTGCAAGAAAATGAGATTTCAAGTGAAAAACGGTGAAAACCCGAGATGAAACCAATTCTTGCATGATCAAGTGATGTATACGGGTTATTCAAGAGATCTTGGTCCAAGAAAGGAGTTAAACGAACCAAAAACGAATTTTTACGGTTTAAACTTTAGTTTTGAAACAATAACCGAAACTAAAGTGTAAGAGGCTTGATGGTGAGTGTAACTTGCTTGGTATTGTGGTATGTTGGTTGTAGGTACTGTATTTAGAGGTAGATAAGGCGGAAAGACGAGTTTGTAGCTTGTAGTGGCGGAAAACAACAGGTATATTCGGTTTATGTTCGGTTATGAGTGTTTTGGACAGATTGTGGTACGTTTAGAGTTAGGATACGAAATTTCACAGAGATGTTCTACACATGAAAATATGAGATCTGTGAAATTTTGGTGATTTTTGGACAAAGGATGAATATTTGGTGAATTTAATGCTCGGTTTTGGCTAAAAATGGGGAAAAATAGTTAAATATCATGAAAAATTCTGGAAAAATCCAGATAAGCTTTTGATAACATGTAAAAGTCACACACAAAATTTTGGGTCCATTGGAGAAGTCTAAGTAGGCTTTTCGGTTAAACGAGTTCTAGGGTTTTCTAGCTCGGTTTTAGTGAAAATGGCATGTAAAAAGAGATTTTGGTTCTGGAAAAATTACAGGGGACCATGTGGATGGCAGGGGTCATCCAGGAAAAATTTGGGATATTTCTAAGGTCATTTGGTATTTACGACATATTTAGTGTTTAAATGGTGTTTAAAAATAGATAAATAAATTGTAAATATAAAAATTAATTCTGGAATATTTTTATAAAATTCCCCACTGTCAAAAAGTGATTTGTCCAAAATTTCAAGATCCGAGATTAAACGGATAATTATTTATGTAAAAACAAACTTTTAAAGTTTAAAACGCCTAAACCCGTAAAATTCGCCTAAACGAGCTGACCGGTGTATAAAAACCCTAAAAATGGACTATTTTCATATAACTGAGTTAAACAATTAAAAATAAATCATCCGAAAATAATTCGGATGATTTGGGTAATTTTATCCGATTTAACAGTTTCCGGTACATTAAAGACGGAAACGGGTCACGCGGCCAATCGGGGCGTCTAAATCGAGCTCTAATTTCACAACTTTAATTAAATTATCAGACAACAACTATTTTCGGGTCGTGTGTGACCAAACTCATTTTTGAAACGTAAAAACGGATAACCGTGCTAGGCACGTAAAACGGGGAAAACGAACTAATAGTAATTTTGACTACTAAACTCTAAACGATATCACAATCTGAGTCCGGAGAAGTGTTTCTGGGTTAACATTGCCCCCAGAACGGGTACAGTACTGGGTTAACAGTGTCCCCAGATGTACCGGTTAACACGGTTAAAGTTATATTAATAGTGATTGTATAGTAACGAACTTAGGGATCGTATTACAGATCCGGATTAGTATCTGCGTACTCTGTTACCTACTTGCTTACGAAAGGTGAGTTTCACGAGCCCCTTTTTCCTGAATTGTTTTAAATATTTTCCCGGGGCGGAAAGCATGTTGTTACTAAAATGTTTAAGTACATACTGAACGCATGGATTTGCGTGTATTTATATATGTTTTATTGTACGGGAATCGTACGGAAATGTATTAAGATGGTAATTGTCTGAGTTACTAACATTGTAAGGCCCCGCAACACGAGTGATTAACTGAAAGCCGGTAGAGTGTGGATAGTACTATTGGTCTGACAAACCCAACTGGTCCGGCATGGATTTGCTGATGTTTCCCAGCCAGTTGCACATGTCTATTTTGTTGTTATTTATTTTGCTATATAATGTTAGGCATAGCGGTTTGGGGCAGGTTCGTGGGTGGAGTATGCCACGGGGTTGTGTGTGGATAGTCAGAGGTTTCACTTGTGGGCTCAGCATAATTACATCGCTAATATATGATTATTATAATGATTTGTCACTGTTTATTTAAATTAGTGAAACTCACCAACTATTCGTAGTTGACCCGTTTTCTTTACATGCTTTCTAGGTACTCCAAAACTGGAATAAGTGCTACATACTTGATGATGCGTGCTTTTTGTGGAAGCTTAATGATCTTTTTGTATTAATTATGTTAATGTACTGTTGGTAAAACTTATGTGTTATCGCCTAGACGATAACTAAACTCGGAACAATGTAATATGATGTAAATTAATGTAGTGGTGTTTTCTTTATAAGCAATGCTGTTGATATCAGACGTGTCTGTTGCATCCCGTTTACGTTTCCGCTGCGGTTACGGGGTGTTACAGAACTTGGTATCAGAGCCATTGGTTATAAAGAATTAGGATGTCTTTAAAAGATACCTAAAATATAACCAGTAGCTCAAGTATTATAGGATCTGAATATCAACTAATAATTTATAGTGACGAGATCTGGATGAATTTGGATGGACAAGTGAGTTATTATGGTCCGGAACATAATAACAGACTTGTCCACACGAGGGAATTCAGGGGAAGTCACGGGGAACACTAATAGGTAAAACCGGCAACATATGTGTAAGTATATGATAATATTTTTATGTGGCAAAGTTGTATAAGTATGTGTATATTAATTGTGATTTACATCATGGAAGGAACTATATGTTTGCTAACTTGTGTACAGGTAAGGATGTCGAGGTCTCGAAGTTTGTCCATGGAAGAGGACCCGGAGGAGGCTAGTTCCGGGAACTCTAGGAGCTTACGCCTAGCATCCAGCACTGAGCCTAGTGAGACTAGCCGTAGGAGTGCTAGCCTGTCCTCCCCTACTAGGGTTGCCAGATCCCCCACCCCACCCGCACCACAGGTCACCCCTACCCCTCGCAGACCCGGATCCCGCCTCACGGCGCGGATCAGTGTCCCCTATGTCCCACCTACCTCTACCCCACCCAGACCTACTTTCCACAGGGGCGAGTCCTCCCGCCCCCAGCCCGAGCCTGTGCCCCCACCCGTGTGGGGTACCCCTAGGCTAGAGAGGGATGAGCGTCCCTCCTCCAAGGCTGCATGGCTCCGAGTGCTCCACGAGCAGGTGGTTGAGCACACCATCGCCTTGACGGTGGGGATCCAGAGGAGGAGACACTTGGCGGACTGCGTACTGGACAGCCAGTACGCGATTGGCCAGCTGAGGAGGGAGGGCGCATACTCCCAGTGGATGATTGACCGGATGGAGACACGGATCCGGGGTTTGCTAGTGGTGTTGGTGGTGATGGTGGCAGTGTTGGTGAGGTTGGTATACCACCATGCTTAGATTATGTTAGGGTGGTAGTAGTCAGGGTCCACTTTTTGATACTCTGTGTAAGCAGTTAGTGGCAATGCTAACATAGAGTGAATCTTGGGTAGTTATAGTACAGCCACTAGCCCATAGGGGGCCCTTTTTGGGGATATCATTGTAGATACTTTTGGTATATCATTCAACACTGACCCATAGCGGGTTATGTCGAAATGAGGCCGATGTAGGACTAATGTATGAAAACTTAATCTATGCGATGATGGTAGGAATGTAATGTGTACTGATGTTTATGTAATATGTACTGATGTTTATTAACGAATGGAATATGTGTTGTGTATCGAGATTGGAATTTGTATTAATTACATGTATTTTTCTTACTGTTGTGTAGAATGGCACCAAAACGGTCAGCTCAATTGTCAGAAGTGGATGTGGACCGTCTGATTGCTCGACAGTTAGAGGCGGCGATACCGGATAAAGTATCGCGCATCGCCGCCAGTATTAATAATACGACCAATCCAAGCCCTGCGAGCAATCAAACGACCACCAATAATGAGGGGGAACAAAATGTTAATCCTCCACCGAACGGTAACCCGATTCCGAGTAATGACGCACCGCCTAGGGTGGTCGTTACAGACAGTAATGGCCCTATACCTAGTGTAGAAACGAACCGCACTGAACCGACTCCTGCAACTAAGGGATGTTCAATCAAAGATTTTATGTTGTGCAAGCCCCTAGAATTTAGCGGGTCTGAGGGACCAAATGGGTTGGTTAAGTGGATTGAGAAAATAGAGTCTGTTGTGAACATCAGTAACTGCCCTGAGGATTACGTTGTTAAGTATGCTACCTGCACGTTCACGGACCATGCCTTGACATGGTGGAACACAATAGTGCAAACTCGCGGTCAGGCAGCGACAAACCGCATGACCTGGGCAGAGCTTAAGGCCCTTGTACTGGAACATTTCTGCCCGAAAAACGAACTGCAGAAGTTAGAAAACGAATTGTGGAACCTGGAGATGCAGGGGGCAGGCCACTTGGGTTATACGAACCGATTTAATGAATTGTCGCGATTGGTGCCATGGTTGGTCACCCCGGAGTCAAAGAGGGTTGAGCGTTATATATGGGGACTAACTCCAGTAGTAAGGAGTATAGTCAACTCTGGGGGACACAAGACGTTTGAGGGTGCGGTGACGCAAGCTGGTATCGTCACATATGATTTCGTGAGAAGTGGGAAACTGAAGGTGGCAGGAGAGTCCGCTGGGGGAAAGCGAGGTACGTATGACAATAGGATCCAGGAAAAGCAGCAAAATAAACGTGCTCGACCCGCTGCCCAGAACTACGCCATGACTAGTTCAGGCGGAAGGCAGGAACCGCAGACAAGGACGTTTCCTAGGTGTGGGAAATGCGGTTACCAGCATGGTGGCGAGTGCAGGGGGGTAGTGTGCCACCGGTGTGGCAAGAATGGGCACTACGCACCGAGTTGTAGGAGGAACCTGAACAATCTGAACCGATAACCGCAACCTATCCGTGCGCAACCATTTAGGACCCAACCAGCCCGAAAACAATACCCACAAGGAAACCAAATGATGACCACCGGCCGTGCTTGCTTTGAATGCGGCAGCACAGATCACTTCAAAAGAGACTACCCGAAACTGAACCAGGGAGGAAATGGGAGACAAACAGTGGGTCAGGCATCGTCGTCCAATCCGGCGAGAGGCCGAGCTTTTGTGATGGGGGCGAACGAAGCACGCCAGGACCCCAGCGTAGTGACAGGTACATTCCTCGTCTCTGATCATTACGCTTCTGTATTATTTGATACGGGCGCCGATAGAAGTTTTGTCTCCGTTAAATTCCTATCGATAGCAAACCTTCCGATTAGTGTAACCATAGAACCTTACACCGTAGAAGTCGCTAACGGTAAAACCATGATAGTTAATCAGATAGTTCGGAATTGCCATTTTATTCTGAACGATCAATCCTTCCTGATTGACTTATTACCGGTAGAATTAGGTAGTTTTGACGTGATAGTGGGAATGGATTGGTTAGCACGTAACAAAGTCGAAATAAACTGTGAAAAGAAAATCGTCAAGATCCGGGTGTCGGATGACGAAGAGGTGTTAGTGCAAGGAGAGAAGTCAGGCACAATGATACCATTTATATCCCACTTCAAGGTGATAAAATATATATGCCAGGGATGCGTGGCGTATCTAGCAAGCTTGACGGCCACAGATTTTGATGAGAAACGGGTGGATGATATCCCGGTGGTACGCGAATTTCCACAAGTTTTCCCAGAAGAACTTCCGGGATTACCGCCAACCCGACAGGTCGAATTCAGAATCGATTTAATACCTCAAGCTGGCCCCGTTGCTAAAGCACCTTACAGACTTGCACCGTCCGAGATGCAAGAATTATCCAATCAGTTGCAAGAATTGTTGGATAAAGGATTTATACGTCCTAGTCATTTCCCGTGGGGTGCACCTGTATTATTCGTGAAAAAGAAGGACGGGAGCCTTAGAATGTGCATTGATTACAGGGAGTTGAACAAGTTAACAATCAAAAATAGGTACCCTCTTCCCCGAATTGATGACCTGTTTGACCAGCTGCAAGGTGCGAGCTATTTCTCAAAAATCGATCTTAGATCGGGATACCATCAGGTTAGAATTCAGGAAGAAGATATCCCAAAAACCGCATTCCGGACTCGCTACGGCCATTACGAGTTCTTAGTTATGCCTTTCGGGCTAACAAATGCGCCGGCAGGGTTCATGGACCTCATGAATCGAGTCTGTAAACCCTATCTCGACAAATTCGTCATCGTGTTTATTGACGATATTTTGATCTACTCGAAAAGTAAAGAAGAGCACGAGCAACACTTAAGAATAATTTTAGAGCTTCTGAATCAGGAGAAGTTGTATGCAAAATTCTCCAAGTGTAACTTCTGGTTACAAGAAGTGCAATTCCTCGGTCACGTCGTAAACCATCAAGGAATACACGTTGATCAGAGTAAGGTTGAAGCAATTAAGAATTGGCAAGCGCCTAAATCGCCAAAGGAAATCCGCCAATTCTTAGGCTTAGCTGGATATTATCGTCGATTTATAGAGAACTTTTCCAGCATCTCCCAACCTTTAACTCTCCTGACTCAAAAGGATCGAAAGTATGAATGGGGAGAAGAGCCAGAAACGGCGTTTCAAACGTTAAAGCAAAAATTGTGCCAAGCGCCGATTTTAAGTCTCCCCGATGGAGACGATGGTTTTGTCGCGTATTGTGACGCATCGCGTAGGGGGTTAGGATGCGTGTTGATGCAGAATAATAAGGTTATAGCCTATGCTTCCCGACAGTTAAAAGTACATGAGAAAAATTACACTACTCACGACTTAGAACTGGGAGCGGTTATCTTCGCACTTAAAATCTGTAGACATTATCTCTACGGTACGAAGTGCACCATCTTCACCGATCATAAAAGTTTGCAGCACATATTCGATCAGAAAGAACTGAATATGAGGCAACGAAGATGGGTCGAGTTGTTAAGCGATTATGACTGTGACATCCGTTATCACCCCGGCAAGGCTAACGTCGTAGCCAATGCCTTGAGTAGGAAAGATCGGGTTAAGCCATTGCGAGTGCGAGCACTGGGGATGATAGTCCAGTCGAACCTTTCGGACCTGATTCGAGTCGCTCAACGTGAGGCGTTGAAAGAGGAACAATTGGAAAAGGAGGGACTTTACGGCAATGAGAAGAATTTCGAACAGCGCGTGGACGAAATTCTCTATTTAAAAAATCGGATTTGGATCCCGACCCTCCATGACCTTCGTGAATTAATCATGAACGAAGCGCATAGATCGAAATATTCCATACATCCGGGATCGGATAAGATGTACAAGGATGTGAAGGAGTTCTACTGGTGGCCGGGTATGAAAAAGGACATAGCAACGTATGTCGGTAAGTGCACGACTTGTGCGAGAGTTAAGGCGGAGCACCAGAAACCCTCGGGGATGTTACAACAACCAGAAATTCCCGAATGGAAGTGGGAGCAAATCACGATGGATTTTGTGACACATCTTCCTAAAACGTCCCGAGGACATGATGCAATTTGGGTAATCGTAGATCGATTAACCAAGTCGGCACATTTTATCCCGATTAGGAATAATTATAACACTGAGAGACTTGCGCAGATTTATATAAATGAAATTGTGTCTCGTCATGGGATACCCATCTCAATCATCTCCGATCGGGATAGCCATTTCACCTCCAATCTATGGCAAGCTGTGCAAGAAGCGCTGGGAACGCGCATTGATCTAAGCACAGCTTACCACCCTCAAACCGATGGTCAGTCTGAGAGGACCATCCAAACCCAGGAGGATTTGCTTTGTGCATGCGTACTGGATTTTAAGGGAAATTGGGATCAACATCTCCCACTCGTTGAATTTTCCTATAATAACAGTTACCATAGCAGTATAAAGGCAGCGCCTTACGAAGCATTGTACGGTTGGAAGTGCCGATCACCACTCTGTTGGACTGAAGTGGGCGACACTCAGGTTATTAGATCAGACCTGGTCCAGGAAACGACCAGCAAAATCCTTGAAATTAGGAACAATCTGAAGGCCGCGCGGGATCGGCAGAAGAGTTATGCTGATACCCGTAGAAAACCGTTGTCGTTTGAGAAAGGTGATAAAGTGTATTTGAAGGTATAACCTTGGAAGGGTGTAGTCAGATTTGGAAAGGCGGGGAAGTTAGCCCCGAGATATATTGGCCATTCAATATTACGGAAAAAATCGGTCCCGTAGCATACCAATTAGAACTACCCTATGAACTGAGTGCAGTTCACAACGTGTTTCACGTATCGAACTTGAAAAGATGTCTGGCGGATGAGACATCGGTGTTACCTTTAGAGGGTGTCCAAATAAGTGATAAGCTCAATTTCGTAGAGGAACACATAGAAATAGTAGACGGGAAAATCAAGCAACTTAGACACAATAAGATTTCGTTGGTCAAAGTTAGATGGAATTCGCAACGAGGCCCATAATATACATGGGAACGAAAGGACGAATTCTGGAAGAAATACCCCTATCTATTTCCTCAAAAGGAAGTAGTCGACGCGTAAAATTTCGAGGACGAAATTTCTGTTACGGGGGGAGAATGTAACGATTCCGGAAAAATCAGGTATACCCTAGCCGGTATATACTACTTATGTGTTATTTAATAAGGAATATATGAATTATAATGCGTTGATACGACTATGTATGATTCACAGTACGGATTATACTCGAGTATACAGTTAATCGTATTGGAAATACGATCAACCGATTAACGGTTGTTGAAACCCGAACAAATCAAGGATTACATTATAGACGAGATATATGATATTTAGTGATGTTTACGAAGTATTAAAGCTTCGGGATAAGTGAATTAAAGCACAAAAAAGAATTTTCGATTTAATGGTACGTCGGTATGTTAAACGAAACCTTTAATACCAAACCGAGCAAGAGACGATCGATCAAGCCGAAAAAGATGCGCGATTATTAATAATATGATGTTCTAAGATAATAAATGCCATGGTTTAAGTTTTTAAAGTTATTAAATCGGTTTTATATAAATTTCATTTTAAGCCGAAAACGACCATTTTAGCCTCGTTTTAAGCTGAATTAAACATTTAACCGAAAAACGAACTGAACCAGATTATCCAAAACATTATCCAGATTTCAGAAATCCAAATGAATTGCTAAAAATGGAGAAGTGGGTCCCACCCCACCCTCCTCTTTGGTCCGATCGGATAAGGGGGTAACACCCCTTACTTTGTTATTTTTTTTTTAAAAACAAACATCTCCATGATCTTCAACTCTCTCCATTCTATGATCTAAAGATCCAAAATTTTAGCAAGAAAACCGAGGTAAAAATCGAATTATGTACGTGTTCATCTTCTTTTCTTGAGTTCATTTGCAAGAAAATGAGGTTTCAAGTGAAAAAGGGTGAAAACCCGAGATGAAACCAATTCTTGCATGATCAAGTGATGTATACGGGTTATACAAGGGATCTTGGTCCAAGAAAGGAGTTAAACGAACCAAAAACGAATTTTTACGGTTTAAACTTTAGTTTTGAAACAATAACCGAAACTAAAGTTTAAGAGGATTGATGGTGAGTGTAACTTGCTTGGTATTGTGGTATGTTGGTTGTAGGTACTGTATTTAGTGGTAGATAAGGCGGAAAGACGAGTTTGTAGCTTGTAGTGGCGGAAAACAACAGGTATATTCGGTTTATGTTCGGTTATGAGTGTTTTGGACAGATTGTGGTACGTTTAGAGTTAGGATACGAAATTTCACAGAGATGGTCTACACATGAAAATATGAGATCTGTGAAATTTTGGTGATTTTTGGACAAATGATGAATATTTGGTGAATTTAATGCTCGGTTTTGGCTAAAAATGGGGAAAAATAGTTAAATATTATGAAAAAATCTGGAAAAATCCAGATAAGCTTTTTATAACATGTAAAAGTCACACACAAAATTTTGGGTCCGTTGGAGAAGTCTAAGTAGGCTTTTCGGTTAAACGAGTTCTAGGGTTTTCTAGCTTGGTTTTAGTGAAAATGGCATGTAAAAAGAGATTTTGGTTCTGGAAAAATTACAGGGGACCATGTGGATGGCAGGGGTCATCCAGGAAAAATTTGGGATATTTCTAAGGTCATTTGGTATTTACGACATATTTAGTGTTTAAATGGTGTTTAAAAATAGATAAATAAATTGTAAATATAAAAATTAATTCTGGAATATTTTTATAAAATTCCCCACTGTCAAAAAGTGATTTGTCCAAAATTTCAAGATCCGAGATTAAACGGATAATTATTTATGTAAAAACAAACTTTTAAAGTTTAAAACGCCTAAACCCGTAAAATTCGCCTAAACGAGCTGACCGGTGTATAAAAACCCTAAAAATGGACTATTTTCATATAACTGAGTTAAACAATTAAAAATAAATCATCCGAAAATAATTCGGATGATTTGGGTAATTTTATCCGATTTAACAGTTTCCGGTACATTAAAGACGGAAACGGGTCACGCGGCCAATCGGGGCGTCTAAATCGAGCTCTAATTTCACAACTTTAATTAAATTATCAGACAACAACTATTTTCGGGTCGTGTGTGACCAAACTCATTTTTGAAACGTAAAAACGGATAACCGTGCTAGGCACGCAAAACGGGGAAAACGAACTAATATTAATTTTGACTACTAAACTCTAAACGATATCACAATCTGAGTCCGGAGAAGTGTTTCTGGGTTAACATTGCCCCCAGAACGGGTACAGTACTGGGTTAACAGTGTCCCCAGATGTACCGGTTAACACGGTTAAAGTTATATTAATAGTGATTGTATAGTAACGAACTTAGGGATCGTATTACAGATCCGGATTAGTAGCTGCGTACTCTGTTACCTACTTGCTTACGAAAGGTGAGTTTCACGAGCCCCTTTTCCTGAATTGTTTTAAATATTTTCCCGGGGCGGAAAGCATGTTGTTACTAAAATGTTTAAGTACATACTGAACGCATAGATTTGCGTGTATTTATATATGTTTTATTGTACGGGAATCGTACGGAAATGTATTAAGATGGTAATTGTCTGAGTTACTAACATTGTAAGGCCCCGCAACACGAGTGATTAACTGAAAGCCGGTAGAGTGTGGATAGTACTATTGGTCTGACAAACCCAACTGGTCCGGCATGGATTTGCTGATGTTTCCCAGCCAGTTGCACATGTCTATTTTGTTTTTATTTATTTTGCTATGTAATATTAGGCATAGCGGTTTGGGGCAGGTTCGTGGGCGGAGTATGCCACGGGGTTGTGTGTGGATAGTCAGAGGTTTCACTTGTGGGCTCAGCATAATTACATCGCTAATATATGATTATTATAATGATTTGTCACTGTTTATTTAAATTAGTGAAACTCACCAACTATTCGTAGTTGACCCGTTTTCTTTACATGCTTTCTAGGTACTCCCAAACTGGAATAAGTGCTACATACTTGATGATGCGTGCTTTTTGTGGAAGCTTAATGATCTTTTTGTATTAATTATGTTAATGTACTGTTTGTAAAACTTATGTGCTATCGCCTAGACGATAACTAAACTCGGAACAATGTAATATGATGTAAATTAATGTAGTGGTGTTTTCTTTATAAGTAATGCTGTTGATATCAGATGTGTCTGTTGTATCCCGTTTACGTTTTCGCTGCGGTTACGGGGTGTTACAGAATTGGTTTATCCCTCCATTTTGCAGCTCCGAGACTCTCCTGTTTACAAAATCATAAAAACTACAGATAAAGGATAATTAAAAAAAAAAATTAATGTCCAACTATATGCAAGGTCTACCTTGATCAATTTTTCCCAGACTTCTTCCTCTGTACCAAGTAATTTGGTGCTCGGATCCCATGAAAAACCGCTCATTGAATTCCCTTTAAGAACATCATAGAACTTAGAAAAATGCTCTTCGAGTGTTTTTAGTCTATTCTTTAGATGGTCTTTTGTGAGGTCCATTCCAAAAGCTTTGCTTAGTTCCTCCACCATGTTGGTGTAAGCTTGGGGAGTAAACGTGTCATCAATTCTATTACCGTTGTCTTTCTCCGTAATCATTGCCTGCAAAAATACGGTGTCCATTGGAGTGGTCCAATGAAATCTTGTGGACGTTCCATCTTTTTTGCTCATGGCTAATTTCTACATAAACATATGAGAGTTTTATTCACAAATATGTATTATTAGTAAAATGTCTAACATAAACACTCATTATAAGAAACAAATATATGCTAAAGTATACAACTAGCAAATCCATATGCTAATAACATCCAAATATAAAAATCTCATAAAGAAACTGAATTATCACTAACATTTTCATAAAAAAACTGAATAACAATGAGTTTCCAAAGGCCCAACGATATCTATGATTAACAAAGTTCAAGTTCCAAAAACTCCAAAATAGCTTATAATTAATTAGATATGTTAATTTCATTGTTTGGATACGACAAATATTGACTCCACATTTCATTTGCTATAGACTCTCTTATTTGTTCCCCTCTATCATCCATGGCTCTTGGAGCATGATCCTCTACATCTTGTGTGGCATTTAACACCTCTTGTGCAACTTCATCTTCAAGTTCTCGATCACGATCAACTTCAAGTAGATAATTGTGAAGAATGCAACAAGCCAAAAGTATTTGTGATTGTGTTTCACATGAGTAGAACGGCTCGGTTGTACTTATAATTATTGGAAATCTTCTCTTTAAAACGCCAAACGCCCTTTCAATAGAGTTTCTTAGTGATGCATGTCGAAGGTTAAACAATTCTCTTGGATCCTGAGGTGCATGTTTTGAGTATTCCTTCAAGTGATACCTAACACCTCTATAAGGTGCTATGAGTGTACTTTTGAGTGGTCGACCACCATCCACTAAATAAAATTTACCATCTGGAGTATTTAATTTATCTTCCCTAGTAAGTGCATCTTTTAAGACTCTTGAATCAGACGCTGTGCCTTCCCAGCCACTTAAAACATATGCGAACTTCAAATCGAATGTGAAAGCAGCTAATACATTGATAGTTGGATATCCTTTCCGACCTCGATATCTCGGAGCATCTTTACTAGGTACTTTCACACGAATACGTGTTCCATAAATTGCTCCTATACAATCCTTAAAAAATGGATAAAATCTTCTTTTCTATTGAATTTGTTTTTGCACAGTATCACCGGTAGGTTGAATAAGATACTGGTCTTCTAATGATATAATTGCATTTAAGACTCTATGAAAATGCACGCTTGTTGCTGACCCAGATCGTTAATAAAACCAAGAGACGAAACGATTTCTAAAATCATTTCCGATTATATGCAAAAATCTTGCAACTTGTTCTTCAATTGTCATACGTTGAGTTGATCGAAGACCACCATCACTTTCTAACTTTTGACATAATATCATAAATGCATTCTCACTCATACGAATTATTTGTCGACATTTTCCACCTGTTGCAAGTTCATGCAACATCTCTTCACGTACTTGTCGTCGATGTAACATCTCTTCTCCCCTAACACGATTTCCACTGCGATGTGTACGATGTGCTATAAGAGCTACCACTAAACAAACCAAATGAACGACAACTAAATGGTGTCGTCTCACCGCAAGAAATAGGTTATCGTTCATTATAAAAACAAGATCAAAACCTGTTTCAGTATAGCATATTTCTATGTAAACCATTATAATATGATAAAATAACCAAGTTTTAATATTAATCGACTAGGGTTGGACTAAAAAATCGACTGTCAATATTATCATAATATTAAATCATACTCAGGTACCAAATCCTAATATTATCATAATATCAAAAATTGACTGTCAATATTATCATAATATTAATCGACTGTTAATATTAAATGATCTGGTTCTCAGGTTTCATCATTCAGTGTGTTCAAATTTTGGTTTTGGTCCAAGATGGAGCCGGATATTTAACAAAGGTAACATCAACACATACACATGAATCCACAAAAAAATTACAGCAACCGACAAATCTTTATAGGATGACTGCTTTTTAAATCTCATTCATACATCAAAACGTCAATATATAAAAGAAACAAATAAAGAAAACTAAAAACCCAGTTCAAACATTAATTCTAAGTTTGTTGTTATATAATAATAATAACTAATAACTACCGTCGCAAAGGTTATATTAATATTAAAGAACTTTAGAAAAAAATATAAACTTACCAAAAGGATTCGAGAAAAGCTGCGAGAACTGGTGGAACAAGACAAGAAGATTATGGGTGTTCTTGACCTAATAAGCAATAAAGAAGATGAAGGAACGGCATAAGAAGATGAGTTTATGAGTTTGATTATGGGTAATATTGTAATTAGGTTTTGTTATCCTTAGTAATCAGCCCATTTTTTGGGAGGATAATTTATTGAAAAAATACATCAATTTAATCTCTCCTAACACCTCCTACTCCTTTCCATCCTAAAAAAACTCAAGAACACCCATTTTTTAACTATCCTTAGTTTTCCTTCCTTTACATCCTTTAAAAAAAACTCAAGAACAGGGCGTAAGTGAGAGATGTGGGGTTGCCATTTGTTGTCTTTAGTGACTTAAGTAGAAAAGTGACATCCTATTGAATACAATTTTTTTTAACCGGGAATAAAATCCATTAAATCCATAAACACACATGGCTAAATAGTAAAAATAAGTAGGTAGTTTCTAAAAAAAACAACTAAACTTATAAAACGTACACATCGTATGATCAAATAAAAAAACAGTTTTTATTGTTTTTGTTAAAAAAAATATTCATATTTAATAAAGTTTATTTAATAAAATTTTTTTATGGAAATAAATGATGTCTCTTGAAATTTTAAAAAGGTAAATATTGTATTTTTTATCTAAGGGCCTTTAACTATTTAATGTTATTTGTTTCTATTTCATCTCTTAATTTTTATTCTACCTTAATGTCAACCATACAAAACCAATAATTAATTGTATGTGTGGCTAGGATTTGGTTCTCAAAGTTCTTACAACTTAAGTGGTTCTCAAATTATATAAGGATGATTTATTTTAAGAACCATTTAAGTTTTAAGAACTATTTTTGTGGACTAGATTTAACCACATAATGAATCCATTAAAATAGTTAAAGGGTATTAAAGTCTTTTTCTCATCAAACCTTCTCTTCTAATTAAATCTCACAAATGTCACTTTCATTACTTACCAAACTCTCTCTCCTAATTAAAATCAAAACCTCATTCAATCAACTGCAAGGGTGAACACGGTGGTGGTTTCTTGCTAGTCCGTCACCACTGTCATTACCTTCTATTTGTGGCACCGAAACTACATCTCTCAAGAACAATTCAAGAGGAGCGAACGTGTGAGTGCTTTTACTTTTTATTTTTTGAAGCTTTTGTATTGCAAGATTAGTAACATATACAGATCCATATGCAGAACTACATCTCTAAAGAAAAATTCAAGAGGAGCAAGTATGTGGGTGCTTTTATATATCAAGATCGGTAACATATCAAAATTTCCTTTATTATCGTTCAATAACATATACAGATCCATAGTTCTTGTTGTTACAACGGGTATAGTGAAAATGAAGGTATGGCGGTCCAAGAGTACGATACTAACAGAGCTTCCTAACCTACTAAGATCAAAGAACACAACCTGTTAGTCTCACGGTAGGAGGGGGTCTCTTGCGATCAGCCTTTGGCGTGACAACTAGTAACATGATACGATTTAGAGGTGTAAGAGAGTAAGAATGAAGAGAGAGTAGAGAGAATGAGATGGGAGTGAATGAATGTCCCGGTTTGTGGAGACCTCCTTTTATAGGTAATGTGGGAGCTTCTTTTGGGAAGTTTGAGGTAATTAATAGGAAATGCCAACTCCTTTTCAACATATTTAGACAAGTCATACTACTTTGATGTAACTTGTTGTCCACTTCTGTTATGCTATGTCGACATTCGTGCTTTATGTCACATCAGAGGTGACTTCTCTAAACTTTACTGTAGCGAGGATTTTCCTACGTCAACATAGAAGTTGTGATGCAGAAGCTCTAAGCTTCATGGCTTAGCAGCTGGTGCTTGTTGCTTCTTAGACTTTAGGCTTCCCTGACTTATGGATGGTTAAGGGTACCTAGGTAATTAGCCCCTACTCAGAAGTATTCAGATTTTATTGATGAATGCTTGTGATTGAACTCATTTTCTTCATGATGTTCCCCTAGGTGTTTAATGCTTTTGGACTCAACAGTGTGCCTCTTCATAGACTAATGCACATACCCTTTTTGTTGTTTTGGGCATGTTTACTAAAGCCCAAAAGCTGGAAAGTCTTTCTCTATTGTGTGGTCTAGGAGCTAGAAGCTTGTGGTCCGAAGCTTTCACGTTTGAAGCTTGGGATTAGAAGCTATGAGCTTCTTGTATAGATCTTTCGTTTGTTATACTTATTTTATTCTAGTGGCTGCTCCTACACTAACAAACTGTTACCGTTGGAGCTCATTATTTTTTTGTAACACCCAACTTTTATAAACAAATAAAGAATTAGAAATGAAGCACATGAAACTGGTTCTTATAGAACCATATCAGTATATGTTCGCGTAGCACGAATCAACAAACCCTAGTTTAAATGAATTAGGTCGAGTAACGCGAAGGTTCCACACCTCACTCCTTTGTGCTACGCGAAAAGGGTTAATAAAATCAAAAAAAAATATAGTATTAACCTCTGTCGTCTACCACCGACCGCCATACCCAATATCTCATCACCGTCATTATCTCATAATAATAATAATAATAATAATAACAATAATCATTCTCCCTCTCTATATCACATCCCTCACCACCGTCTCCCTTAACCACCACCGTGACCTCAACCACCGACAACATCCAATAAGAACATCATCTAAGTCATTATCATCTTGTTTGCTTTTGTGTCTAATCAATGGCAGATATGTGATTACGTTTGGTTATTGAGTGATTATGTGTGTTAAGTGTTTAACTTAGATTTATGTTATGTTTAACCGGGTTTGGAACATTTGAAGTTGCTTAGTTTGAGGACAGCTCGGTTAATGCGGGCTTGGTGTATTTGGATGTTAAATTGCTGTTGCATCGACATAGAGTTTTTGGGTTTGGATTTCCCGGGATCCGTTTAATCGGGTTCGAGTATTCGTGTTTGTTGGGATAATAATTTCATTTGAAATTTGATACTTGAACATGCTTTTCATATAATCATTATTATTAAGTGTCCGTGTATTGGATGGATGTGACATTCGTCATTTTTTGTTTGATTCATATTTGTACTTGTACGGTAAACCCGACCTGTTTTGTGTTATGTATCCTTGGATATTAATAAAATAGTGTATTTTAAGTTATAATCATGTCCCATACTCGTCGTGTTGTTTTAATATCTTGAACGGTGTTTAATTTGCTTATTTTATGCTCGAAACCAACCAAGTACAATGACCATTTTTGCCATAAACCCAAATTTTCCCTAACCTCTAAATCAAATTTTATTTAATTAATTTAATTATTTTATTTTAAAAACCAACCGACCAAATTGAATGCAAAAGTGGTTGTAAGATGGTCTAATGTCCAACCATCCATGCAAACTAGTCTCCTCATTCTTGCATATAAATACCAACACTTCTCAACATTTCCAAATACTCATCTCTTCCTTTCTCTCTAATTTGTGAAAGCAAATTAAAGTGTTCTTGCCTAAGTTGACTTTAAAAGTCAAAAAGAACAAAGAACAATTGTTCGTTGTTCAATCCGGTTTGAGTAATATGATGTTTTCAGTTTTTATTAGTCTTATATATGTGTTTCATTATTTCCCTTCTTCAACCTTGATTGATTAAGATGTTTATGTCATCCTAAGGCACGTCTTTGCTTATTAAAGGCTAGTTTGACCCGATTTGGGATTTTTACTCGTTTAAAGTTTCTTATTTTTATTTGAATTTGTTTATTGGATATTTGACCATGAGGACTTGTGTGATAAGATTATAAATATGTACTAACATCACACAATGAGTGGAATAATTATTTTTCATCAAAAACCATTTCAAATAATCAAGAACATAGGTTCTAATGGTGTTTCAATTCTGGACAGACATTGGCCATCAAAGATTGGACCATAACTCAGTCATAAAGAACTGGAATGGTGCAAGAACAAGGCCTATGATGAACTTCATTGAGTTGTGGTCTCAGTGATTATTTAACTTCGTTTTAATTCATTTGTATGGCTTCACAATTACTGTTTTAGTTATAGTACGCATATCTGTACCAATTGAGAAAACCGGCTGTTTCAGCCTATCTCGAGTCATAATTTGGAGAAAGATTCTAAATGAAACATATTAACTACAACCTAATTAAGTATAGTGGAGATGTTTATAATTTTTAGAAATATTTTTAAGTATTATTTAAATCAAGGACAAATTGTGTCTAAAACTGATCAAAATCCTTTTGGTTGTTTTCACACCTTAGATGTGATATATTTTTGCTTGATAATCCTTGGCTAATACTTTGTAGTTATTTTTCATGTTAAATGGAGATTGGTATTGGACTTGGTCTCAAACCAAGCCCCTGATTACATAAACCAAGCAACCCGCCTTAATCCAAATCACTCGTTTAAAAACACAAGTTGTGTTTCAAGCGACCGATTCTTGTATTTTCTTTCAAGTTTCTGTTTTATTTTAGTTTTTTGTTAGTTCTCATGTTTTGGATATGTGGCAACCAACCTCGGTCTCATACCGAGTCATGTACCGAACCAAAACCGAACTTTCGCTTAAACTCAAGAATTTACAAATAAACCCCAATTTGAATTCAAGTTTAGTTTTTTTACTTTTATTTAATATTTACTTTTGGACACATCCCCAATCCTAAACTCGCTTATTTCTCGGACTTACTTTTTGAAAACCGAACCTTCCGATTCGCCCGCTTAAGGACCGGCTCACCTATTTCATCACTCGCTAAAATTCCAAGTGAGTAATCACACTTCCCCTTTTTACGCTTTTATACTTTTGGGGGTGGCATGTGTACCATATTCAAACTTACATGTTTTAAGATCTCAATACTAAGTCCACAATTTTACATTATGTGTTTATATGAGTATTTGCTCGATCTTCTGTTTTTGCCTCAAATTGATTATGTGCACGAGTGTTTATTTTAATGTTGTTGTTGAGCCTCAATAAGTATGATCATACGCACCGCTAACTATTTAGCATCATGCTAATAGAATAGGGCCTCATTATCCGAGTATTTTGGTCGTTACCAAATCGAAAGGATCCACACTTATTTACTTTACATTTACAATGGTTGTTGCGTTATTCTATTTACACATGATGAATTGTGATTTTGCCTCATTATATATATATACCACAAAAACTAGTATATTGTTCACCAACATTCGTGTTGATCAATTCTATTTTTATGCATGTCACAGCCCCCGACCCTTATACCCTGGAGGGGAGCCGTGAACATTGATTGGTGGTATCGATGTTTATTAAATTATTTTGCTGCGGAATATTTCATCAGAACCGTAGTTAGGAAAACTGTTTAGAGTTATAAAAACACCATGATTATTATTATGATAAGCCGGAAATTTAATCCCTTTTTATACAAACATAAGTTTTATAGGGTCAAACCCTAATTTACAAAACATGTTTCTTTATTCTGGTGACAAGCCACTTATTTAAGCTGGAAGCCCGCAGACATCATTCCTTTGTCTCTAACAAGTCACCTGAAACATGTTTAAAATATTTGATCAGCAAGAAATACTGGTGAGTACATTCTTTTGTAAATGACACATTTTACAGTTACAGCATTAAGATGTTTTTACATCTTCCTTCTTACAAATTACCGAAAGGTACTTGTCACTCGACCGTATCTATGACTGTGGTCATATTACTTATTGGCTAACACTTGTCTAGTAAGTAACGTGTAATAGTCCAGTAGGCAAGCCTTGTATACAAAACCCCACAATACCAGTAGTAACCATACCGTAAGTCTACAGAGACTTAATCACTATAATATATTTAAAATATTTTAAAAATATATTTGAAAACATTTAGACCATCTTCCATGAGTTTTATAGGTTTTGAAATCATCATGACAGTGTCGGAAAAATAGTTGTCTCACGCAAATATGAATGGTACAAAAACTCGAATGTCTCACCTTGCAAGTTTACAATTAAGTAACACCTCCTGGTATTAAGCACCTAGGATAAACACAATGTAGTATACCTAGGTTAGTATAAAACCAATAATCATAACGATAATCACGAGAGTAGAAACTTTACACAATGGCACAATGTCATACCTTAACATGCAGAGCTCTTGGATTCGTGTATATTTTTCTTTCGATCGGATATCGTTATAACACTCGGGTATTATACCGTTATCTTAATATTATGTATTGTGTGTGAGAATTCATAGAGAATGAAAGAGTTTTGGTGCAGAGAAATGAAGTCTCGTTGCCAATCTATTTATAGCAATTTTTGGACCCCATCACGATACGCGATGGCCATAAATAGAAAGGCATCACGTATCGCGAAGAATCTTATAGCTTTTCTAAGTTAGCCCTAGGCCTGCCACGTGGCACACCACGTGGCAGGCTACGTGTCTTCTGCGTAACCTCCACGTCGCGGTACGCGATGGAGTTAGTTGGATAGCTATACCGCCAAGTTTCTGGATAATATTACACGTCATCGCGCTACGCGATGAGGTTAATCTAAACCCGTCGCGTATCGCGATGGAAGGATTATTAAAAATTTTATTTTTCGACAAAAATACTAAGGCGGCCCTTAAGTGGCTCGCGGCGATGCGAAATGCAAAGTGCGCCATCAAAGCGCCACATTGCGCCCATCGCACTTCGCCCGAGCCCGAGCCCGTGCGCGTGCGCGTGCGCGTTTGGGTGCTTCGCACCCTCCGCTAGGACCACTGGGTGTGATATGTCTTATAAGAACATTAACATAGGATTTTTCTTTCTTATAAAGTGCTTACTAGTTTTATAATCTAGCGATGTGGGATAAGAAACTTACACTCCTATTTATACTAAGGTGGAATCCTCTCCTTTCCTTTCCTCCACCAATGTGGGATGGAGTTTTCCTCCTTCTATATCCTTTACTTTTTATTTTATGGTTTGTTATAGTCTCCCCTACTTATTTTGAATCTCGTCCTCGAGATTTGATTGGAATAAGTGTGGGTACTTTCGTTTCATTTCAGACTCCAATTCCCAAGTATATTCTGGTCCACGCTTTGAATCCCACTTTACTTTGACCAGAACTATTTTTTTATGCTTGAGATTCTTGATCTTTCTATCTTCAATTTGCAAAGGTTTCTCAACGAATTTCAACTTTTCATTTACCTTTATATCTTGAAGGGGTACTTCTATGTTTTATCAGCTAAACATTTCCTTAAGTTACTTACATGAAATAAATCATGTATACCTGACATTTCCTCTAGTAATTCTAGCTGATAGGCTACTGGTCCAATTCATTTGATAATTGGAATGGTCCAACAAATCTTTGACTTAACTTTCCTCTTTTACCGAATCGGATTACTCCTTTCCATGGTGATACTTTCAGTAGCACCCTGTCTCCAACTTGGAATTCCAATGGTTTGCGTAGATGATCCGCATAACGTTTCTGACGATCTCGTGCGGTCTTTAATATTGCCATAACTTGATTTATCTTATCATTACTTTCTTGTATGATTTCAGGACCTGATAATTGTTTTCCTCCTATTTCAGCACAACACACTAGAGTTCTGCATCTTCGTCCATACAGGGCTTCAAATAGGGCAACATTAATACTTGTATGATAACTGTTATTATAGGAGAACTCTATTAGTGGTTAATGGTCATCCCAATTTCCACCAAAATCTATTACACATGCTCTTAGCATGTCTTCCAATGTTTGTATGGTTCTTTCACTTTGACCATCAGTCTGTGGATGGTATACTGTGCTCAAGTTTAATTTTGTTCCCATAGCTACTTGGAAACTTTTCCAAAAATGAGAAGTAAAACGGTTATCCCGATCCGATACAATGGATAATGGAACTCCATGTAATGAGACAACTTTGTCCACATATAACTTAGCTAATTGTTCCATTTAGAAAGTTTCTTTCATTGGTATAAAATGACCTGATTTTGTTAATCTATCCACAATCATCCAGATTGTGTCATTACCTCTTCTTGTGGTTGGTAATTTGGTAACAAAATCCATTGTTATTAATTCCCATTTCCATTATGGCATTTCTAATTGTTGAAGTAATCCTGATGGCTAATGATATTCTGCTTTAACTTGTGAACAAGTTAAGCATTTTGAAACATAACTAATTATGTCCTTTTTCATTCCTATCCACCAATAGATTTTCTTCAAGTCTTGATACATTTTATCTCTTCTAGGATGCATTGTGTATTTGGATTTATGGGATTCTTGGAGAATCTTTTCTCGTAATCCTTCTATGATTGGTATCTAGATCCTGTTTCCCATTCGGAGAATTTCATCATTTCCTTTGACAAGTAGATCAATGGTACCATTTCTTTTCTCATCAACAATGTTATTTTCTTCTATTGCTTGTTTCTGAGCATTCTTTACTTCATCAATTAAATTGATTTGAAGTTCTAAACTTAAGGCTCGCACTCTTTTAGGTTTCTCATGCTCTTTTCTGCTTAATGAATCGGCTACTATATTAGTCTTGCCTTCACAATACTGGATTTCACAATCATAGTCACTAAGAATTTCCATCCAGCGTCTTTGCCTCATGTTAAGCTCCTTTTGTCCAAAAATATATTTTAAACTTTTATGATATGTGAATACAGTAAACTTACTACCATATAGATAGTGTCTCCAGATCTTTAGGGCAAAAATTATTGCTTCCAATTCTAAATCACGTGTTGTGTAATTCTCTTCATGCTTCTTTAACTGTCTAGATGCGTAAGCAATAACTTTTTCACGTTGCATTAGTACACATCCTAATCCTGATTTAGAAGCATCACAACAAACTGTGAAGTCTTCAGTTCCTTCTGGTAGTGTAAGTATTGGGGCATTTGTTAACTTTTGCTTCAAAGTTACAAAAGCTTCTTCTTGCTTAGGTCCCTATTCAAACTTGGCATTCTTACACGTTAACTTGGTTAAGGAAACTGCTATTCGGGAAAAGTTTTGAATGAAGCGTCTATAATATCCTGCTAATCCCAAGAATCTTCGAATTTCTGTAGGAGTCTTAGGAATTTACCATTTTGTAATAGCTTCTATTTTAGCAGGGTCCACGTGAATACCTTTATGGTTAATCAAGTGTCCTAGAAACTGTACTTCCTGTAACCAAAACTCACACTTTGAGAATTTAGCGTAAAGTTTCTCTTTCCTCAATAGTGTCAAAAGTGTATGAAGATGTTTGACATGATCTTCACTGGTTTTGGAATAAATAAGTATATCGTCTATAAAAACGATTAACAAATTATCCAAATATGGTTTACATATTCGATTCATCATATCCATAAATGCAGCTGGTGCATTGGTTAACCCAAATGGCATGACTGTAAACTCATAATGACCATATCTTGTCCTAAAAGCTGTTTTAGGAATATCTTCTTCTTGCACTTTTAATTGGTGGTATCCTGAGCGTAAATCAATTTTAAAGAAATATCGAGCTCCTTGGAGTTGATCGAATAAATCATCAATTCTTGGTAAGGGATACTGATTCTTAATTGTGACCTTATTAAGTTCTCTATAATTGATACACATACGCATTGACCCATCTTTCTTTTTGACAAACAATATTGGTGCTCCCCTGGGTGATGAGCTAGGTCGTATGAAACCTTTTTCTAGCAGTTCATCTAATTGCTTCTTTAATTCTAACATCTCTGTTGGTGCTAATCTATATGGTGCTTTAGCAACTGGCGCTACTCCTGGTATTATATGGATTCTAAATTCCACTTCACGATCAGGCGGTTGTCCGGGTAAATCTTCTGGAAAGACGTCAGAGTATTCCGATACTACCGGAATTTCCTTTAGCTCTTTTCCTTTGGCGCTAATGATTACAGAAATCATATATGCTACGCCTTGTTTCCTTAGATAGCTTGCCACTTTCATTACTGATATGAACTTCCTAGGCTTGAGCATTTTATCTCCTTGAATGGTAATGATTTTTCCCGTTAGCGTATGGATTTCAATAGAATTTGTATTACATAGAATTCGAGCATGGTTGGCTGCTAACCAGTCCATTCCTAATATGACATCGAATCCAGCCAAATTCATTGGGAGTAAATTTGCTTTAAACTTGTAGCCTAGTAAATTTATGTTTTCTTCTTGAAGTACTTCATGGATATGAATAGAACTTCCATCAGCCATTTCTACCGTGCAGACTTGATTAAGTTTGGTTAATGGTTGGTTTAAGGCTTAGCAAAACTTCGTGTTTATAAAACTTTGATTTGCTCCGAAATCAAACAATACTTTAGCGTAAACGTTATTGATTATGAACGTACCCGCAATGACGTCTGGAATCATTGCCGCTTCCTGTGCAGTAAGCTGAGAAGCTCGTGCATTCTTCTTAGGTCCATCTGTGTTCTTTGCTTTGTTGTCAGGCACCTTTACCAGTTTTGGACATTCTGGACGGATGTGGCCAGATTTTCCGCAGTTATAGCAAACAAGGCTCTTTCTTCTTCTACATTCTTCATCCGTATGTCCAGCCATTTTGCAAAAATTGCAATACTTAGTTTTCTTAAAAGCGCATCTCCCTGAATGCCTCTTTCTGCAAATTTTACAGAAAGGATGAGCATAAGATTGCCCTGTTCCTTTCTTCCAAAATTCTTGGGTAATCTTCTGGGCTAGATCTTTCTTTTTGTTTTCTTCCTGAGTTCGAACTAATCCATCTGTCATGGTATTAGCTAGCTCAACTGTTTCTTCAATAGTCTAGGGTCTAGCTGAATTTACCAGATCGCGGATTTCACTTACTAATCCCTAAATATAACGAGAAATTAGTACTGATTCTGGCGAAGCCAAAGCCGGTACCATTCTTGCATATTCGAAGAATTTTGTCGAATACTCACGACACTTCACACCTTCCATTTTGTGATTTAAAAACATAGTAGCAATCTTTTCTCTTTCATGAGGAGGACAAAATTTCCTTTCTACTATTTCTTTAAATTCTTCCCAAGTAATAGTATAGACTATGTGATTTCCTTTGGACTGGAGAACTGTGTTCCACCATTCCATTGCTTCATTAATAAAGATGTTAGAAGCATATAATATTTTATCTTCTTCCGAACATTTACTTATTCTTATTATAGCTTCCGTCTTCTCTAACCAGCGTAGTGCTGAAGTAGGTCCTTCATTTCCAGAGAATTCGGTTGGTTTACAAGCTAAGAAATCCTTGTAAGTACAACCGTGAACTTTTGTCTTTTTGGGTAATGGGTTGCTATTTCCTCCATTCACACTATGACTAGCCGCAGTGTTAGCCTTACGTTTATTACTCTCGGTCTTTTGCTTAATTACAGAAATGGGTTGCTTAATAGCATCAACAATTAAAGGAATTGCTTCAGTGATTTTCAGAGCTATCATATTTTCAATGGCATTCATATTCAGACGATTTTCTTCATTATGACTATGCTCTTTCTCGTGATTGTGCTCGTGATTATGTTCATTTTCGTGATTATGCTCATTTTCTCGATTGTGCTCATTTTCACGATTGTGCTCATTCGAAATCTGAATTACATATAAGAAAGAGATTATTAATATCGTAATCAAATAATAAAATATTAAGAACACATAAGCATAAAATAACACATAGGCACAGAATATGTCAAAATCGTCGATCTTCGCGACATTTACTCTTTTTATATATATGCATCTCTATATTTTACATTTACACACTTTATATATATATATATATATATAGATATAAATATATGCGTCACTACACTCTTTTTTTTCACAAAAGAAATTACGATAATGAACATATAAATATTATATATATATAGCTTTATATGTAAGGCTCTCGGTCATAGTACTTCCAGAGTAGGGTCTCCCCAATATTCCTCAGTCTATTGACGGTATCCGCCAATTCGTCTCCATAGTGACGGAGCTCTATCGTTCTGGCGTCATGGTGGGGTAGTTTGCGGTTTCAGCTTGGAACAGTGCATATGGGTTTGTCATCATCGTTTGATATTGCCAATCATTTGTCCACCATTCTTCCATTTGAGCTTGACTGATGATGTCATCACGGAGCATGGTATTATTTGGATCCTGGGATGACATATTAGGGTTGCTGGAGCTTCCTGCACCTATATCGTTGAATATTGGTTGGAAGATTTCACATTCATCTATGCATCTGCCAAGCCGCTCCTGCATGGGTATTGTTGACATGGGTGGTGGTAAATTTGGTGGTGGTTCAATTGGTTGTGGTTGTTGTTGAGTTGGTTGTGGTTGAGTTAGTTGTTCAGGTTGAGGTTGAGTTGGTTGTTCAGGTTGTGGGGGTGGTTGTGTGGTTCTTCCTTTCTTATTTCTTCTCAACCCCCATTGCCAGTCTTTCAGCCTTCTTCTTCTTTTAGGCTTTGGTTTTTACAGGTTGAGCTTGAAAGATCATGGGTTCAGGTTGTTGTTGTTCACTAGTTTGTCCTTCTTCTATATCCGTGGAGTTAACGGATATGTGTTCAAAAGCATCAACTAGCTCACTCATGCTGTTAATCAAAAATTATAAAACAATGAACTCCAAACGAGAATAGTACTTATTTTCACGTGTTGTTAAAATCTTATTTTTATGGTTAACACATAAATTAATGCATGTACTTCCTAACATTAATTTTTTAAGATTAGGTATTATTAAAATACCTATATTGCTTAAATCAGTGGCTCTGATACCACTTCAGCTGTCACAACCCCCGACCCTTATACCCAGGGAGGGGAGCCGTGAACATTGATTGGTGGTATCGGTGTTTATTAAATTATTTTGCAGCGGAATATTTCATCAGAACCGTAGTTAGGAAAAGTGATCAGAGTTATAAAAACTCCATGATTATTATTATGATAAACTGGAAATTTAATCCCTTTTTACAAAAACATAAGTTTTATAGGGTCAAACCCTAATTTACAAAACATGTTTCTTTATTCTGGTGACAAGCCACTTATTTAAGCTGGAAGCCCGCAGACATCATTCCTTTGTCTCTAACAAGTCACCTGAAACATGTTTAAAATATTTGATCAGCAAGAAATACTGGTGAGTACATTCTTTTGTAAATGACACATTTTACAGTTACAGCATTAAGATGTTTTTACATCTTCATTCTTACAAATTACCGAAAGGTACTTGTCACTCGATCGTATCTATGACTGTGGTCATATTACTTATTGGCTAACACTTGTCTAGTAAGTAACGTGTAATAGCCCAGTAGGCAAGCCTTGTATACAAAACCCCACAATACCAGTAGTAACCATACCGTAAGTCTACAGAGACTTAATCACTATAATATATTTAAAATATTTTAAAAATATATTTGAAAACATTTAGACCATCTTCCATGAGTTTTATAGGTTTTGAAATCATAATGACAGTGTCGGAAAAATAGTTGTCTCACGCAAATGTGATGGTACAAAAACTCGAATGTCTCACCTTGCAAGTTTACAATTAAGTAACACCTCCTGGTATTAAGCACCTAGGATAAACACAATGTAGCATACCAAGATTTGTATAAAACCAATAATCATAACGATAATCACGAGAGTAGAAACTTTACACAATGGCACAATGTCATACCTTAACAGGCAGAGCTCTTGGATTCGTGTATATTTCTTTCGATCGGATATCGTTACAACACTCGGGTATTATATCGTTATCTTAATATTATGTATTGTGTGTGAGAATTCAGAGATAATGAAAGAGTTTTGGTGCAGAGAAATGAAGTCCCGTTGCCAATCATTTATAGCAAGTTTTGGACCCCATCGCGATACGCGATGGCCATAAATAGAAAGGCATCACGTATCGCGAAGAATCTTATAGCTTTTCTGAGTTAGCCCTAGGCCTGCTACGTGGCACGCCACGTGGCAGGCTACGTGTCCTCTGTGTAACCTCCACGTCGCGGTACGCGATGGAGTTAGTTGGATAGCTATACCACCAAGTTTCTGGATAATATTACACGTCATCGCGCTACGCGATGAGGTTAATCTAAACCCGTCGCGTATCGCGATGGGAGGATTATTAAGAATTTTAATTTTCGATCGCTCTTCGCCCATGCCCGTGCGTGTTCCCGTGCGCGTGCGCGTTCGGGTGCTTTGCATCCTCCGCTTAGACCACTGGGTGTGATATGTCTTATAAGAACATTAACATAGGAATTTTCTTTCTTATAAAGTGCTTACTAGTTTTATAATCTAGCGATGTGGGACAAGAAACTTACACTCCTATTTATACTAAGGTGGAAGCCTCTCCTTTCCTTTCCTCCACCAATGTGAGATGGAGTTTTCCTCCTTCTATATCCTTTACTTTTTATTTTATGGTTTGTTATAATGCATGCTACAGGTTTACTTTTAAGATGTTTATGAATATTGAAGACTCATCATGTAAGATCTCGAAATCTGGGTGTCCTACAGTTGGTAATCATTCCAAACAAATTTAAATATAAAGGTCAAACCGGTTTCATATAACTCAACAATTCAATACAGAGTATTTTTGTAGCGGAATATTTACAAAACATCCAAATATTATCCATAAGACACAAAAATGTAAGTTAAAATTTTTATTAAATATTAACACGATAAGGAGCATCGACTAGAACTGCCTCGGGACCTCAGGTAGTCTTGAGCACCTCCAAGCAGTAATCTCATCCACGTTCAACCTGAAAATCATTCTATCATACATGCAAAGTCAGCTTGAGCTGAGTGAGTTCATGTTTTTATCATCAAAATATTTTAAATACTACGTCTTCCATAAAAATAAAATACATAAATAATATAAATAAACAAATAAATAAACAAATAAATAAATAAATAAATAAATAAAATTTCCTCAGTCAAGAACGTAACACGGGTCACATCCTCTCAAGTTAAAACACAAAGTTAAGGACTCGAATAAACTTCACCCCAAGGACAAATAAACTGTTAGGGGATTTTTAAACATCCATTCGCCCTAAGGACAATCTTCCTATCTCGGGACTCCTCACCTTAACCCCCAATTGAAAATCAAGGAATTTTTCTTCTCTTTGACCCGGTCATGGCTTAATAAAAAAACATTCACGTTGTGGCCACACACACACATACAAATAAAACAATTATAAATCATACAAACTACCAAACATAGATAGTAAAAATAACATAAATTATGCAATATCATCCAAATGCTTCAAAAGGGTAAAATAGTCATAAAACGTGTATGCTAGCCCAAAACGTAAAACATATAAAAATGGGCATCATGAAACTCACATGATATAAATCACATAAACACCACAACTGGATCCTCTAGCTAGTCACTCACAATCCACAAGCCTGTCAAGTTAAAGCACACAACAATCTCTAACTAGACCGCAATGACTCGCTCACTTTACGAGATGTCCTAATGAGATTGGATTGACCCATAGCCACACCCAACATTCTTATTCATCTACATCAGCCCCTGGAGTCCTTGAATTACCCAAAACTCCCTTTTCACTAAATCACCACCAACGTTTCCCAAACTATGTCTGTCTTATGCTAATTTTGTTGAATTCATGCGTTAACGAACCGATTAACCAACCACCAACCAAACCAGCCCAGTTTTGGTAACAATTGGCTTTTTAACAGCCTAACCATCAATATTTAACCACCCAAGTTGATGGGGTTTGAAATCTCATCTTTTTCCTCATTAATATACAATTAATCTATTTTTATGCGCTCTTACAAACCGATTAGGAATCACCAACCAAACTAACCCTTATAACCAAAAATATAATTTTCCTAATGATCATACACTAACATGAGACCCCTCAAACTTATCGGGTTGACCAATCCTTAAAATAATACCCGGATGACAACAATTAACGATTTCAACATTCAAGAACCCTAGAAATTGGTTTTTTTCAATTGACCTATCAAAACAACTCCAATGGTCATGAAATTTTAGTATGATATATTAGACATACCTGGGAATCTTTTGACACCAAAAACTCAAACTATTGACCTTGGGAAGCATGCCAAACGAATTTAATCCAAATCTGTCCCTAGTTCAAGAAACGGATTAACCGACCATCGTAACGACCTAGATTATGCAATTAAAGATTATAGGGGTGTAGTACACACCTTGAACGACCTACACAAGTTTGGAATTGAATTAATTTGATAAAAAACAAAGTGTTTGGAGGGGAGGAAGTGGGAAGCAAGATTAGGGTTAGGGGGGAAGAGTTTTGGTTAATATTATTCATCAATTTTCACTTTAATCCATTGCACTTTGTAATTTGTTTCTTCTTGATTCCTAATTAAATAAAATACTTCTTTGGACATGCCCATAGATTCCCGAGCCCTCAAGCGAATCCAGAGAAATTAATTTACAAACTTTACACCTGCGTCATTCAATTTTACGATAATTTTTGGGATGTTACAAGTCTACCCCCTTACATTGGGATTCTTCTCCGAATCCCGCTGATTCGAAAACAAGTACGGTTAGAGTCTCATCACCTCATCACCCGACTCCCAATTATCCACGTAACACTCTCTATCATGAGATGTTTCGACCTTCGGCTTCCTTGCGGTCAAAGCGGGATTATCCCTTCAAACCGATCACCCTCAATGCCAAGACAAAAATCATTCCTCGTTCATGAAAGATGCCCACTAAAGTCACTACTGAGTGGTAAGTGCTCATATTTGTAGCTCACAACCCCACGAGCACCCACACCGCTAAAATTTTAACATACCTCTTAATTCTCTCATTCCCGGGGGTAACCAAGTTAAAACATAAACGGGCCACGCGAATATACTTTAGTTTTGTATTCCCAATGAGACAAATCACCCGCCTCCAACGGCACGAACCCCTCTACAATCTTGTCCAAATCATGGGTGCTACTAATTTTCTCAATAACCAATTTCCTCATTTCCTCCTAAGTCATTCTCTTATCATCCATATTTCCTATAGTTTGAACTAGCTTATGCCACCAACACAATGCTTCCGAATGAAACGACGTGGTTGCATACCTCCCCATACCATCCTCCCGACCCCGACTATCCTCTAAACTGTTTCCGTTTAGCGCTCCCACTGATAAGCCGGCAAAGCCAACTTTCTCGATTTGTGTGTGTCATCCTTGCGCAGGGGCCATGCTAATCTCCTCTATATCGTTCCAATTTTATCATTCCAACTTTCTCTTAAAGAGAAGGGTCACTCTTCTTAAAATCACCATAGGGTATCCACGAGCATCAATCTTGCCAACATAACCTCTATCCTCAACATGACCAGATAAAGTCACCCAAGACTTGTCTCGAGCCCCTTTCATCCTTCGACCACCCTCAGCCCCTTTAATCTTGTCATAGCACCAATACCTTCACAGCCTCAGCAATCGTTTCATGCATATTATTAAGCACAACACGACAAGCTTTATCCACAATGGCCTACACAAAAACGAACTCAACTCTCCATGATTATCATTATCTAACACTAGCGAACCTCCCTAACAACTCTAGTCAGTTATGGTTAACCACCACCACGGCTTCCGATATGACCTCCTCTAACTAAACTCTCATTAGTCATACCTTAATCCTACGAAGATAGAATCTTCACGTAATCAACCATAAGTCGTGTTAATCACATGGAAAGTAAGAGTAAACTGCTAATAACGTTGAACAAGTGTTATTAATTGTTTACTTTACCTACCCATTCTAAATACTTCTTGTTTATGACTACATAAATATTCTATCCAACACATCAACAATTAAGAAAGAAACATCTCAACATACATCGAAATGTCACGGTTACCTCTTGGAGTGCTAATACTCGCGGTTGGCAGTTCTAGTCCCTCTTGTAACTGTTCGAGTCCATGCACCGAAGGATGCCCGGATCTCTCGAACGTTGGCTCTGATACCAACTTGTAAGACCCCTGAATCCGGGTTTCCTACAGTTGGTAATCATTCCAAACAAATTCAAATATAAAGGTTAAACCGGTTTCATATAATTCAACAATTCAATACAGAGTATTCTTACAACGGAAATTTACAAAACATCCAAATATTATCCACAAGACATAAAAATGTAAGTTAAAATTTTATTAAATATTAACACGATAAGGAGCAGTGACTAGAACTACCTCGGGACCTCGGGTAGTCTTGAGCACCTCCAAGCAGTAATCTCATCCACGCTTAACCAGAAAATCATTCTAACATACATGAAAAGTCAGCTTGAGCTGAGTGAGTTCAGTTTTTATCATCAAAATATTTTAAAGACCGACCAAGGTATTTAACATACGTCTTCCATAAACATAAAATACATAAATAACTTCAATAAATAAATAAATAAACTTTCCTCAGTCAAGCACGTAACACGGGTCACATCCTTTCAAGTGAAAACACAAAGTTAAGGACCCGAATAAACTTCACCCCAAGGATAGATAAATTGTTAGGGAATTTTTGAACATCCATTCGCCCCAAGGACAGTCTTCCTGTCTCCGGACTCCTCACCTTAACGCCCTACAAGGAAATCAAGGAATTTTTCTTCTCTTCGACCCAGTCACGGCTTAACAAAAAAAAAGCATTCACGTGTTGTGGCCACACACACACATACAAATAAAACAATCATAAATCATACAAACTTCCAAGCATAGATAGTAAAAATAACATAAAGTATGTAATATCATCCAAATGCTTCAAAAGGGTAAAATCATCATAAAACGTGTATGCTAGCCCGAAACGTAAAACATTTAAAAAGAGGCATCATGAAACTCACCTGATATGAAACACATAAACATCACAACTGGATCCTCTAGCTAGTCACTCACAATCCACAAGCCTGTCAAGTTAAAGCACACAAGAATCACTAACTAGACCGCAACGACTCGCTCACTTACCGAGATGTCCTAACGAGATTGGATTGACCCATAGCCAGACCCAAAATTCATATTCATCTACATCAGCCCCCGGAGTCCTTGAATTACCCAAAACTCCCTTTTCAATAAATCACCACCAATGGTTCCCAAACTATGCCCGTCTTATGTTTATTGGGTCGAATTCGTGCGTTAACGAACCGATTAACCAACCACCAACCAAACCAGCCCAATTTTGGTAATAATTGGCATTATAACAGCCTAACCATCAATATTTAACCACCCAATTTGATGGGGTTTGAAATCTCATCATTTTCCTCATTAATTTACAATTAATCTATTTTTACGCGCTCTTACAAACCGATTAGGAATCACCAACCAAACTAGCCCTTATAACCAAAAAAATAATTTTCCTAATGATCATACACTAACATGAGACCCCTCAAACTTATCGGGTTGACCAATCTATAAAATAATACCCCAATGACAACAATTAACGATTTCAGCATTCAAGAACCCGAGAAATCGGTTTTTATCAATTGACCTATCAAAACAACTCCAATGGTCATGAAATTTTAGTATGATATATTAGACATACCTAGGAATATTTTGAAACCAAAAACTCCAACTTTTAACCTCAGTAAGCGTGCCAAAAGAATTTAATCCGAATATGTCCCTAGTTCAAGAAACGGATTAATCGACCATCGTAACGACCTAGATTATGCAACAATTAACGAATTTCAGCATTCAATAACCTAGATATCGGTTTTTATCAATTGACCTATAAAAAAAATCCAATGGTCATGAAATTTTAGTATGATATATTAGACATACCTGGGAATATTTTGACACCAAAAATTCCAACTTTTGACCTCGTGAAGCGTGCCAACGAATTTAATCCGAATCTATCCCTAGTTCAAGAAACGGATTAATCGACTCGTAACGACCTAGATTATGCAATTAAAGATTATGGGGGTGTAGTACACACCTTGAAAGATCTCCACAAGCTTGGAATTGAATTAATTCGATAAAAAAATGGTGGGGAGGATGTGGGCTGCAAGATTAGGGTTATGGGGGAAGAGTTTTAGTTAATATTATTCATCAATTTTCACTTTAAGCCCTTGCAATTTGTAGTTTGATCCTTCTTGCATCCTAAATAAATAAATTACTTCTTTGGACATGCCCATAGCTTCCCGAGCCCTCAAGCGAATCCCGAGAAATTAATATACAAACTTTACACCTGCGTGAGGTTTTACGAGAATTTTTGGGATGTTACACATCACTTAGATTATACCTTTAGGATATTTCAATAAATTAGATATTGTTGCAATTGTTTGCATTAAATCTTTGAACAAGTTGTATTTGAGTTATTGAATGAAATAAATGAGTTGAGTAAATATTGTCACTTTAATAGTGTCATTGTGTTCTTGAGCAATCCGTTGTGCTCCAACATGTTCAGCGCCTTTGGTCGGGGTGTGGCAACGGAAGTTTGCAAGTTGTGAAAGAACTTTTTTATGTCGGGGGAATTGGTGTGTTTGGGTAAACAATTTGTGTTATAACCTGGGCTCGAGTTTGTTTTCAATAATGTCACTCTTAATATCATGGTTAATGATAGCTGTAACGAGTGATGTATACAAATCATTAAACCTATATACATAAGTAAAGTTCTTAAATATTAGAGCTCGGGTTGTGAGCACGTATAACTGAACCTATGGTTTTGAAATTTTAACATGAGAGTCGAGGTGAATTACTTGTATCATATGTCTTTAGTGAGTTGTCGTGTCGATAGAGTCGTCGGGAATAATCTTTATGTTTGAACTTTCACGAATATCTGTTGAATAGTCCGTACTCAATCTCCATTCGGCCGAATCAACCGGGTTTTAATAATTAATTGTGCATTCCTGACATATTTTCATTATATTTTATTAGTTCTAAATTTTAATATTATTTTATCATAGTGGGGACGACCGCGAGCGAAATGCTATACGGTCTTTGCCACGACTTAATTGTTGACACGAGCTAATTCAGAAAATTATAATTGCTAATATGTCACAAGAACCAGAAGGTTTCGGGCGCCGCTAGGCATAAGAGGCCGCATAAGCAGCATGAGTTTGACCCGAATGCGCAACAATATGTTAGAGGCACATTCGGTATGATGTGCCTGAGATTTCGATTATTGAGGGGGTTGATCATGACAGTATTGTGGGAGATAAGGATACTCCACATATTATACTGCGGTTTAGTTTGGGTTCAGCTGAGAGAGAGATTTTTTACAAGATTGCAGATGTTCTACTTCTACGTCACAAGACCTTTGATTGGGATTTGTTGGCTACTTTGGGACATGTTGAACGTATTAGAGGGTTGTTGGGGTCGTGTTAGGCCACTGTGTTGACTTTTGATAGACCGTAGTATGACGAGATTGTGCACGAGTTTTATTCCACATTTAAGCACAAGATGGGTGATTTCGATATTCCGCATGCAGTGTCGTTTTCATTGGGACGACAGGTTTTTAAGATGACAGTGACTAGATTTACAGTTGTTGTTGGTTTGCATAATGAGGCGAAGGTCCATACTACTGTGTCTAGAGAGAGTATTAGTGGGTTTACTACTGGGACTCACAGGTTTTGGATTTCATCTAATGTTTTATCAAAGTTTTGTGCTACGATTGTTGATGGACCACCTGCTAGTAATTTGGGCGAGTCTTCATTCAGGATCGGATACACAGGTACAAACACCGGGTCATTGCCTCCAATTTCATTGGTCGTCAGTCGGCCATGAGAAGTGCAGCAATGCAGATATTTTATGTTCATATAAGATGATAGGTAGCCACGAGGTCAACCCGGCAGCTATTTTACTTTCATCTATGGGTCGTGATGGCCGACGTGCTGGAGAGGCAACAACCCGGTTGTCATTGGGTCCCATTATTACCAGGATTGCGGAATCGTTGAGGGTTTTTGAAAAGAATCCGGTTGAGTACTTTACGGGAAGCTCACCTTGGACGTCCGTTTCAGAAATGGAGATCTCTCTCGAGTCGAGAAGCTTACATTTACTGTTGTGATACCGGTAAAATATAAAGTATTATTATATTCCATAAACGAGATTAAGACATGTTTAGGCTGGATTAAGTGAAGATTAAGACCCATATGTTATATATAATATTTTAAGCTAAGAATGAAGGGAATATATGCCTTGTAAAACACGTGAGAAGTGAAACGGGATAAAGAAATTTCGGCGATAAATAATAGAGAAATGAACGTATTCGGTTAAACGTGTGAATATTCAACCCGATACTCGAAATAGTGTCCAGGGGTGAATCCATTTGATTATTTACGAGGATAAAAAATCGAGAACGCAAGCGAAAACGTTGCTCAATTCTGAGTTATAACGAAGCGGAAAAATGCAAATTAGAATTTTCGAACACGGTCGTTAAGCACATGTACCGATGAGCTTGTAAAAGTTGATATTATCTCCGTATTTGAGGTTTATTATTTAGATGAACTAAATCAATAGACACTATAAGTTTGGATGAGTTGTTTTTGGGAAAACCAACTACACTAGTTTTATTAAGTTCGAAGTAACACGGAACTGACACCGGGTAACGGTCGTCAATAATTCATTAACGAAAATAATAATCTAACGAGAAACTTTAATTCGGGAGCAAAATATATATTTTAACGATATATATTTGGAAAATATGACGTCACTTGTAATAGCGGGTTCATTAAAGCGAGAGACTGAAACGCGATCGCAAAACGCGTTTAAAACCGCACTATATAAGTGGGGCCTACCCCTCTTTACATTCACTCCAACACATATTCTGAAATCTAGAGAGAGAGAGAGAGAGAGTAAAGAGAAGGCAGAGAATTCCGCTGGTGGAGCGCGGAGGTCCGGCGGTGCTGCGTGGCGGTCCGACGGTTGTGCGTGGCGGTCCGGCGGCGACCGGTGGTGGTCTGGCACGGTGGTCTAATGGCGGCCGAAGCCTGTTTTATACCCGGAACCATTTTTCGACGACTCGAACACGATGGTAAGCTCTAATCGTCCTAATTTTAAGCATAAGTTCGTTAAAAACGTGTTTTAAAATCTTGACAGATTGTATTAGTTTTGCATGTCTGCAAAGATCGGTCAATAACAGAGGGTTCATAACCCATAGATAATCATTTTGAACGGTGGAGATGAGGATTGAAGTTTTTTAAGTTGGGTTTCTAAACCCGTTTTCATGTTCAGTTTGCTGGGCGAATTTTAAAAACACAGCTATAAAGAAATGTAGATTTTCGGAGATCTGACAATCAGATCGAGCTGAAATTTTCGGTGAAACTTCCTAAAATATATTTCTTTGATTACACTTAAGAAATCTATGATCAGATTTATGGATGGTAAGTTATAAGCTTCGTAAGCTACTGGTCAGATTTTAGAACGAATATAGTTATTTAAAACGAGTTGCATGTAGGTTTTGAGGTGCCGTATGGACGATCCGAGACCGGAGAAATGTTCGTCAGTTAAAAAGGAATGCGTTTCATGTCGGCTATGAGTAGATATTAAGACGTGAACCGCACGCGAGAGGGTATGACGTTTATGTCTTAAAAGTTTGATAAAATTATATTTTGATAGATTGGTTTAAATAGTGTTATTGACTGTAGTTTGGAATATTAAAATGTGGTATATAATTATTTTAACTATAGTTAGTTTACAAACGATCGTTAAAAACAAGAGTATAAAAGTGAATAACAAATATAAATTCCCGACCCCTCGTGTTAAAAATGGTGCAATCGAGACTTGGACAATTTCTTTTGTGTGTGTGTGTGTATTCACTATATTTTGACTGGAATAGTTTATCCGGATAGTGACCATCATTAATATTAAAAATAAATATACTTTTAGAAAATGTACACTTTTGTATAAAATATGAAAACAAAGTTTTTATATTAAGAATATTAATATAACACGTTTTGGTATAAATAATAATAATGATTATATTATGTTTGTTAAAAAAGTGGTATATAACATATTTGTCCGAATTCAAACATGCGTCTATTAATAAAAAAAATATTATATTTTGAAATAAATATATACTTTTTATTAAATAATGTACAAGTTTAGTTTCGAAAACATATATTAGTTTTACAACGATAATTTGAAACTATGTTTTTCGAATATATTTATAGGATATTTTGAAACGTTCGATTCAATTACGATTTTTCTTAAACAATAAAAGTTTGTAATTTAGTTATTAGAAATATAATTAATAAGACACGTGATGATAAATAAATTAAGTTAGGATAAGATTCCATTTGTATCTGTGTTTATGTGTTAATATACTTGGTATTAAACATAGAAATCCAGTTATCATTTGGATGAATGTTAATAAGATCTTGACGTTGATTGGCATATTATCACACTTGAATGTTATTTGAGCTGACGCAAAGGTGAGTTTTCTCGTAAATCCCCACTTTTAAATGTTTTAATGATTTACAAATGTTTTTGGGGGAAAAGTATATAAAGAAAGGGCTATATATGTTACAAATTGTGTTAAATGGGATGAGTCATTATGAAAGGAAAAAACCGTTAACCTAGAGAGAAAGGGCCTAAAAATATTGGTAGATCTATCGGGGCGACCCCCCCGCTCTTCCAATCGCTCTGGTTGAAAAGGTGGGAATATTTTGATTTTGGTATGTATCAGGTTTATGATATTGATAGTCATACATGTGTTGTACACTTTGCCCGTTTACAACTAACATGTTTTGTTTAAGAAATATATAGCTATGTTTGGAAAAATGGAAAATTAAATTCCCAATAATGGTGAATAATGAAGTTTATCATTGATAAGAATGATGAATAAATGGGAGTAAGTCGAGAACTGTTACATCCCGTTTTTTTTTAAATTGAGAAACTCACCAACATTCGTGTTGACAAAATTATTTTTAACATACTTTTCAGGTAAATGAAGAATATGGATGCTTCGTGAAGTACTCGGGAAAATGGTGTTGTGCGTTTGAATGAATGATAGTTGGACTTGTAATTTAAAATAGAACCGTGCATGTTTGACACATGTAAAAATCTGATATATAATAAAGTCCAACTTATGGTTCATTATTTTTGAATATGATTGGCTGAACAGTGTTTGTCACCGCCCAAATTAACTAAATTAAGTCTTCCGTTGCCAAGTTAATGATTTTGGGGTGTGACAACTGTGGTCAGATACCCTTCTTATTATAACATACTCATTGGTGGAGCCATAATTGCTACTTTAGATGCTGTAGTTTCTACGGCTCATGCCATGATGCAGTTCCATGGGACCAACACCAGAAGCATTACTCATATTTTCTATGAAAGAGTCATGGGAGCTTGATGAAAACATGGAAGATAGCCCTGTACATGATATAAGCATCAACTCAGCTTACGCTGAACAAACTATCAAAGTCAATAGTAAGCTTCCCTTCATACTATGAATAAGCTTATACCTCATCTACAAAATAGTAAAATGTTTTTGCATGGTGCCCAAATGATATGACAGGGGTTCCAAGGGATAATGATGAACATTCCTTGAACATCTCACCCACACATAAGCCATTCGCTCAAAGAAAAAGAAGCTTAGCTGCTTGAAAGGAGGTAGACAAGCTTGTTAAAGCTGATATTCTTAGAGAAGTAAGGTACCGTTCCTGGATTGCAAACCCAGTTATGGTAAAAAAAATTGATGGGCCTTGGCGAATGTTTGTGGACTCCAAGGATCTTAACAAAGCTTGTCCCAAGGACAGCTACCCTTTTCCAGATTTTGATTGGAAGGTGACTCCCTTATAGGCTTCCAGTACAAATGCTTCCTGGATGCCTACAAGGGCTACCATCAGATCCTAATGAAGGTTGAAGATGAAGAGAAGACAACATTCCACACTGACAAAGAGATCTTTTGTTACAAAAATATTCCATTCGGACTAAAGAATGCTGGAGCTACATATCAGCGTTTGATCGACACACCTTCTCCAAAAAAATCGGAAAGTGCATGGAAGCTTATGTTGATGACCTATTCATAAAGAGCAACCATGAAGAAGTAATGATCGATGACCTTGAAGAAACATTCTGAAATCTTAGAAGCATCAGCACGAAGCTTAATCAAGTTAAATGTTAATTTGGTTTCAAATAAGGTAAATTCTTGGGTCACTTAATTGAAAGAAACACATAAAAGCTAACACAAGTAAGGTACAAGATATCCTTAATTTGCATTCTCCAAGAACAAAGAAAGAGGTCCAGAGCCTAAATGGTAAGATTGCTGCCTTTAAACGATTTCTTTCAAAATTGGAAAAGAAATCTCTACCTTTCTTTAAAACCTTGAGAATTGAAATGATAAGAAGGATTTCCAATGGACTAGTGAGGCAGAAGCTGCCTTCCTAGCCCTAAAGAAGCATCTAGCTTTTTTGCCTGCCTTGGCAGCTCATCAAGAAGGAGAAGTAATAACAATCTATCATTTTGCAGGTAGGGAAGCTATTAGCTCGGTGCTTATTTTTGAACAAGATAAAGTCCAAGTTCCTATGTATTTCATCAGCGGTGCATTAAGGGAAGCTGAACTCAGTTACATGCCCATTGAGAAGCTCATTCTCACATTTTTTCACATAGCTAAAAAGCTATGAAGATACTTCCAGGCTCATCAAGTAAAGGTAACCACCGACAAACCAATAGAGTCCATTTTGGAAAGTCTGGAGATCGCAAGAAGATTGGCCAAATGGGCTATTGTATTGGGTGCGCATAGCATAATGCATGAATCTCGAAAGGCAGCCAAGGGTCAGATCCTGGCCTATTTTCTAGTTGAAAAACAAGAAGAGCCTATAGAAGTAAATGAGTTGGAGGAAGATGAACCTGCTATCCCTTTGGCAAAGTGGACACTCCACACTGACAAAACTTCAAGTATAGAAGGGTCTAGAGACCCCTAAGGAACCAAATATACTTATACGCACCGATTAGAGTTTCCATGTACTAAGATTTAGGATGAGTATGAGGCTTTAATTGCAGGGTTTTGCTTAGCAAGAAAGATGAAGATCTCGGAACTAAGCGCCTTTGTTGATTCAAGATTAGTGGCCGACCAAGTAAACAATGAGTTCATAGCAAGAGAACCTTTGATGCTGAAATACAAGTCGAAGGTTAAGGAGCTCTTGAAGGAATTCAAAAGATGCTCCTTAACTCAAGTTTCCAAAAACTCGAAACAAGAAGGTTGATGCCCTTAGTAAGCTGGCTTCCCTGACCTTCGCTCATTTAACAAGAAGGTCCTAGTGGACGTATTGAAAAGCCCTTCCATTGAGGAACTAGAAATACAAGATATCGTTGATGAAGAGAGAATCATGTGGATCACCCCTATCATAGAGTTCCTCAAAGATGGCAAGCTTGCTGCCGAAGAGGGAGAAGCCATAAAACTAGGGCTCTAAGCCATGCAATATGTTGTAGAAAAAGGTGTCTTATTCAAGAAAGGGTACTTGAGTCCTTTTCTACGATGTGTAGGACCACATCAAAGTAATTACCTTGTAAGATACGTGCATAAAGGCATCTGTGGTACACATTCCGGTCCTAGGTCGGTAGTAACTAGACTATGAACCTAGGATACTACTAGTCGACGATGCACAAGGACTTTGCCAGGGTGATACACAAATGTGAAGCTTGTTAGCTCCATTCTCCTGTTAAAACAAATCTAAAACATAACCTAGTGCCCATTATCTCTGCCTAGCCCTTCTACAAGTGGGGAATGGACATTGTTGGTCTCTTCCCCGAGGTAACTAGGAAATTTAAGTTTTTAATGGTAGCTATGGATTATTTCACCAAGTGGCCGGAAGTTAAGCACCAAGCTTCTATTACAAGGAAGCAAGTGATAAAATTTGTTTGGGAAAGCTAAATTTGTAGATATGGGTTGCTAGGTGAAATATTGACCAATAATGGGAAGCAATTTGCTGAGAAGCCATTTAGCAAATGGTGCAAAGAGATACAAATCAAGAAAGTGTTTAGCTTGGTTGCATATCCCCAATCGTTCGGAAAATTTGAACAAATGAGCCCTAGTATTGTAGAAGGCATTAAAGAAAGATTTGGGAGGCACGACAGAATTGGGTAGAAGAACTTTCAAGTGTTCTTTGGGCTATTCAAACAACAGGGAAAACAAGTCATAGAGAAACACCCTACATCTTAATCTTTGGTTTAGAAGTTGATATCCCTGCTGAGATAGGGGTAAACACAAGAAGGGTGACAAGCTTGGATCAAGTAGCCAATGACTCTGAGATCCTACTCAACCTCGACCTCCTAGAAGAAGCCCGTGATCAAGCTGCTATTCAATAAGCTAGATACAAGAAAAAGATGGAAGCCTTCCACAACATAAGAGTAAGAAAGGAAACAATCAAACCTGGAGACTTGGTCCTTAGAAACAATGAGGCCAGTAAGCAAGCAGTAAGACACGGGGAAGCTAGGACCAAAATGGGAGGGTCCTTACATCATAAGGGACGCCCGCATGGGTAGATCTTACAAGCTTAACGACATGGAAGGAAAGAAGGTGCCTCGTTATTTGAGAGACAAGAACCTCAAGCATTTTCTAGTCTAGGTCCCAATTCAAAATCTATGTAGTAGTTGTTTCAGTGTGATTTGAGTTGAAAAATCAATGAATGACATTATATTTTGAGTAACAAACCTTGTTTATTATCTTGTCTAAGGGCGAGCCCCTCCAACCTAGGCTCCATGAGGTCTGGAAGAGTTCCTACAGATGTACAAGGGTTGATCTCCAAGGCCATATCGCTCAACAGGTAACAAGACGATATATCTTAATGTATACAGGTTGAGTCCCTAAAACAATACGACTCCATCGAAAACATAAAAATAAACTATCTCCATGTAACGAGATTAAGCATCTCTTACAAACTTGCTCCATAAGTACAAGAAGCTAGAAGCTTACAAAGTTGATAAGCTCAAAAAGCTAAAGACTTATGTAACAATATACCACAAACAAGCTAAATAAAATCTTGTGGACTGACAAGAGGATGGGATATGCTTTACATCGGCTCTTAGTTACTAAGGTAAGGAATGGTGTCTACAACACCACTCCTTAACGAAGTTTCAAAGGCGTTGTAAAATAACAAACAAAACATGAAAAGAAAACACAAAGAAAAAAAATAAACAACTAAGAGATAGATTTGGAAACATAAAGGCACCATAAGGAGGTGCTACAAGAATCATAAAATTAATGTAGAAATTGTCCGTGCCAACAAAGGCTTACATATTAAAGTAAAAGAAGCTTCACACACGAAGCTTAGAAAAAAATAACAAAGCTACTTACCTGCAGCATCCTCCTCCTCTCCAAAAGCTTTGGGAGCCTCACCCAAAAGGTTCCTGTATAACATGATCAATTCAGTATCAAAGGCAACGGGGGAAGCTTCAGAAGGGGCGGGAGAGGAAGTACGCTCGACTTATCTCAAAGGAGAAGGAGTGCGCTTGGGATATGTAGTAAGGGAAGGAGTAACCTCAACTTAACCACTTTCATCATCAGCGTCAACGGGATCTTCAGTAGCAGGTGGTTCAAAATTGATTGATCCTGTTAGTTCCGAGCCCCGGTGCGGAAGCGTGAATAATAGTCATTACTAATCAACGGTGTGGAGCTCGGATCCAGGGTTAGGATCGAATCTAACTCGTATTCATTCTTGAATGATGTCAGTTGGAAGGATGAGGTGTATTGTGAGAGAGCCTGATTTGATTAACAATCAACAATAAAGTAGGATGAACAATTGTAATCAAAACACAAACAAGATAGAAACGGTAGTATGAAATATTAGCCGAATGATTCTCATTAAGATGAAACACTCATACATACATTCATACATACAATCAATTAAGAAATATCTCAGCCGCCACCAGGAGAGCTCATCCTGGAGGCAGAGACTCTCTCAAAGGGATAAAACCCTAAATCTCACACATACACAATACAGTCACTCATATTAGACAAATGAATAAAAACATCTATTTATACTAGCCTAGCATGACTTGGTCTTCAAGCCATCCACCCTTGGTTGAGACCAAAATAATATATTTTTCACCCAAAGATTAATTCAATGCGTCGGTCTAAAATATAAGTCCCAACAATCTCCCCCTTAGACCGATGCCATCAAATTTCTTCCATGATCACCTCATAACTCGTTGTCTTTAATTGAAATTCTCCCCCTCACGTTAAGCTTCTCCCATTTTTCATTTCGAATCATCACTCTTATATCACTTTTGGATATAGTTGTATGGGCATATGAACGAGGCTTTGAACTTCAAAGATCAACTTCAAGTAACAAGGTTATCACAAAAAGAAATAAACTCATTGTGACCATCAAATAATCTTCCATTCTTCAAATCTGTTTCTTCCCCTGTAAATTATCTTCAAACCATTCCCTGAATTAAGATAGCATTCAAGTTAACCATAACCCGTTCTTGACTGTTCAAGTGACTATTTCATAGGAGGTTAGACTCTACTGATCATCCTTTCAACATTGTTGCTCGTGATGACTCCATCTTCTCATCCGTATTAGGAAATCTGAAAACTTACAATGATGAAACGTCTTTGAAAAACCTTGGATTATTGATCTTGATCAACTTTTCCTTATCTTGATTCTTTTACTTGATTTGAAGCTAGCCATTTGCAATGAAATTCAAAGATTTTTACTCCCCCAATTTCGTTGCAATTATCTTTAATAAATGTGTCTTCAAATCAAGTGTGGGTGAAACAATCTTGATCATCCTCATCAAGATTGTAAAAATCTCAGATAAACATATTCAAAAGTTGGTTGACACTAAAAGTGATTAAATCCTTAAGCTTGGTCAACACTTGTTCTTGTAAAGCTTTTAATGAAGTCGTGAAATTGGATGAGGTTTGAATTCCATAAGCTTGTTGATGATTGGAGAAAAATTACCAAAATACCCCTGTTATATATCTTCCATAGAGAACAGCTTGGTCAAATGGTCAACGGCACCAAAAATCTCAAAAGTTTCTTCAAAACTTTGAAATGTTTCACAAACTCTGTTTCCTAGCACAAAGCTTACTCTGATTCAATTTTTCAAGCACAAAGTGTACTCGGAAGCACTTTCCTAGCACAAAGTGTACTCGGAAAACAAAGTGTGCTCGGAAGCAAAGTGTACTCGGAAGCAAACCGTACTCGGAAGCAAAGTGTACTCGGAAACAAAGTGTACTCGGAAGCAAAACACTTGTGATTTTTCAATTTTTCACTTAACACCAAGCATGCTCGGGAGCAAAAGTGTGCTCGGGAGTACTTGTGATTTTTTCAATTTTAGCACTAGCACAAAGTGTACCCGGAAGCACTTTCCTAGCACAAAGTGTACCCGGAAATCAAAACACTTGTGATTTTTAAATTTTCAACTAGCACAAAGTGTGCTCAGAAGTACAAGTGTGCTCGGATTACTTAGTGCTCGGAAACAAAAGCGTGCTCGAATTACTTAGTGCTTTTTCATTTTCCACTAAACATGCTCGGGAGCAAGGGTGTGCTCGACACAAACTTGAGTTTTCTCTTCACAAGCATAATTGTTCAAGAGATAACAAAGTATGCTCGAAAAAGAGTCTGCTCGAATAAATAACAAAGTGTGCTCGAGACTTAAAGATAGTTTTCTTGAGAAGACAAAGGATATGCTCTGGGTTTCACAAAGTGTGCTCGAATTTGATGTACTCGATATAAGATGTGCTCGAAATAGCCTGTGCTCGAGCCAAACAAAGATGTGCTTGGGCAAAACACCTCCTGTGCTCGAAGCAGCACTTAGTCATTTTCCATACTCGAGTCCAATCTTAATTTTTTTCATAGTGTGCTCGACACATCAAAACTTCATTTCTGCGTCATCAGTCACTGATTTGACCTTGCAGAACCTGCTCGAATATTCACTTTGCATCTGCTGCAACAAACAATGATGAAATTGCCTTTAGTACCTGTTCATTCTTGACTTGTACATTCTCCTTATCAGTTTGTACCATCGGCAATATTTTTCAACAAACATTTACTGTTTGTGCAGCACGAACACACAAAACCCTAATTTTTCAATCCAAAAAAAAGTTTCGTAATCTGAAATTAATCACTATAGCCCTATCCAAGTCATCTCGAAATCAAAGAAACCTATCTTCATATCATAATCAACCTTTTCAGATCTAGAAATAATCAGATGAACAGTGTTGCCCCAAAACGAGCCAAATAACACTGTTACATCAGATCTGGACCGTTTTGACCAAATAAACATGAAATTGATGTTGGATCTCCAAACGAGTCATCAACCCAAACATCAATCCATATACTTTTCTCTGAATCATCAAATAATTTCAAAACCCCCAAAAAATAATTTCAACGAACTTCATCGTTTAACGTCCATGGTGGATTCAAGAGAGAAATGAATCTGTTCAGGGGTTAGTCTGAATGATTCGGTAACCCAGGCTCTGATACCAATTGTTAGGTCCGAGCCCCGGTACGGAAGCGTGAATAATAGTCATTACTAATCAACGGTGTGGAGCTCGGATCTAGGGTTAGGATCGAATCTAACTCGTATTCACTCTTGAATGATGTCAGTTGGACGGATGAGGTGTATTGGGAGAGAGCCTGATTTGATTAACAATCAACAATAAAGTAGGATGAACAATTGTAATCAAAACACAAACAAGATAGAAACGGTAGTATGAAATATTAGCCGAATGATTCTCATTAAGATGAAACACTCATACATACATTCATACATACAATCAATTAAGAAATATCTCAGCCGCCACCAGGAGAGCTCATCCTGGAGGCAGAGACTCTCTCAAAGGGATAAAACCCTAAATCTCACACATACACAATACAGTCACTCATACTAGACAAATGAATAAAAACATCTATTTATACTAGCCTAGCATGACTTGGTCTTCAAGCCATCCACCCTTGGTTGAGACCAAAATAATATATTTTTCACCCAAAGATTAATTCGATGCGTCGGTCTAAAATATAAGTCCCAACAGATCCATCACCAGTTGCATCCTCTAGATGGTTCCCACCAGAATCGTTTTTCCAACAATCTTGTCAACTATGGCTTGAATTACCCGATGAGAAGTTTTTTCTTGAGTCCTTTTGGCTCAATACCTTGAAAAGCTTAAAAAGCTAGATCATAATAATGACCAATAGCATCAAGTTAAGGAAAGGTCTTCATATTCATAGCTCTCACAGCACTTGCAAAATCATTGGCATCATGGGGTCGGTATACTAAAAGTCCCTCAAGGGAATGGCCGGCTTGAGCTTCCTCGAATCCAATGGCAGGTCATGGTGACGATCGTGAACAATGGCCCTTGTACAAACCTCACCTAGGATATAGTTGAATTCACCACTATGCATAAGAGACAATATGAGGAATACCTTGCTTAAACAGCAGTTGTTTATGCGAAAGAAGCTCATTAACCTTTGTTTGAATATTAGCAAAAGTAGCATCCATAACAAGCTTCTCATCCGTAAGCTTCTGCCCGTCAGCTTCTAGCTTCTCTCGATCCTTAGCTAGCTTCCTCTTCTCTTAAACCATTGAATTCCTATCTTGACTAACCTTGTTGCGCTTCTCAAAAAGATCTTTGACCTAGGCTTCCACCTAGTTACGCCATCTTTGGTGGAAGCGTTAGCAACAACAAGTTCATGAACCAAAATCTGCTCATGATCAGTCAAAGTCCCAACATTCTCATTAGCCTCAACCAAGGCGCTCTCCAACTTCACCTTCTCATCCTTAAGCTTCTTAATCTCTCCCAAAGCATAACTCCATCGTCCTAAACCATCCGGAACAAGAGCAGTCAAGTAAGCCAAGTATTGCATAATCTTCGCTGTCACCTCACCATCGCACAACGACTCGACAACCTTTTTGTCAGCTGGAGGAATGCAATGAAGAAGAAGATCTTGTCAAACATAAACCTTCTTCAAAGGCGTCACAGTTATAAACCTTCCATGCTGGAACATACACGGTAGTCGCTTCATTTGAATAACATCTTCAACATCAGTAGTTCGGGATGCAAACCCCTTCCAAGCTCAACGACCTAGAAGTAAAGAAGGTGCCTCGTCATTGGAGTGACAAGCACCTCAAGCATTTTCTAGTCTAGGTCCCATTTCAAAATCTATGTAGTAGTTGTTTCAGTGTGATGTGAGTTGAAAATCAATGAATGACATTATATTTTGAGTAACAATACTATTATCTTGTCTAAGGATGAGCCCCACCAAACTAGGCTCCATGAGGTCCGATGAAATTCCTACCCGTGTACAGGGTTGAGCTCCTAGGCCATATCGCTCAACAGGTAACAAGATGCTATATTTTCATGTATACAGGTTGAGTCCCTAAAACAATACGACACCATGGAAAACATAAAAATAAACTATCTCCATGTAACGAATTTGAGCATCTCTTACCAACTTGTTCCATAAGTACAAGAAGCTAGATGCTTACAAAGTTGATAAGCTTAGAAAACTAAAGACCTATGTAACAATATACCACAAACAAGCTAATTAAAATCTTATGGACTGACGAAAGGATGGGATATATTTTACATTGGTTCTTAGTTACTAAGGTAAAAAAGGGTGTCTACAGCACCACTCCTTAACAAAGTTTCGAAGGCATTGTAAAATTGTGACACCCTGCACTTTCACGTTAACATCGTTAACCCAAACTCCGTTATCTTACACGTCATGCATAACATTTACACGAGTAAAAAATGAGTCACACACATGGTTCTGTCAGTACACGTTGATGATTAATGTTGAGTTAGATATGTTTAAATAATCCAGATATAATTGTTATGTACTAGATAATTTTATGTGTTACACGATTTAGTACATTAATCTCGCTTAACATGCTATTATTTATTAAATAAGAAGATAACAACTTGATCAGATGTTTATAATATTATCTATGTGAAAATACATGCTAAATGATTGTGTGTTTAATTCATACCGTATTTTATGAAATTGCGATCGATTACGTGTAATTTGTATGTTTTCACCTTTTACAAATTAATATTTATGAAGGAAAAAATGAGGCTTAGGTTTATTAACTTGGGTTAGTATTTTATTCTTAATGATTCATTATAATCCGGTTTGGGTGTTATAAAGTTCGTTTAAAGCCAAAACTGATTCTAGAAGGACCATTCTTGTAAATATGATTAATTATAATATTAATAAAATAACCACCCTAATCCCACCCATAAACCGCTTTAGCCTCCATCTGCCTCACACCCCCACACACAAACCCTTCGATTCAAGTTCCATTCTTGCAATTAGTGGTGTCTTTGAGTGATTTACATGATTCCTAATGTTAATTGGTAAGTTTTATGTATAAATTTTATGTTTTGATGAGTTATTGTGAAACCCTAGATATTCAATCTCTGTAAATTTGACGATTATAACGTTAATTAAGGAATTAGAACCCTAGGGATGACATAAACATGTTAGGGTTTGAGTTTTGATAACAATAGTTTGCTGACAGGTTCGTTCTCGTTTATTGATTGGTTTGTAACTTGATGTTAATCGATGATTATTGATCGATTCTTGATTCTAGGATATAGAATTCTGAGTCTAGTTTCCAAAAAGGTAAATTTTATAATTTTTGGACAAGTTTTGAATAGTTTTTTGTTATTTTACAAAAACATGTGTCAAAGCTTATGCGGTGATTCAAATTCTGGTCGGTCTTCCCGACATCATTACTTGATATTAAAAAATCCAAATGAGTTTGTTCCACTCCTGGAACATAGAATTATGAGTCTAAAAGACAACCGAATTGGCCTTGCATAATTTGGATAAATAAGTTTAGAGAACCATGAAACAACTTTTTGTTGCGCAATCTGCTGAACTGTTGGTACATATCTGCAATGATTGAATTATTGTGAGTTTTGTATGCATGAGTAAATATAATAAAATAAAAATTTTGAGAAACCTAATTCTTATATGCTACTGTGGTAAATTTTGTATAATTTATTCTTAAGTTTTAATTAGTAATTAAAATCAGTTTGTACATACCATAATCTGTCTCGTGAACAGAATTATCATAAGTTAAGTTGTATGATGAATATTTGGTTTATTTGCCGTGATATGATGTGTGGACACATGTTAAGACTTTTTGGTACTTTGACATTACTTATTATCACCAACGAGTTTCGTATCAAGTTTGTGTTTGTGTGTGAGTCCATACTTGGGTTTTATAGTCATGTGTTGTTAAACTCATTCTCATAACTTAAAGACTTGTACTAGGTAACAATTAGCGAGTCAAATGCATACTTTTGGTTTTGAGAAAAATCTATTACACGCGACACCAGGTGAGTTCTTGATTTTTCCTATTTGTTTCTGGAGAGAAAACACAAAACTATTTTCGTATACTTGTTTTCTAGAAAGAAAACACCAAACATTTTCCTTACTTGTTTTCTGGATTGAAAACACTAAACTATTTTCGTATACATGTTTTCCGGATTGAAAACACTAAACTATTTTCGTATACTTTTTTTCTGGATTGAAAACACAAAACATTTGCCTATACATGTTTTCTGGATTGAAAACACGGACGTACTTACATAATAGTTTTCTGGAGGAAAACGCAGCAACTAATTTTGGATTTATGTAATTTCTTATATATCACAAGTGTATACTAGATGCCCTCATATCACTTAAAGTCCTTACATACCTTCAACCGTTAAGATGGGATCGCGGGGAAATTTAAGTAGTACTACTGGGTTTGACAAACCCCACCTGCTAAAACTCGACTGGAGGTCGGACGGGTGTAATTGTCCTAACATACTTGCGCTAGATTTATGTGATATACCTGATAAGAAGGCTTACAGACAGTCAGCTTCGGTTCAAACATCTAGTGGCTTGTAAATGGGTTAGCTACCCTGGTATATTTGAAAATGCTAAATCTACTTACACCTATACTACTTATGCTACGTATACTACATATACTATATATACGAATTTTTACTACAACTATTGCACTCACCAACCTCGTGATGACCCTTGAGTATTTATACTTGCACAGGTTGTTAGATATGCTAAGGAGCGGGTTGCATTGCATATATCAGGAGTCACAGTTGTCGGATGAACTTTTATTTCACATTGTTTAAATTTGATGGGTTGTGCATGTTTGAGCACGAGGTTTATTATTTTAAACCATTTACTTTACGCTTCCGCAATACTTAAAACTATATAGTTTGGTTTTTGTTTTCTCATGTTTGATTGAGACATAATAATATTTCAAATATTTTGAATTGGATGTTTGGTATAACAAATGAACTAGATCCTGGTATGTCACACGCCTCGCGATAAAATTCCGTTCGTCGAAATTTGAGGGTGTGACATATTGGTATCAGAGCCATTGGTTATAGTGAACTCGGTTTGTTTACAAACAAAAAAAAACAGTCTATAACCTTTTCAAAGCTCAACAGTTTTTCAAACGTGTCAACCTATCAGTACATTGTTTTCATGCATTACATTACGTAGCATTCACACATACACACACACACACACTATGTGACTGGTATTCCCACAATAACTAGTTCACCGTTTCTAGCTGATAAGATATCCTTTAATTTGTTATCTCGCGTCTTGCTTCACATCCTGATACGTCTTTTGACGCCATCACTAGTTTGGAAGCGGTAGGTATAGCACTAATGGAAGGTAAGGAGGCATGAGAGGAGTCGCGACACGCCAGCACCCTAGGTGACACCAAGGAGTGGCAGTGATTACCAGGCTTAGTAAGACACTGAATACATTGACAACAAGTTCCCTTCTTCCACTGATTTCAGCATTATCTCATTGACTTTCACTACTTCTATTTATGATATTATCACTATCTTATAAAGGCATAATAGAAGGGACATAACACCCCAATGTAAGATAAATTGACGAGTAGGGTCCGAAACGTAATCGTGAATCTATAGGTACATTGGTGTGAGATGGGATTCCATTGTGTAAACATTTTTCTAAAACAAATTCTTGGAACTCTAAACTCTGTCATCTAAAGTTATTGAAGACTAGGAGCCCTCGACTACCACAAGTGAAATTTCTCATCCTGATTAATCCTTGTTTTAGTGAATTCAAAACTCTCATCAAAACTTAGTTAAGAAACCCTCTCGATTGAAAACTCTCCGAGAATGGACCTCTAGCTTTGACTTATATGTGGAAATTGGAGAAACCCTTGTATATTAACATCATGTCCCATATGCTCCATCTATAAATTTCCTTGAACTCTATTGCGCTGACTGGTGGTCAACCCTCCGCCTAAGTTGATTTATGGAATATCGCAACAAACTCTACAGCCAGACTTTCTACAAGATAATCATGTTGTCTCAAATCCTTAAGCTTTGTGTTAACCAACCTATATTGTATGGACACCATTTCCGAATAATAGATCACCCTCCTACAACGATATTATCTGTGATGAACACATATGAATCTTTCACTTTGTTTTTCCATTTTTCTTTCCCGTGGTATGGAATCTTGATTTGAAACTTCTTTCACATAAGAAGTTGTCTCTACACTTGAAGCATCTTATATCACACATATGATGAATAGATCCATCATTCAACCAATCGGAAAGAACACCCTTTATTAGCCGGCGTAAAGCTCTCTGTTTTTCGAAACCCTCCTTTGAGAATCCAACCAAACCCGCTAAATATGTAATTCACGAAGTGAAAGCATTTGGTCGGCAATGCAATTATTCTTATGGATACGACCCTAGACAAGACACCTAAGCTCAATCCTTCGGGCAAAAGTTAAGGAACGAATTCAAACTATTCTACTTCTCCTTCAGTTATCGTTCACATTGGCAAAGTAATGATTGGTGATAGGAGCCACTTGCAATGTTCTATTAGTTTGGTGGGTTAGCTGCGGTACACCCTATATATAAGCACAACAGTATGTTGATGGTGGGGACTAGAGCCAGATCATTTCTCGATCTTAGCCCCTTAAGCATATTCACTCTGCTTTGACCTTACATAACCGGTACTCACACCAAAGACCATGAATCTTAAATTTTATAAAGCATCACAAAAATCATTCATGCAAGACATTTCTCAAATTGTTATACAGCCATGCGCTAACTCTCGTTTCGGACTCAAACTATCATAATCAAAATTTCAAGACGAAATTTCTTTTAACAAGGGGATGATATGACAACCAAGAATTTTTTTTTATTGTTTTTAAACTTTGGCAACTCTGCCCAAACTTTGGAAGCACTAATCGATAGACGGGATGTCTAATTTCTTTATTTTGATCATACATATAGACGAAAAGTCTACGTAATTTCATTTTGATCATACACATAGATAGGGAGTCTACTTATTTACTTAGCGACACCTATCAATTTTCGGGACGAAAATTCTTTCAACAAGGGAATAATGTGACACCTTGCACTTTCACGTTAACACGGTTAACCCAAACTCCGTTATCTTACACGTCATGCGTAACATTTACACGAGTCAAAAATGAGTCACACACATGGTTCTGTCAGTACACGTTGGTGATTAATGTTGAGTTAGATATGTTTAAATAATCCAGATATAATTGTTATGTGCTAGATGATTTTACGTGTTACACGATTTAGTACATTAATCTCGCTTAACATGCTATTATTTATTAAATAAGAAGATAACATCTCGATCGTATGTTTATAATATTATCTGTGTGAAAATACATGCTAAATGATGGCATGTTTAATTCATACCTTATTTCATGAAATTGCGATCGATTGCGCGTAATTTGTACGTTTTCACCTTTTACAAATTAATATTTTTGAAGGAAAAAAACGAGGCTTAGGTTTATTAACTTGGGTTAGTATTTTATTTGTAATGATTCATTATGATCCGATTTGGGTGTTATAAAGTTCGTTTAAAGCCAAAACTGATTCTAGAAGGACCATTCTTGTAAATATGATTAATTATAATATTAATAAAATAACCAACCCTAATCCCCACCCATAAACCGTTGACCTTCAGCCTCCATCTGCCTCGCACCCCCACACAAAAACCCTTCGATTCAAGCTCCATTCTTGCAATTAATGGTGTCTTTGAGTGATTTACATGATTCCTAATGTTAATTGGTAAGTTTTATGTATCAATTTTATGTTTTGATGAGTTATTGTGAAACCCTAGATATTCAATCCCTGTAAATTTTATGATTATAATGTTAATTGACGAATTAGAACCCTAGGGATGACACAAACATGTTAGGGTTTAAGTTTTGATGACAACAGTTTGCTGACAGGTTCGTACTCGTTTATTGATTGGTTTGTAACTTGATGTTTAACGATGATTATTGATCTATTCTTGATTCTAGGATATAACATTCTGAGTCTAGTTTCTAGAAAGGTAAATTTTGTAATTGTTGGACAAGTTTTGAATAGGTTTTATTATTATACAAAAACATGTGTCAAATCTGATGCGGGGATTCAAATTCTGGCTTGTTTTCCCGACATCATTACTTGATATTAACAAAGCCAAATGATTTGGTTCCACTTCTGGAACTTAGAATTATGAGTCTAAAAGACAACAAAATTGTCCTTGCACATTTGGATAAATGAGTTTATAGAACCATTAAACAACTTTTTGTTGCGTAATCTGCTGAACTGTTGGTACAAATCTACAATGATTGAATTATTGTGAGTTTTTTATGCATGAGTAAATATAATAAAAAGTTTTTTGAGAAACCTAATTCTTATATGCTACTGTGGTAAATTTTGTATAATTTATCCTTAAGTTTTAATTAGTGATTAAAATCAGTTTGTACATGCCTTAATCTGTCTCGTGAACTGAATTGATCATAAGTTGAGTTGTATGATGAATATTTGGTTTATTTGTCGTGATATGATGTGTGGATACATGTTAAGAAATTTTGGTATAGTTTACAATACTTATTATCACCAACGAGTGTCGTGCCAAGGTTGTATTTGTGTGTGAGTCCATACTTGGGTTTTAGAGTCATGTGTTGTTGAACACATTCTCATAACTTAAAGACTTGCACTAGGTAACGATTAGCGAGTCAAGTGCATACTTTTGGTTTTGAGAAAAGTCTATTACACGCGACACTAGGTGAGTTCATGCTTTTTCCCATTTGTTTTGAGGACAGAAAACACAAAACTATCTGCAATGATTGAATTATTGTGAGTTTTGTATGCATGAGTAAATATAATAAAATAAAAATTTTGAGAAACCTAATTCTTATATGCTACTGTGGTAAATTTTGTATAATTTATTCTTAAGTTTTAATTAGTAATTAAAATCAGTTTGTACATGCCATAATCTGTCTCGTGAACTGAATTATCATAAGTTAAGTTGTATGATAAATATTTGGTTTATTTGTCGTGATATGATGTGTGGACACATGTTAAGACTTTTTAGTACTTTGACATTACTTATTGTCACCAACGAGTTTCGTATCAAGTTTGTGTTTGTGTGTGAGTCCATACTTGGGTTTTATAGTCATGTGTTGTTAAACTCATTCTCATAACTTAAAGACTTGTACTAGGTAACAATTAGCGAGTCAAATGCATACTTTTGGTTTTGAGAAAAATCTATTACACGCGACACCAGGTGAGTTCATGATTTTTCCTATTTGTTTCTGGAGAGAAAACACAAAACTATTTTCGTATACTTGTTTTCTAGAAAGAAAACACCAAACATTTTCCTTACTTGTTTTCTGGATTGAAAACACTAAACTATTTTCGTATACATGTTTTCTGGATTGAAAACAGTAAACTATTTTCGTATACTTTTTTTCTGGATTGAAAACACAAAACATTTGCATATACATGTTTTCTGGATTGAAAACACGGACGTACTTACATAATAGTTTTCTGGAGGAAAACGCAGCAACTAATTTTGGATTTATGTAATTTCTTATATATCACAAGTGTATACTAGATGCCCTCATATCACTTAAAGTCCCTACATACCTTCAACCGTTAAGATGGGATCGCGGGGAAATTTAAGTAGTACTACTGGGTTTGACAAACCTCACCTACTAAAACTCGACTGGAGGTCGGACGGGTGTAAATTGTCCTAACATACTTGCGCCAGCGTTTTGTTATATACCTGGTAAGAAGACTTACAGACAGTCAGCTTCGTTTCAAACGTCTAGTGGCTAGTAAATGGGTTAGCTACCCTGGTATATTTGAAAAATGCTAAATCTACTTACACGTATACTACTTATGCTACGTGTACTACATATTCTATATATACTACTTTTTACTACAACTGTTGAACTCACCAACCTCGTGTTGACCCTCGAGTATTTATACTTGACCAGGTTGCTAGATGTGCAAAGGAGCGGGTTGCATTGAATATATCAGGAGACACAGTTGTCGCATGAAATTTTATTTCACATTGTTTAAATTTGATGGGTTGTGCATGTTTGAGCACGAGGTTTATTATTTTAAACCATTTACTTTACGCTTCCACAATACTTAAAACTGTTTAGTTTGGTTTTTGTTTTCTCATGTTTGATTGAGACATAATAATATTTTGAATATTTTGAATTGGATATTTGGTATAACAAATGAGCTAGAACCTGGTATGTCACCCGCCTCACGGTAAAACTCTGTTCGTCGAAATTTGAGGGTGTGACAAAAATAATAAACAAAACACGAAAAGAAAACATAGAGAAACAAATAAACAACTAAGAGATAGATTTGAAAACATAAACGCACCATAAGGAGGTGCTACAAGCATCATAAAGTTAAAAGTAGAAATTTTCCGTGCCAACAAAGGCTTACAAATCAAAATAAAAGAAGCTTAACACATGAAGCTTTGAAACAAATAACAAAGTTACTTACCAACAACAACATCCTCCTCTCCTAAAGCTTTGGGAGCCTCACCAAAAAGGTTCCCGTATAGCGTGTTCAGTTCGACATCAAAGGCATCGGGGAAAGCTTCAGAAGGGACGGGAGATGAAGTATGCTCAAATTCTCTTAAAGGAGAAAGAGTGCACTCGAGATATGTAGCAAGGGAAGGAGTAACCTCAACTTCCCCACTTCAATCATCAGCGTCAAAAGGATCTTCAGTAGCCAGTACTTCGACATTGATTTGTCCATCACCAGTTGCATCCTCTGGATGGTCCCATCTGAATCGTTTTCCCAACAATCTTGTCAACCATGGCTTGAATTACCCGATGAGCAAATTTTTTCTTGAGACCTTCTGGCTCAATACCTTAAAAATATGAAAAAAGGTAGATCATAACAATGAGCAACAACTTCAAGGTAAGAAAAGGTCTTCGTCTCCATAGCTCTCACAACACTTGCAAAATCAGTGGCAGCGTGGGGTCGGTAAGCTGAAAGTCCCTCAAGGGAGCGACCAACTTTACCTGCATCAAATCCAATGGACTGGCCATGGTGACAACCGTGATCAATGGGTCTTGTATAAACCTCACCAATGGCAGAGTTGAATTCACCACTATGTAGAAGATAGAGACAACATGAGGAATGCCTTGCTCAAACAACGGTCATTTCTCGAAAAGAAATTAATTAACCTGTGTTTCAATATTAGCAATGGTAGCATCCGCAACAAGCTTCTCATCCGTAAGCTTCCACCTATCAGCTTCTAGCTTCTCTCGATCCTTAGCTAGCTTCCTCTTCTCTTCAACCATAGAATTCCTATCTTGACGAACCTTGTTGCGCTGCTCAAAAAGAAATTTGACATAGGCTTCCACCTTGTTCCAATCGTCTTCGGTGGAAGCGTTAGAAACAACAAGCTCATGAACCAAACTCTGCTCATGAGTAGTCGAAGTCCCAACCTTCTCATTCGCCTCAACCAAGGCGCTCTCCAACTTCACTTTCTCATCCTTGATCTTCTTGATCTCTCCCGGTGCATAAATCCATTATCCCAAACCATCCAGAATAAGAGTGATCAAGTAAGCCAAGTGTTGCATAATCTTTGCCGTCACCTCACCATCGCACAATGACTTGGCAACCTTTTTGTCAGCATGAAAAATAAGATTTTGACAAACATAAATCTTCTTCAAAGTGTCACACTTACGAACCTTCCATGTTGGAACGTACACGGAAGTCACTTCATTTGAAGAAGCACCTTTAGCATCAGTAGTTCGGGAAGCAACCCCCTTCCCCATAACCTTCTCTAAAACAACAGCTTCATTAGAAAGTTCCTCTACACTAACATGCTTCTTGTTTTTCTCCACATTTTTACCAGTTGACTCAGGATCCGATTTCTTTACGGTAGATTCGACAGTCTTTTTAAACTTAGCAGTTGTGGCCTCCTTCACGAAACCCTGCTTCGTAGGTTCCTTCAATGGTGAAGGAGTAGAGCTTCTAGGAAGATTTTCTCCATATGAAGAAGAGAAACCGGCGATCGAGGTAACTAGGGCAACATCTTCATCAAGATCAATGGGATTAGTAGCAGTGGACAGGGGGCATGAGTTACCTTAAACCTCTTACTACTTCGAAAGGTGTAAGTCCAAAGACGGATCTTTCAATATGATATCAACTGAACTATAATGATTCAAGAGTATGATGTTGATGCGGAAATCCAACACAAGATGATTCAAGAACAAAGAACCATAATACGTAAAACACACGGTGGAATGCTTCAAAACGTACGCTGATTACGTCAGATGATTAAGCAATACAATACTCGTCTAATACACATTCAATACTAGAGGGCCAAACCACCAAAATGAACCACCAACCAAACCCTATACAAAGAGATCTATATATAGGGAAGCCAACATGCTAGCCCAAAAAGAGACCAAAGCCCACCGATATCCACAAGGATCTTGGTTTACATACAGAACCTAAACCAAGCCTAACTAAGTACAAACCATCAAGAATAGACCCAACAATATCCCCATTGGTTTGTAGCTTCGTTCTTTAATCGTGCTCCATGTAGTCAATGTCAACATCCTTCAAACCACCTGCCCGAAATTTAGTTCTGATGATAGAGGCTGCCATACTTGTGAATTCCTTTGCAGCCACTTCAACAATTGGGTCAGCCATTATTTGAAAAGTTCTAAGGGTCTTGATATCTCTTTACCAAAACTTCAGCAAGTCTCTTGGATCAACAAATCTGAACTGCCCCTCGCCCTTCTGTAAACGTATAACAACGGTGGAAGTCTCACTATCATACATCCAGAACCTCATGTTATCCAGGTTACCATCTAGAATGGCTTTAGGCACAGGAATGTAAGTAGCCTTATTTGTGGCAGGCCACATAACGTTTACCATGGTCTTTCCTGTCTGTGGATCCCTAACCCCCTTTGCCTTCTTCAAAAATGATTATGCAGTTGTCATGTTCGGAAAGCCTTTATCAACTTGGTTCCTTAGGAAATTCCAGAAATCAATACCTATTTTATCATTAGTTGGGTTGTGGAATGGAGCATTGATCAGGTCACTGAGATCCACCTTTGTCCAAGATACAAAGTCTTTCATCTTCTTATAGTACTTAGTAGCCCCGGACTTCCGTTTAACCCACCACATGTTCTTATCAGCATCAAAACCCCACGACAAGACTCCAGAGCGATCACCATATTTATCTGAAAATCCCTTTGGAAAGGTGACAACGAACCTGTCTGGATGATCGGACGATTCAACATTTTCATTTGAACTTTTCATTACGAGGAGCCTTTTCTTTATGCGATCTGATGTCTCTTTTGTCATTGGAGGAGCAGACATATATTGTTCCAGCGTCTCAGATTCATCTATGTTGGTAGTTGAACGACCGCTGGAACTGCCACCTTGATTCACGTCAGGCATCTTTGAAGTTACATCATCACCGCTCTTGAATTCATCTTCAAACTTCTGAACAAGTCTTTGTTGGAGGTCTAGATATATAGCAATTAATTCTCCCATACCAGACTGAAGCTCTTTAATATTGGAATCTTTATCTGTGTTACTTGCTTTAAGTTCTTGAATATGTATCTCTTTGACAACTAAGTCTTGCTCGAGCTCAAAGATTTGACGCTGCAAATCTTGTACGTCCACATGTTCAGCTTCCAGTATGACTCCCTTTCTCTTATTCTGCAGAAACTGATCTTTAATTGCAAGAATATGGGCAATCTTATCAGCTGCACTCGAGCTCGACTGACCCTGATCAATTCGGTCAGACGATCCCGATGGTTTAGTAACATATGGAAGATCAGACTCAAATTCAAATTCTTGAGCTATGTCATCGAAAATCTGTTCATGTGTTCGAGGCTCAGCAGTAGATGGACTCGGATCAACATGAGTCTCAGGAACATTTGACTCACGTTGTTGTGATTGTAGTAAATGGCTTGTTGTTGATGGTGCGGTTTTTGGTGTTTCAGAGACCTGCACACAAGGTCTCGGATCTTTCTTTCTTCGTTTACGAGGAATGAGATCGGCGGCTAGTTCCTCAGGGATATCGTCATCTTCTTCATTTACAGCGACTGCTTGAGGTGGCTTCAACGCAGTCGACTGTAGTAGTTCCTTGAAAATCTCAAACTCTTTTATTTGCTCAGTAACTAGAGCACTAACTGTTTCACGGTGATCAGACTCCATATGTTGTACAGGAGTCTCCTCATCTTCATCATCTGATACGATCTCAAGTGTAGCAGCACGCTTTTGAACTGGTACTACATGCTCCTCAGCAACTTGAGCAATAACCGGTATAGTCTCTATTTCAGCAAAACGGCCAAATTTAACCAGTTCGTGAGACCCTGGTAGACAACTTTAGCCTCTTTCCTTGACTGTTTCATCAACCCAAAGGTATTTTGTCTCATCGACTTCATATCCATTGTTTCAACATATCTGACGAGATCAGTGTAATGGGAATCAAAGATCATCTGTAGAAACCGTGGATACATAAGAAACATCTATTTCTTCTTTCCCTTCAGATTGCTCATCATTTCATCGAGAACGAACTTGGAATAATTGTAATTCCAATCCATGATCAGAGCAAACACAGTCAACATTTGCGTGTGGCTAATCTCATCGGAACCCCCTTTTCGTCCCGAAACACACGTAAAGAATGTGTGTATCATAAATCTCCAGTACGGGTGAAATCTCCAGTACTGGAGGATAGGATCCCTTGTAGCCCATTCTAGTAAGAACCTCAGAAACAACAGTAGTCGTGTATTCCGTTGGGTAATCAGGTTGATCCCCAAATAAAAGAGCCTCACGTATGATGGCCTCTGTGATGACGACCGGCTTCTTTTGCACTTTGGAGTACAACTCCACCTGGTCCTCTTTGGTTGATTGAGGCATTATTCCAGAAGTCCGTGATCATTTTCTTGCAGATGACAGGATTTTATCGCAAAGCGTGAGAAATCCTGCAAGTGTTGAGTACAACGATCATAGAATTGAACTCCGTGTATGCTGGAGAAAGATCAAACAAATATCCAGCTATATTGTGAGTGTCAACGAACTTTAAGGGAGCTTGATCAGCCATTACGTAATCCAGCAGTTGGTTTTGCATCTAGATAACCTGTGAGCAGAAAGCTGATGCAGCAACATATTCAGCCTCAGCGGTTGACGTGGATATTGTTTGTTGTTTCTTGCATTGCCATGAGATAAGACGATCTCCCAAAAACTGGCAACCGGCATATGTGAATTTCTTGTCAATGTCATCTCCACCATAATTGCTATCAGCAAAAGCATATAGATCAAAATCTAAGTTTTTGGGATACCAAAGACCTAACTTCGGTTGTCCCTTCAGATATCTAAAAATACGTTTAACAGCAGTTAAATGAGAGAGTTTAGGGTTAGCCTAGAAGCGAGCACACTGGCAGAAAACGAACATGATGTCAGGACGACTGGCGGTGAGATACATCATGGGCCCAATCATCGATCGATAGTACATTTGATATATGGGACTCCCTTCCGAATCAGACGTCAGGAGTGGCCTTTCCGCCATAGGAGTGGTACCACTCTTGGAATCATGAAACTCAAATTTTGCAAGCATATCTTCAACATATTTTCCTTGATGCAGCAAAATTCCTGTCGAACTCTGACAAACCTGCAACCCAAGAAACGTTGTCATTTCTCCCAGTGAGCTCATTTTGAACCTCTTTTCATTACTTCCTCAAATTCAGATCACAACTCAGTACTGGTAGACCCAAAAATAATGTCATCCACATAGATCTGAACCAGAATCAAATCTTTCCCGACAGTTTTAAGGAACATAGTTTGATCAATGGTCCCCTGTTTATAACCAAGTCCCAGAAGATGAGCTGTCAGCGTAGCATAACATGCCCAAGGCGCCTGATGAAGCCCATACAACGCTTTAACTAACTTGTAGACGTGATTGGGATTCTTGGAGTCCATAAAACCTGGTGGCTGATCAACGTAAATCTCTTCTTTAACCTCGTCGTACAGAAACATGGTCTTAACATCCATCTAATATATTGTGAAACCCATGTATGACGCATAAGCCAGAAAAATAATGATGACCTCAAGGCTAGCCACTAGAGCATAGACTTCAGTGTAATATGACCCTTCAACTTGACGAAAACCACGAACCACTAACCGTGCCTTGTTTCTAACAATAACCCCTGAGTCATCTTGCTTGTTTCGGAAAACCCATCTCGTATCTAGTGCTTTCTTTCCCTCTGGAAGTTCAACCAATCTTCATAACTTTAATTTATCAAACTGATTTAACTCTTCGTGCATTGCATCCACCCAACTTGGTTCTTGAAGAGCCATTTCTATCGACTTCGGATCAATCTGAGAAATGAAAAAAGAGAGCAGACAACTGTTTATGTGTCCTGTCTGACCTCTGGTGGACACACCTATTTCAAGAGAACCGATTACATTCTCTATTGGATGATTTCGTTTAGTTTTAGTTGGAATAGGTTGCTCGGGAACAACTCCTGTAAGAGATAGATTTGATAAATTCTCATCAACTTCAATGAGAGGATTCTCCCACCCAGAGGCCTCCGTACTGTGTGAGTACGAAGTACTGGCAATGTATTCATTTGGAATAATATCGAGAAACAGAGAAATTTGACGGAGACGGGAATAGGACTCTCCCCCCTCAACAGTTGGAGCATTTTCAGAAGAGGTTGTCGACACGGTTTCAGAAATTTGTTCGGGTTGATTGACAGAGGCGGAGTGACATCAAGTGGTTCAATGATATCATCATCCAGTTTCGGAGACATGTGAGATACAACATAAGGGTCTTCTTTCTCAGCATCTACGGTATTCCCACCTGAAGTTTCTGTGTTGATAACTGGAAGTACAATGAACGGTTTGAAAAGCTCATTGTAATCAAATAGCCAGTCAGGACCAACACGGGCATCGGTCTCGTTTTCCTCCAACCAAAGAACATCATATGATTCCAAAATTTGCTTGGTTGACTTATTGTATACTTGGTAGGCAGTACGACCAGCATAACCAACGAAGTAACAGTCATCAGCTTTGGCCCCAAATTTTGGAGTTGACTCAAGATTCAGGAGAGTACATGGGTAACCAAATGCTCTGAATTGTGCAACTGTGGGCTTATGACCGTAGACAATCTCATATGGAGTTTTCATTTGAGACTTACTGATTATCACCCGATTTTGAACATAGCATGCCGTATTAATAGCTTCGGCCCAGAAAAATAATGGAAGTTTAGAATCACACAGCATGGTTCTTGCTGCCTCGATAAGAGTTCTGTTTCTTCTTTCAGCCACACCATTCTGTTGCGGTGTCCGAGCTGAACTGTACTAACGAAGCACCCCCCCCTTTCTGAACAAAAATAGTTCAGCGATGCATTCTTGAATTGCGTACCATTGTTACAGTGTATCCCCTTCAGCTTCAGATTCAGTTGGTTTTCCATGAGCACCACAAATCTCTTGATCAATTCTGCAGTTTCACTCTTATTTGACAATAAAAACACCCAAGTAAAACGTGAGTAGACGTCGGTAATAACAAGACAATAAGAACTGCGAGAAAGACTCAAGACATGAACCGGACCAAAGAGGTCCATTTGTAACAGTTGAAAAACGAATGAAATGGTATTAATCAATTTGGGCTTATGAGTTTTTCGATGATGTTTACCCAAAGCACAAGCCACGCATTTTCAATGGTAACAAAATCTTTAACAGGTAATCCATGTACCAAATAGTTTTTAGCAAGACGGCTCAAGTTTATCATATTAGCATGACCAAGACGACGATGCCAAAGCATGGTATTATGTTCTGACACTTTTGAAATCAAGCAAGTTATTTCATCAGGAACATTTTTGTTCATGTCAATCACATAAGCATTATATTTTCTTTGTGATCGAACAATAATCCAGTCTTCTGGTATGATGATACCAGGTTTAAAAATCAAACACTCTTTCTTAGTAAAATGAGTTGAAAAGCCTTTATCACAGATTTGTGACACACTCTACAAACTGTGCTTCAATTCAGGAACAGAATTAACATTTTCAAATTTCAGAACACCATTACTTACAGTACCCTTCTGTGTAATCTTCCCTTTTTCTCCTCCCGCAAAGGACATATACCCACCATTAAATATTTGAATGTCGTGCAGCTGGGAAATGTCTCCTGTCTTGTGCCTGAAACAGCCACTATTAACATACCAAGGTCTGATGATATTCCTCCATAGCTGTTCCTGCACGATGTGCGAGATCAGTTAGACTTTGGTACCCAGTCCATAGTTATACAGGGTGACCCTGACTCATCCAAAGTTGTCACAGGTTGCCATGAAATGTGCTTTTGATCGTCTAATATTGAGTTCGAAACCTATTTTGCCGGAGATTTATGCAACCATTCATGTCTACCATTGTAAGATTTAGCATAATATGTATGAATGGATGACTTGATCTCTGGTTTTTAGGGTTAGAAACAGACGATTTTGCCTTTTTCACTTGTTTCAGTTTCGAATTCATGTTCGTTCTGGGAACCGAAGCACCTTTTCTACCCTCTTTATGAAACATGTTGGGTTTGGTCTGATGAGGACTAAACCTGCCAGATTTGTTTCTGTTCCAATCATCGTCAGAGGGATTAGCCTTATTGTGCCTGAAATTTTGCCTGTAGGTATTATAAGGCATATAAGGCATCTTCCTCTGATAGAATCCATAATAAGGAACATATGGACGATGTGGACAGTTTCTAGCAATATGACCAGGAGTGCCATAGTTAAAACAAGTTTGACGTTTTATATAGAAATCATTTTGGGCAACTCCTTGTCTGGACCGACTGTGTGGACCAGCTTGCTTAACATGATGTTCACCACCTTGTTTGTCATTAGAGCATCCCTCTTTGACAAACTTAGGCGATGAATACTTGTTGAATTTTTTTTAATTTTCAAGTTTATTAGGAACAAAATTATTAGAATTCAAAGTCTTAACAGAATCAATCACACAAGAATCCTTACTCTTAAAACCAGAGCCCACACAAACAGTCGGAATAACAGAATTAAAACAGGTAGGTTTAAAGAAACATCAGAATTAAAGTCTTTATTAAAAGATACACTTGAGTCATCATCCTCATCAGTCCATTCCTCAACGATTACTTTTTCTGCATACGAAGTAAACACATTAGAGTCGTTCACTTTTGAAGTGGACGCAATAGTCTCCACTGAATCGTTCTTTTCACTGTTAGCAGGTTTACCATACTTCATATCTTTAACCTTTTCTTCCTGCTCTTTAGTAAGAGGAATACCAGTGTAGTTGTGATTATATGGTGGGGGTACCTGACTATATCCTATACCCTCTCCTTCATTCTCCTTCCACCATAACTGATTTTCAATCATAGATTTAACTACTTTACTGGAACCATCAAACTTTTTGAAATCGAGTTCAGCCCTTTTAAATTTTTCAGTTAGATATAAGATTTCTAACTTAGATGCTTCAAGTTCAGCAGTTAATTCAACAATTTTATCTTTAGCATCAAGATGGTGACAACATTTCAGGCTAAATTCAGATTTCAGTTTTGAAAAATCTTTCTTTTGAGCCACAATTTTATCCAAATAAGCCTTTTATGTTTTCTTAAGCTTATGATTTCCAGATTTTATCGTTTCCATTTCTCTAAGCAAGTTACTGTTATGGGATTTGTAAAGTTCTATTTTATCAACACAAGCTTGAGAACATGGAGAAGAACTTACCTCAGACGAGCTGGGAGAAGTTAATGCCATAAATGCAAATTGGAGTTCCTTGACTTGTTCCTCAGCAGCATTATCTTCTTCAGTGTCTTCAACATGAGCAACATTAGCAGTCTGGTTGCTGATGTTGAGAGCAGCCATCTGATCAACCCAAGAAAACTATTGAGCAACCAAACCCCTTTCACCATTTCCGGAGATACCTCCAACTTCTCCTCCAGTATTTCCCACTGAAACCAATGCCCTCTCTGTATTTCCTTCCTTTGCTGGATTAATACATTCACGGGCAAAGTGACCCGGCTCGTGACAATTGTAACACCTTCGAGTGTCTTTGTTGAAACCCGCCTTCTGATTATTTGGAATGTGCCAATTATTCCTTCCCGTTCTCTTAGTAAATTTCTTGGCTAGAAACACTGCAATGGCGAATTGCCAAGAGATGTCCATTTATTTTACATAAACTGGATGAATCTGATCAAGTTCAGCAGCAACTACAGGTTGAACCAAATCTCCAGCAAGGAAAGCATTGTAACAGTTCATGAATCCCGCAATTAAAGCAATGCTCTCTTGGGTTTCTTTTGAAATAATGGGAGTCTGATTGGGATTGGGATTCTGGCTGGGAGAAACACTAGATGATTGAGGCTGAGCATTAGTAGTGGAGGATTGACCAGGTTTAGCAAAGAACACTGGTGCAGGTAGAGGTGAGGCATGAGAATATTGACCCTGAGTGGACTTAATCATCGAGAAGTTGGGTTGAGGTTGAAATTTATGTTGTCCCTGAGTGGTCTTGAACATGGAGAAATTATCTTGGGAGATGAGTGCATTGTTTGAAGCAACATTGTACCCAGTTGCACTGTAGGAGTTTGCATGGTTTATGGCACGCTTCTTATCGTCCATTCACATGCTTTGATGATAGCCATAACCTCAGACAATGTTAACTTGTTGAGGTCTTTATTCTTCTTAATGACAGCAACATTCATGTCCCAGCTTTGAGGTAATGAGTTCACCAACTTATTTTTTGTTTCAGCAGCCGTTAAGTTGATGCTAGCAGATCTCATTTCGGTCAAAAGAGTTATGAACCTCTGAAGCTGAGTTTCCCATGACTCTCCCAAAACATGATTGAACATATTGAACTTTTGTCGTAGAAGATCTTGACGACTTCTTTTCATGTCTTTGTTTCCTTCATATACCTCAATCAAGGCTTCCCACAGTTCCTTAGCAGATGTAGCTCTCTAAAGCCCAGGGCAATCTCAGGTGAGAGTGCCATAGTTAGTTTTGAGAGGGCCCTTTCATCTTCTTCCATCTTGGCAAGATCATCATCATCATACATAGCAATGGGCTTTACAGCAATCACAATAGAGTTTTCCTTTTGATAAGTGATGACTTGGGGACCCCTGACTATGCTTCTCCATAAATTTGCATCTTTCATGTTAACATACTTCTCGAAACGAAACTTCCACTCATGGAACCCCTCATGAGTCAGCAGATGGGGTACACGAGTAGTGGTCCCCATTATGGAGTCCAGCTCTTGATTGAGTGAATCATTTCATGACACATTGCTATTGATTAGTTGATCCATTTTGATTAAATTAGTCCAACAGTAAATAAGGTCCAAATGCTCAAAAGTCCAATACACAAGGCCCAAAACAGATGGATCAAGCCCAAACAAGTTCACTGATTGCGTTGACCGAGAACCAGGGTAGACCGAGAACCAATATAGTTGACCGAGAACCACAGATTGTTGACCGAGAACACTGAATGTTGACTGAGAACCACGGGATATTGACCGAGAACACAAATCTTTGGCCAAGAACGAGTAAACTTGGCCGAGAACACAAATCTTTGGCCGAGAACACTGATTTTAAGTCGAGAACGATCAAAGTTGGCTGAGATCACTTGTTTTTTATTGAAATCTTCTTAAACAGAGCAGAGAACTATGTTTAATGGCCGAAATATCTGTGAAAACTAGGGAACACAACCGAGATCTATCAAAAACGTGTTTTAGGATCTTACTTTGGTGATAACGAAATCCCTGATTTTATGGGATTCAAATTATTTCCAAGTAAAATAAATCTTTGACCAAACAAACTATTTACTTCTTCTCCAATTTGGATCTCGCTGAAAGAGTAACCAAAACACCAAGGTGCTAAGATCTTGAATCTGTAAATATCACAATAACGAGCCTAAATAGGTCTAAGGCTCTAATACCAATTGTAAGTCCAAAGACGGATCTTTCAATATGATATCAACTGATCTTGATGTTGGTGCGGAAATCCAACACGAGATGATTCAAGAACAAAGAACTATAATACGTAAAACACACGGTGGAATGCTTCAAAACATACATTGATTACGTCAGATGCTTAAGCAATACAATACTCGTCTAATACACATGCAATACTAGACGGCCAAACCACCAAAATGAACAACCAACCAAACCCTATACAAAGAGATCTATATATAGGGAAGCCAACATGCTAGCCCAACAAGAGCCCAAAGCCCACCAAGATCCATAAGGATCTCTGTTTACATACAAAACCCAAACCAAGCCTAACTAAGTACAAACCATCAAGAATAAACCCAACAAAAGGAAGCATAAGCAGCCTTCCTAACAATACCTTTGGAGGGAAGGGCAGCAGAGGTTGAGGTAGAAACATAGTCTCCCGACAGCAGAGCACTGATTTCTGCATAGAGGAAGGTGAAGGTCAAAACCAAGAAAAATAAGATGTTTAACAACAATCTAACATACCTTGTTCAACACTAAAGATCTTGGGCTTAGTAGGAGGATTAGGCCACTTGATGCTAAGACCTAAGTAAACAAGAATTTCTTCGGGGAAGGTCCGAAGCTTAACGAACACAGACCAAAGATTCTTAAGAAAGGCAGTATCAAGCTCCTCAACTTTGGTCTCAACAGTGTTCAAATCAAGCTTATGTTTCCTCCATAATAGAGAAAATGGTAGAATAGAATCTGACACAAAGAAAAACTTATCTTTCCAAAAAGAGGTAAGACCAACTGTGCTCAAAATTAACCCTGTTTCACAGTGAGAATTCTCTACGGAAAACCAGTTCCCATTCTTGGCAAGTTGGAAAAACCTCCGATACATCGGAAAAGGGGGATCGTAACCAAGAGAGCAACACACAACTTCAAAATTAAGTATCCGAGAAACTCCAATGTGGTGATACTCCAAAACACTAACAATAAACTTAGTAAAAGGGTATCTGAGATTGCATTGGTCAAAATATCGGGTATAAATGAGAATCTTGCCCCGATGATAAGAGGAAATAGGGTGGAAGACTTAGGCAATTCCGGCTGAAGATAAACCCCAATCCCGTACTCCAAACAAAACCGATCAAGTTCTGATTGGGTCCGTTTCGAAAATTGGGTAGCCATGTCGCCTTTTGAACCCATGATTGAGAAAATAAAGCGAAAAACTGTTTTTATCTTTAATAAAAAAGAGGATCGGAAAGAAAACCGCCGGATATAGGAAGTTGTAATCGAAGGATAATAAGCAAAAAATTTGGAGAGTGGCTTGAATGGCGGTCCCTTGGGGTTATAAGGAATTTTTTGAAGTTCAAATCCTCGAAGATAGGGACAGGTGGAAGGTCAGGATCAAACTAGGTTTAGCTGTAATAGCAGGTCATGTAATGACCACATGATGAAAAGGTCAAATCAGTCAGACGTAGTAAGAAGCAGCCGTCAAACTGAAAATCACAATAATGATCTACAGGTCACTACGAAAGCTTCCAGCTTCCACCTTAAGTTTCAAACATGGAAACTTAAGGTTGTTAGCTTCTAGCTTCCAGACCAAAAGACAAGGAAACATTTTTCAGCTCTCGGGCTTCATTATAACAAGCCCAAAACTGCAAAATGGGTCATGCTTTGGTCTATGAAGAGGCATTCTGCTGAGCCCAAAAGCATTAAGCACCTGGGGGAAACATCATAAAGAAAAAGGAGTTAAGTCACAAGCATTCACTATTGCAATCCGAATAATTCTGATTGTGGGGCTTATGACGTCGGTAGCCTTACCTGAAGTATTAATAACATTAAATACTTAGGATATAAATTAGTATTCTTATCATGTTATTATTATTAACTAGCAGGGGGTATATTGTAATATTAGAATATAGAACGCATGAATAATTAGGGTTACATAGCGGTTATTGTTTAACACCGCTTCAGAAAAGTCGCGTCGTTTGCAACGCAACGATTCTGTATCTATATATACGGTTGTGTATTTGTTGTAAATTAATCCAATTAGTTATTCAAATACTTTCATTCTATATAATTGTTGTTCATTCACTTACTTTCCCATACCACCAATCAATTGTTACTGCTTCAATTCCAAAAATTGGTATCAGAGCCTCGTTAAAGATCGATCAATTGAAGAAGAAGATGAATTCCCACACATAAATCGAGATTATGAAAGATCTCAGAAGCATGAAAGAAAAACAGTGCTGATATAATCAAAACCTATGTTCGCAAGGAGAGACATGAAGAAGCGATCAAGGATTTCCAAGATATGGAATCTGGACAATTAAGTGTCCTTAATTCCGGCCAGATGAGGGTCGATGATGGCTGTGAAGAAAGCCATATGATTCACCCAGACGGGGTGGTTATCACATCACGTATTGCAAAAGGTAAAGATTATAATATTCAATTCAAGAGTGAAATTGAATCGCGGTTTGCGGGTGTAACGATCGGTGATGACCGTCTCCTCTACAAGAATGGAAAGAGGTTGACGAAACAACAGGCAACACGATTAAGATGAAAGTTTAAAGGAATAAAGCCTACCGGAAAACAGATTAAGAACGAGCAACAATCCTCTACCCAATATGAAAAGGTATTCTTAAATTGTTATAAGTGTAACAAATCTGGACACTTTTCGTTTAATTGCCCATCGGATCAATACCAAAATACGATGCACTTTGAATTAAACGAAACCAAAGAATTTTTGGTTTATGGAACTGATTATAAGACTTGGGAAAATTATTGGGTTATGAACACCTATTATACCAATCATATGTGTGGTAATCAAGGTTTCTTCATAAGGATGAAAGAGGATTTTGGGAAAAACACCAACTAGGATATAAAAAATATTGATCTTATAAGGGGAACGAGAGATATGTTGATAAAACTGAATGGAAAAGATACACTAATCGAAGGAGTGTATTACATTCCAAGTTTAGACAAGAACGTGTTAAGCTTGGAACATTTAATCAAACAAGGATTCAAGGTCGAAGTTGAAGGATATATGTGTCACATTAGTTGGGATAATTTTGACATCATGCAAGTAGAAAACTCGAGCAGGTTGGGTTCAATTGAGAAGGAAGAAGAAGCACCTTTGGAAGAGTATTATGCAGCCCTAGATTTGCAGTCAAGGTAAATCCGCAACAGCGAAGAAGCAGTCCCTAGACACCCGAGAATATCTTCCTCGAATGATTGCATGACCATCCTCAACACCTTGCATAGTTATAACCTTGTTTATAGGTACAATGACGAATTTAGATATGCGTTTAAAGATCTTGTGGAATGGTATCATAAGGTATACTTAAAATCTTGCTTTAAAAGACCCATTCCACCATACATGAGTGATGGTACCGAAATAGATCTTTATGATCTATACATGATGACCCTGCTAAATGGAGGCTATGTAGAAGCGACCGTCAACAACGCTTGGAGCTACATTGCAATGGACATTGGATGTGAAATAACGATGAAGTATGAAGCAAAATCCGTGTATCTCTTCTACCTTGAAGGTATCGAGTGGTATTATGAGATATTAAAGACAAATGGCGCAAATGAACCGGGAACCACTACAGCTCCACCCGGATTCAAGAAAAGAAGGGCATCCAACTGAAGATCCACGCAAAAGGCCTAAGTATCTTGTGATTAAGGGGGAAAATGAAGTATTAATCACATTAAATACTTAGGATATAAATTAGTATTCTTATAATGCTATTATTATTAACTAGCAGGGGGTATATTGTAATATTATAATACATAATGTATGAATAATTAGGGTTACATAGCGGTTATTGTTTAACACCGCTTCAGAACAGTCGCGTCGTTTGAAATGCAACGATTCTGTAACTATATATACGGTTGTGTATTTGTTGTAAATTATTCCAATTAGTTATTCAATTACTTTCATTCTGTATAATTGTTGTTCATTCACTTACGTTCCCATATCACCAATCCATTGTTACTGCTTCAATTCCAACATTACCCACCCACAAGCTGAAGCTTGCAAATGGAGGAAGCTTAGGAATATAGAAGCAACTAACATAAACTGCCAGGCAGGGAAGCTCAAAGCTTGGCCCGCAAGATTCCTAAGTTGAATAGGAAGCTCTGGCTACAGTAAATGATGATACAAAAAGTCATGACTGCCAAAAGCTAGTGCATGCCATATAGTAAATGCAACGACATGACAGACAACGGCTGGACAAAGCTTGCACGGAAATGACATTCACCCAGTCTGCATAAGCTGAACGTAGAGCTGACCTTTTCCCCTTAAGAAGCTTAAGCTTCCCCCAGAGAAGCTTTCGACTGTCTATAAAAGGAACATTTCTGCCAAAGGTATTATTATTCCCATTCACTCTATTTCTCGCTACTCTTTCTTCATGCTTACTCTCCTATCAATCTTTGTATCATATCACTGATTCTCACGCCGGAGGTTGATCGTATGAGACCCCTCTTACGGTGAGATTAGTCGGTCGTGTTTTTTTTTGAATCTTAACAGGTTAGAAAGCTTTGTTAGGCATATACTCTTGAACCGTCATTTCCTTATTATGAGTTATATCTGTTTTAGTAACACCAATCTACATCCTTAACAATCACAAATGCTTTCAATTAGTTGTCATGTTAAAATTCTGCTATTCGTTTAAATTTTAAAAACAGTTATGTTTGTCTAGTCCTACATTATCCTTATATATATTTTCACAATATCACAACTTTTCACATTCATTTTCATACATCTTTTATACCAAATAAAATTATGTATAATAAATGTAATTAACTTAATATAAAGCAAATACATTTTTTTAAACGATCAACTAAGCAACGTCGGGTACTTCGTACGTGGCATTCATTGGCTAAAGGTAGCCCGAGCCAGCCACTAGTCCGGACGGATAGAGCCCCTAGCGGTCCTCCTATTGAGGGATTCACCGGATAAAAACCGACCCCTACGCCCGTCAAATGGCACGTCAGGGAGGAGCCGGTAAAACCGGGTGAGATCAAGACTGGAACCCTGGCAAGCCATGGTTATCCCTCATATCTCCCATATAAATTGGTGATAGTGAGGTTTGAACCCCCTACCTCTCACTAGTAAAGTGAGTGCTCTACCATTGAGCCATAACCAGTTTATACATAAAGCAAATACATTAATAAGCGAAATTATATAGTATTGCATAAAAGATAAAAATTAACAAAAAAACAATTAGTAAAGAATGATTTTGCGATACACATATTGCATATATTTGTTATTTGCATATATGAGGCTCAGCACAAACACTCAAATCAATGCCTTTGAAAGGCTTAGCCACCTAGCTAGACCAATTCTAGGGACGGAAACATAAAATTTAGAGTTTAAATTTTAAAAACATAAAATTTTAACAATCTCAAACATTTTTTTACGACGAATTTATGTTATATGAAAGACTCGAACTCAAAAATTCTATGACTCTGATTTTTGGTGTTTTAAAGACTTTGCCTTAACAATCCCCCATAGACGTTTAATTTACTTACGTATTTTTAATTTCAACGAACCTAAATGTTAATTTATATTATATTAAATAATAAATCTTACTAATATAATAATAAATTTTCTATATAATTATATACTTTAATCAGGTATGTTCCACGAAGAAAAGTTATAAAATCTTAAATGTTGTACTTGCGGTGATTGTTACTCTCCTAGTCAATATCATAACTTTATATAAAGATGAAAGATATAGAAATTTCTTTGAGACTCATTATTGATATATTATCTAGGCACCTTTTAATCTTCAAGTTGATGATTACTTTATTTCGTTCGGGATCGAGGATATAAATACTTTGACTAATTCGATATAAAAAGGCACATATGCTTGTATACATTAACGAGTAGCGGACGTATAAGTTAACTTTTTTAAACGACAATTATTGTTAATTAACAAGCAAAATGTAGTATTAAAATCAACTTAGAGAAACGGTTAATCGATGATTCATAAAGCTCTCATAACATTATTGTTTTTTGAAATTTTATTTTTTGTTTTTTTGTTTTTCAATTTAGTTTGGGTCCAATAGTTTTATCTATTTGTGAATAAAAAAAACTTAGGCCATATATATATATATATATATATATATATATATGCGCTCGCGTGTGTGTTTTGGCAACATTACGCGTCTCGACCGACTGTTCGGCTCATAATACCCTAGAGTTGGCCTTGCTTTGCCTAGATATTAGCATTTAATTTAAAAGTTTGTTTAAATATATATATAATTATCTCGTGTAACTAGAGTAATTATCTTTGTTAAGATGATTGTTTTATAAGTAGAGTAATTACAGTTTATAACTCGAGTAATTGTTAAAATACATATACTTTACATATGAAACATAATTACTTTAGTTATTTGTTTAATTACTGAATTAACTCATCACGATTAAGATCATAGTTGTTTTATAAGTAGAGTAATTATGGTGTATAACTAAAGTAATTATTATAACACAATTATTCTACTTATTAACTATAATTACTATTCGTAATATGTTTACGCACAATATAGTCTTTTTTAGCCATTAATATCGCACCATTAATAGGACTCAGATTCTACAGTTATTCAATTGGTTTCACACGATTGATAGAAATCAATATGTATAATTGATTTGGAACTCTAAGTTAATTTAGTTGATCGAATTCTTTTATTCCAATTTGTTGATTTAAATCGACATTCGTCTGTGTTAGAATTGAATTGATCAACTTCATTGGCTATCGCTAATTGCTTGAATCACACATGTTATTGAAATTTACCGAAGTTTGTTATGTACAGATTTGTCATCTCTTATTTGGTTTTATTGTCGATTGGTACGGTTCATATTAATTTTGTTTGTATTTTATCCATACCCAATGTGTGTGCGTGCGTGTGCGTGTGTGTGTGTGTGTGTGTGTGTTGGGAAAACAATGATTTAATCTTTAATCAACCTTAATGTTTTGATAATGACTTAATTAGTCTAATATGACATGCAAAAGTATTAGTTCATCATTAATGCTATATACCACACATTGATGATACATCTCGAGTGACAATAGTTAATAGATAGTTACGCTTATGTTTTGTGTCGTTTATGTTTTGGATGGGTTAGTATGGACTTGAATGGCAAACAAACTTGTCATGGGAACTTGTTAGGCTCGCTAAGTTTGCTAGACAAGACCAGGCGAACTTGTCGAGTTATATATAAGACAAGTTGGCCTTAGGGTTTTGGTTAACTTATGTTCTCTTTGTTATCCGAACAAAGTATGTTCATGCTTGGAAGTCTTGAATTGATTGTAACTTGTTTATGATCAACAGAAGAATCATTTGAAGTATTTATGATACCATCTTCTCGTGTATTTCTTGTTACCGTTAATCAAATGGATGCCGCACATTTATAGTGCGTCTTGATTACGTCAAGATTCATTTAGAGACCTACTTACACATGTCCCTTAATACTTGGTTGATCATCATTGATCATAAATGAGTATGATAAAAAAAACCACTTTCTCCCGACTCTATAATTAAGTGGTAAACCGGTATGCGCATATGCATGGGTGTGTTTGTGTGTGTGTATGAGAGAGAGAGAGAGAGAGATGGAGCAAGAAAAACAATGCTAACCAATCAACTTTAAAAACAAATAAAATTATTCTTTATTTGTTTTTATTATATGGTTAAAAAGAATAAAAAAAAATTAAAAAAATTATGCAACTCATAAAGTTGAATATACATGTAACAAATGTCAACAATTAAATATAATGGAAAAATTAAGAGGAAATTGCATATTTCTCCTTCTAAAACCTTTTAAATACATATATACCCAACCCAAATATTCAATTGCATATTTTCTTCTCTTTAATTACAAAATTGGAAAAATTTACTCATTTTGATTTATTTTAATTTAAAATAGTTTATGTAATGACTAATTTAGCCTTACTTTGGTGTGCTATCAACAAAAAATCAACAAAAACCTAAACACCCCCCGATCCCTGGCTAAAAAAACCTAACCCTCGGGCTAACAAATCTGAACCCCCACCCATCCACCCAACCTCCCCCCTAGAAATACCTAACCCACACTCCCTCTCGGCTAAAAAAAATAATGTTCCACCCCCACGCTAATAAACCTAACCTCCTCCCACCGCCGGCTAAAGAAAAAACAAATCTAACCCTAAAAGATAAACTAAACCCAAAAGCTAAACCTGAAGGCCATACCAAGGTTTTTTTTTTTTTTGAAATGAGGAATGTTAGATAATTATTTTGTACTTTTACTTTTTTTATTTTTGCAATTTTTTTATCATTTTTTATTTATTTTATTCATTTATTTTGAAGTGGTTCAAAACTGGAGAAGTTAGAAAAGATTAATTTTTTAAATATAAAGTTTTCATTAAAGAATAGTGGAATATGCAATTGAATGTTTTTATTGGGCAAATATGCAATTAAACATGGTTTAGAGAGGAAAATATACAATTTATTCAAAAATTTGATGTCACTCAATCAAACGTTGAATGCTTAAATGAGATTTAAAAGAATGATATAATGCCCAAAAATTTATAGTTTAGACCATGTATAGTCATAATGTCCTATCCCTATTCATTATACGTCATGTGACGTCCAGTAAGAGTTATGACCTTTTGTAAAAATAAGGTGTAGTCATAACTCTCCACCTCTAGGCATTATGCGCCACGTGGCGTCCAGTCACATTTACACTTTTTGTTTTTTTTTTCTAAATTATATTAAAAGTAAACAAATAATAATAATATTTTGTTAAATAAATATTATATTAACATAAAAACAAACACTACTCATCTCTATTGTCACCCTCGTTGTCTTCCTCTTCACCCTCCTCGTCGTTGTCTTCATCATCGTATTCATCATTGCCTTCGTTTGTTTTCATTTTCACCTGGAAAACGCCGATTCATCCAAAGATGTTGGACCAAATCCCCCTTAAGTGCGCTATGTATTTCTCTTGACCGCACAAAATACGCGTTTTCAAGTCTTTGCTCCATACTTGCTGGAGTTCGTGGTGGATCCGAGTCTGGTATGAAAGTTGGACATATTGCTCTTCCCTCGTGTTCGATGATCATGCTTTGCATTATGATACATGCATACATCGCATAAAGACCATAGACGACAAGGATTTTTAACAAAATGTCAGTGTTGTTGAAGAACCCCAAAACACTTCTTGATATCCTTTCTTGTAGACTCTTGTACTTTCTTAAAATACTGTCGTTTTTCATCCAAAGGGACTCTAAATGTTTTCACGATAATCGCTTACTCTGGATATATTCCATTACCCAGATAGTACCCATGATGGTAGAAGTTATCGTTAGCCCAAAACGAAGCGACGGAACAGTCCCAGATATGTAACTCTCCATCACATACGACTTTTCTAACACAGTTATGTCATTGTTGGAACCGAAAACACCAAAAAATGCCGACCAAATCCAAAGGTCGTATAAAGCAATCGCTTGAAGGCTGACCATTGGTCCCTTTTGGTCACCTCGTGTGTATTGACTTCGCCATGCAGTTGGACAATTAGCCCATTCCCAATGCATTCAATCTATACTCCCTATCATGCCGGGCAAACCATGCACCCTTGCATGTGCCTCGTAAAGACGTTGTAATCATTCCATTTGGACTCTCTCAGATAATGTGGTCCATATAGTTTCAGTATTCCTATATTTTACACAACTTATAACATAATTAATTAAAGTAAACAAGTGATATAATTTATTAAAAAGAAATGAAACGTACCGTAACAAAAATACTCCAAGGTGTCCCGAGTTGTTTTATCAGCCATATTTAAATACCCGTCGATGATGTCGGCCGTATTTCTGTAGGCGAGCACGCATATGGCTGACGTAACCTTCTGAATAGTCGTGAATCCTAGCATCCCTCGGCCGTCTGGTTTTTGCTTAAAGTAATCAAGATCACGCTCCAAATCATTGGTGATGCGCATAAATAAAATTTTAGACATCCGAAAGCGACGCCTAAAAGTCTTCGGGTTCTTGTATCTTGGCAAGTTGCTGAAGTAATCCGTCATCAATCGGTTGTTGGCTTCAATACAATCTCGTTCGATATATGCTCTTTTTGAAACCGGGGGGGGAGAGCTAATAGAATTCATATAAGTTGTCGCGAGCACAATCGCACTCGTAACCGTCTCTTCCTCCGCGTCGTCTTCGGCTTGTCGGTCGGGCCCAAAAAATTGTTTATATATAGAAGTAGGAGAATCCATTGGTTTATAGGGAATTTGGGGTGAGGAAATATAGAGTAAAAAGAAATATTTATAAATTTGGTGAGTTTTGATTGAGGATGAAGTTGATTTATATATAAAACAAATTTTTTTTACAACGGATATATGACCGTTGGAAGTAAACGTCGGTTTTTTTTTTAATTTCGTGCCATATAGCATTGTAGACAAAACGCCATTCCACATTCAACAACTCAAAACGCCAGGGGGTGCCCTCGGTGTTATGGGCCAAAACGTCACCACTACGGATGGCCTTAGTATGATACGTGTTGTACTTTTGTATCGAGTTATAAGTTCACAAACACTAGCATATGCACTTCGGAGATCACTGTTGTGGTATAACACTTGAATATGCAAGATGGTAAAATATACCATTTATAATTCTCTAAAATTTTTCATAGTTGGGCTGGGCCGTTAAGAATGCTAATTTTTGCAATTAGAGGTAGAGGTGCACAAAAACCCGAACCCGGAACCGGACCCGAAAAAACCCGGAACCGGTTTTTCTAAAACCCGGGTTTTTAATACCCGAACCCGACCCCACCCGTAGGGTACGGATAGGGTATGACTTTCAATGTTGAAACCCGAACCCGAACCCATACCCGATCTAAACCCGATAATACCCGAAACCCGGTTCTAGGTATACCCGAAACCCGGTTTAAACTATACCCGAAACGGGTTCTAGTTATACCCGAAACCCGGGTTTTTTGCATACCCGAACCGGATTTTTTGCATGCCAGGATATTAGTGTTTGTGCACATGTTTTTGTGTGGCTGTCCACAAATCTATAATCGTTCTCCAACAGATCTTTTTTGGAGCACGTATATGATATAAATAATTGTTTAGAGCAACACCTTTTGATATACCAAACAACAACTGAAAAGACATAAAATATATGTTTTTTGTATCATTGTTTAATTGTTTATGTATGTTTGAATGAATTTTAAAGTTTGTATGCAAAAAAATGGAGTTAGGATAAAAATAAAGCAGACCCGTTAATAGAAAAAAACTGTAGAAATGGGTTTCTTTATAATACCCGGAAAATAGGGTATTCAAAACCCATAAAACGGGTTTTTTTCAATACCCGAAAATAGGGTCTTCAGATGCTCAGGTATTGAAGACCCGGTTCAATACCCTACCCGAACCCGGTACACAGGGTATGGTTTTTCAAGCCAATACCCGACCCGAACCCGACCCGGTTATTATTAATACCCGATTTTTCAATACCCGATCATACCTGAACCCGGTTCCATACCCGAACCTGGTTTTTTATAATACCCGAAAATAGGGTCTTCAAATACCCGGGTATTGAAGACCCAGTTCAATACCCTACCCGAACCCGGTACACAGGGTATGGTTTTTCAAGCCAATACACGACCCGAACCCGAACCGATTATTATTAATACCCGATTTTTTAATACCCGATCATACCTGAACCCGGTTCCATACCCGAACCTGATTTTTCATAATACCCGATTTGTGCACCTCTAATTAGAGGAGCCTATCAATAGAATTGGGCCTCGGGATGAGCTCAACAAATGGACCCACATCATTTGTGTGACTTCTCTGTCAATATGACAAGACTTGTTTCGACATGATGAAATTTCTAGATTCATAACCTTAAATGACTAATTTCTAACTCTTTTGGTTGATCTCATTACTAGAAAACTGACTATTTAGTGAGGGATGTAATATACATAATACAGAAATATAGGGAAAATTCTTTAAATTGACCATTTGAAGAGAGAAAAAATGGAAATGACTCACTAATTTTCAATATTTCTAAAATGAGAAAAAATGGAAATGACTTACTAATTTTCAATATTCCTAAAATGGATCAAGACATTTGGACTAGGGCAATGAGATTAAAAAAGATTTGAATCTCGTATGTTCCGTACAAATTTAAAATGAATATCGTCTTTCCTGTCCAAATTTTTAAGTATTTCATCTTTACAGTTCAATTTTTGAGAAAAAAAGTTCTCTATCTTCTCTAATATTTTTTTTTCTCTCTCCTTCAACGTCTCTCTTCTTTTTTTTTCCTTCCACCTCATCTTCATAATCATCATCATCATCTTCTTCTTCTTATTCATCATCTCCGGTGAGTTCTGGTTTTCGACGAGTCTGAGGAGAAAGATTTTGACGAAAACATAGTGGCTTAATCGTCAATTTCGTCATCTTCATCACGATTACATAAATCATAGAAATAATTATCGGTCACTGATGAGTAATCTTGGAATTTGATCGTTTTCTGGCGATGGGTTCTCTTTTTCTTTCCGGTGATAAAGAATATGAAGAAGATAATGATGAAGATGAGAAAGAAAAAAAAGAAGAGAGAAGTGGTAGGGAAGAGAAAAAAGTGTTAGAGAATATGACAAAATATTCTCAAAATTTGGATCGGGGAAGCGAAATTATTTATAATTTAACATGAAAGACGGGATTCACTTTAAACTTGGACGGCGAAGACAAGATTCAAATATTTTTGAATCCTGTCGCCCCAGCCCAAATTTCTTGGTCCATTTTGAGAATATTGAAGATAAGTGGGTCATTTCATTTTCTTTTTCTTCAAATTATCCATTTAGATAATTTTCCCATAAATATATAACTAATGAAATCACTAAATAAATATATAACTAATGAAAGAACTAGTTAGTAATCCTGGAAAAATTATTGACGGGTCATCGACAAATGATCTAAACCAGGAAAATTAGACTATCATCATCGACTATAACCTTGGAACTTGGAACCACCGACAGGTGTAAATACAAATTTGGTCTTGTCTTTGAGATACGATTTGGATAAGATTTCTGGTTATACTTTTTAGGTGTCGTTGGTGAGAAGCCATTGCTAGCATATTAATTATTCATTAGTAGTTAGCTACTGAAATGAAATATAAGATTCTCGCTAGCCTTTTGTGGTTGCGTTGCGTAGACTTGATGTTGTTGCCGGTGTGATTATTCTTCCAATGGATACGCCTTTTGTTGCCGGTGTTATCAGTTGATGCATTTCCTTTTGTAATTAACATGGGTATGTTGGATATGAATGCTTTGATGGACACGGTGAAAGCACCCACCCCATAACACATTTTAATGTACATAGCAATTCATTTTTTCAGTCTGTGGGCTCAATATGCAAATGCATATGATTACATTACACGTTTAAAACATAAACAAAAGGCCTTTATACGCGATATTCGTTAACCTCCTTTAAAACACGGACAATATCTCTTTGATTTCAACTATATATATCAATTCAAAGACGAACAATATGTTCATCATACATAAAACAAGATCTTTGTTAAAAACATCACAATTCTGGATGCAAAAACCTTCATCCAGTTCAACCCAACTGTTAACTAACAATTGCCTCTAAACTGCCAAAACAAAAAAAAAACACCAACGCCGAAATAGACTCGCCAAGGGGCCATCAGAAAACAAAACAGCCTCACATCCTTCACGAGTTAACGATCTATATCCGTTTTCTTCATCAAAATGAGATCTCTGCGTACTTGGAAACACTAAGCAGTTCCTGAAATTAGGAAAGCAACAGGATTTATAAGCCAAACGTTAAATGGTTCAGTTTTCGTGACTCGAACCCTGGACCTTTGGGTGTTTAGAAGACTTTATCTCTGCCACTGGGTCACCAACCCAAGACTTAAAGATTTAGATATTTGCCGCAATAATGTATCTTTTACTATTATAAATTAACCAAACTAATTAAATAAAAAAATAATAATTCAGGTCAACTTATGCCAACAAGTCTCAACCCGTACCAACAAAACATATGTGTTTGGAATCGTTATCCGACAGTCAAGTTACCTCGGAATAGCGTGCATGACCATGATGCACATTTGAAGTCTTCACGATGGATTCCCATTTTGGCCCATTTACAGGACTCTTTACAGCATTAACCTGTTGCATCTTCTTTTGAAACGGGCTCCTTAGAGACATCTTACGCCAAAGCCATGACTCCGAGGGTGATTTAGGGAGCGGAGGCACGAGACCCGAGGCATCACGATCACCATTTGGGTCAACCTTGACCTCATTTGGTGTCGGGTTTGATGGTTTGTCAACCCAATCTATGTACAATGTCTTCTCGGGTACAACTGAAGGACTATCGTGTATCAAACGAGGAGAAAAATGACTTTTCACATTAAGGGAAGGGCAAGTTTTGGGCTTGGCAATCTGATTTTGAACATCTTTTGGGAACCCGAGAAAGCGGGCCCCATCACGGAACGGAGATCGAGGGGATTCGTTACGGTATGGGGAGATGCGACCACTACGAGACAACCCTCGGCTGGGAGATGATGGTAATGAGTTACCCGTTCGAGTGAATGAACTGGGCTTTTGTTGAGTTTCGTGTGCTTCTTTCGATCGTGTCTCTGCTCGTTTTTTAATTACGGCATCCATAGCTTGCTGCAAGACAGAAATTATTAGTAACCATCGAATTTACTACTTTATGCAATAATGTGTTTAGAAATTAGTTATGAAAGTTATTATACAAGTCACATTTGATTATTTACATGTTGAATGATTAATTTTTAACATTTAGTTTCATACTTAGTTTAAGATGAAAATTTCCAACACGACATGAGCACCACATCAAAATAATATTGGGCAGTCATATCTAACCCGTTTAATAAGCAGGTCGTGTTTAGATTAACTTTTTAATTCAAATGGGTTGTGTTCGGTTTTACATTTCTAACCTATCAAAATCTATGGGACGACCAGCTAACCCGTATAACCCATTTTTACAACCCTAACCAGATTAACGAGTTAGCAACTTGATTACAATTTATATCACGCGTTTAGATAATGGTTAAACCCGAAACCCGTTCCGATACAAAACATACGTCCCATTTGTTTAAGACACTGACCTACATGGATCCATTATTATAAAGTTGTCGACCCGAAAATAACAAGCCGGAATTTGAACAAACCATCATGACCTTTGTAGTTAATATATCTTACCCAAACCAACCCATATTATTTTAAAAGCAACCCAAACTGACCTATTTGAAAGGCTTTGGGTCAAAATTACCCGTATAGTTAAACCGCCCGTGTCCAGGATTGACGTGATTCTGATTATTTAATATTAATTGAGCAGCTAATTTACAATTTTACATGCATTCAATCTGTATCCCATGATTCTGATTATTATTTAATACTAGTCAATCACAGACGACAAAACTTTTCCAATTTATTAAAGTCACAAGAATTACCTTCTCAAGACTCGGAGTCAATGGCCCACTGTATGATGTTCTTCTTGACAGCCTCGGAACCGGTCCCGGTGAATCCGCAACCGCAAACTGGCTGTGATGATGCTTCGCTTTCGGTCCCGACACACGATTCTTCGTGCATATTTTCGGGATAAAGAACCCAAAACCAAACCCCTTTTTACTCTTCTTCTTAACCTCATCATCATCAACCACAACACTTTCCTTATCACTCTCAATATTATTATTATTATTATTATTATAACTATTGACCGGATACTTTTCGAGAAACAACGGCCTCAACTCGCCGCTATAAACCTTCTTAACATACTTTGGAGGCTCAATAACCGGAACCGGAGCCTCTTGCTTCTTGGCAACATATTGTGGTGGTTCGACTACCATCGACTTTGCAGCGGGCAAAAACCGATTCATTAAGTAATCACGTGTCTGGTAATCCGAACAGAAGTCCGTTTCGCTGTTCTGTTCACTGAAAGTACACGAAATCGACATTGAATGTGTTTCAATTGCATCACTAGTAACATCTTCTGGTGGCTGCTGATCAATGTGGATAGGTTGCGAAATTCGGGTGGTTTTCGGTTGTTGTAAAACGGGTGTTTTATCGTCTTTTGCTTGGCCCGGACTCTGTTCCCAAACGAAGGGGACAGTTGCGGGTTTTGTGAGTTCTTGTTTGTTGACTGGAAGTGATTGTTGTCGGGTTGCTCGTGTTTTAGTACCCGGATTGTAAGATATTCGGTCGGATGATAATCGTCTGACCGAGAGTAACGGGGCGTTCAAATCGAGCTGTTTCTTATTCATTTCCGGGGTTTCGAACTACAAATTGAACATGATGGAAACAGGAAACAATGAGAATCAGCTTTAAATAAGTAATTAATTAATATGTGATAATGTGAAATATCAAATTTGCATAAAGTTAAAAAAATACCATGCTTGGCTTAAGATGAAAGGAAACAGGGGAATGAAACCCTTTATATGATGACAGAATAAACTTTATGGGTTAAAGATTGTTATTTACTAACAAAATTGTAGATTTAAAGTTAAATGTAAATAATTGCATTGTAACTGGGTTTTTGAGAAGGCTTAAAAACCAAAATTATTAATTTATGTTAAACCTATGCAATGTGTACTTGAAATTAAATATAGAAGAAAAGGGAGACATTATTTACAACTACTTAAACTTACCTTAAATGTGGAAATTATGAAGAAGTGCAATTCCAGTGAAGCAGAAGAGAAAATGTGTTTATTGAGCAAGGAATGAAGGAGAAACAGAAAATATTGAAAAATAAAAGGTTGATATTTTGGTGGGGAGATGGGTTTTCTGAAGAAATTTGTGGCCTTGATTCATGGCCAAAATTAAGGCAAGATTGGAGTGAAGTGGTTCTTCTAGTCTTGATTCTAGAGTGGTGGGGTGGGGGTATGAAGTATGAATCCTTGAGTATGCTTTGGCTTTGGTTGACAAGCAAGTATCCAATGTGGGACACACATGAGACCAAAAAGAGAGGAAAAGAAAGTTGCTTTAGTCATTGTCAATTCAATTTAAAATATTGTAATTTCTTGACAAAATAAACAACTTTGAATAATTAAATAACATTTTTTTCCCTAAACAATATGAAATACCTTGAATAAACTCATAAAGCTTAGCAAGTCAAGCCGTTGATTGAGCTACCCAAAATCGTCTAATCAACCTTGGTCAACAGCCAACTTATTTGATTCATAACTTTTATTAAAGTTTGTTGATTTTTTTTTAACGACCAACTAAGTAACGCCGGGTACTCCGTACGCGGCCCTTATTGGCTAAAGGTAGCTCGAGCCGGCCACTAGTCCGGACGGACGGAGCCCCTACCGGTCCACCTATTGAGGGATTCACCAGATAAAACCCGACCCACACGCCCGCCAAATGGCACAACGGCGAGGAGCCGGTAAAACCGGGTGAGATCAGGACTCGAACCCTGGCAAGCCAGAGTTATCACTCATATCTCCCATATAAATTGAAGATAGTGAGATTTGAACTTCCTACCTCTCACTAGTAAAATGAATGCTTTACCATTGAGCTGCATCCAATTTATAGCTTGTTGATTTATTAGAATGCAAAGAGTGGTGGACTTAAAAATGATAAATTCTAGTTTCTAGCTTTTTTTTTTACATTTTATGTGATGAAATTAACAAAATATATTTGCTTTCTTACTTGGTTGTTTAAAAAGGTTATAACATTTATTTTAAGGGTTATAGGTTTTTAATACTCTTATTTTTATACATTAGCTGATAACACTCTCAATTAATGATCTTTTGTCACAACTCCCAACTTATAACTTGTTTTTCTTTATCACTTCAGAATCTAATGAATCTTAACTCTGTTAGTTTTTTTGTTGACATGACTTTTTTTTAATAATTAAAAACAGATTGCGGGCCCCACACCATCACCTTCTTTCTTCCACATTCCACAACCTTCATTACCACCATCCAACCTCCTCAAGCACAAACTCCTTTCCATTATCCAGATTCTTAATCGTACACACCGCATCATCATCTTCATTATCATTAGTATCCTTACCATCATTCTTACCATTACAATTCTTACGAGTTCGAGCCAAACTTAAATTCAAATCCACCTCTACCAATATAGCATCATCACCTCCATTCACACTCAAATTCATAACAATCTCATCGCTACGTATAACATCCTACTTTTATGAATAAATAATAGAAGACTTTATTTAAATAACTTGCGTGTTATTATTTAATTAGGTTAGATAATAACAATAGAGTGTGGCTTGGAGAATAAAAGATGTGTAACATTCCGAAATTTCTATAAATAATATTTAATATATTATTTACTTCTGAAGAATAAACTGATATATAGTAGATGGATAATAATATAATTCTCGTTTCCGGTATCGGCTAATAAAATATATTATTATGAGGTGGGCTTGTGTTGGGTTAAGTAGATATGAGTTATGGACTTGGATTAAAAAGGAAGGAAGAAAAGACCATGGGCTTAAGCCCATGACCCATAATATATAAACCACAATTACTCCCTAATCCATTCATTCCACCCATTTCATACACCATCCAAAACACACACTTAAGCTCTCTCTCATATTTCTCTCTTTCTCTAGCCGAAACCAAGAAGAAGAACCGATCTCGACCCGAGGTAATGATAGTACTATATTGTATGGATCCAAACCCGCTAGATTTAGTCGCGAAATGACGAGCCGACACCCTTAAACCGTTAAAGTCATGAGATCTGGGTGGAATTGGGTATATACCGATCAAATATGAGCTTAGGGGTCACCCTAACTCAGATCTAGATTGAACGGGACGAAAAACGGTAAAAAACGGGGTAAAATACGCTTTTCGGGAACGGAGGCGCCGGAAAGGCAGCGTACGAGGAATAAGATGTCAGAGAATGTCACCTAACCCTAATTCGTTAGCGGGGAGATGACGAACTACTAGTAATTCTTTAGCGGGAAAATGACGAACTAGCAGTAATTCGTTAGCGGGGAAATGACGAACTATTCGTTAAGGGGGGAATAACGAACTAGCAGTAATTCGTTATGCCCATTCGTTAAGGGAAATAACGAATTAGCATCAGTTCGTTATATGGACCAATTCGTTATAAAAGCCAATTCATTAAGAAATAACGAAGGAGCCTCCTTCGTTAACGAACTAGATAACGAAGTTGACTTTGAAAGAATGACAAAAAGGTCCCTGGACTTAAAATAAAATGGATTAATTACAAAGAAGCCCTCGAACATTATGAGTTAGCAAATAAAATAATAATTTAGAATTCTAATGAAAAATGTGTTTAGACAGTTAATGGAAATAAATTTTTTCCAAGCTGACCTGCTAGGGGCTGCCGCCCCCGGACCCCCGTTCGTTGTGGGTTATAATTAAACTAGAAACACGATATGGGTAGCGATAGATAATCTATACGTGTAATTGTTAAACAGTTAGTCGCGTACAGCTAAAGAAAGGAATGATCATAAACGATGAACGCAACCGCATTCAGGTGAGTTTCTAGCCTCACTTCCTTGTTATGCTTTCGGGGCTGTGTGCATACTCAATGTGAAGTGTGAATACACTTATCTTAAGTGGTAAGTGTATGCTATAATGTTTGATGTGATATATATATATATATATATATATATATAGATGTTATGAATGGATGTCTGTCGATGCGTGAACGATCTTCGGATATTGCACGTGTAGACAGGGAAATGTTTGTCGATGTGTGAACGATCTTCGGATATTGCACGTATCGCCAAAGAGAATGATTTCCAGGTAATAAACAGTTTGTATGAATGTTATGTTGTGACTTGTTTATTATAAGAAGTGTGTTGTAGGCACGTCGAGTTAGAGTGTGGTAGAAGTGGTAACAGGCTGGTAAGGGTGTAAGTGGCATGACGATAGTACATTGTATGGTAAACCTATACGTGTCTTCGTTATTAAGTGGCACAACGATAGTACGTGGGAGGGCAAGCCTCTACGTGCCTTCGTTAAATAAGTGCTAATACGGAAGAACGTGGAAGGGCAAGCCTCTACGTTCCTTCGTTAAATAAGTGGCTAAGATGTAGAGGCAGTAAAGAGGATAGCGGTGAGGTGAGCATGTTAGATGAACGACTATGTGTCCTCGGACACATATGTATATATATAAATGCATGTAATGGTTGTATGGTAAGTTGCCTGATTAACTAGAACTCACTCAGCGTAGCTGACTTTTAGTATGCACGCAGGTAAATACGCTTGAAGAGCTAGCATGAGAACGGCACATGGCTAGGATTGAACGACTGGCATCTGAAGATGGAAGAAATGATGTTTTAAAGATGATGTAACATGATATGTCTTAAAGACATGTTTGTATGTTTTGTAACGAATGATTAAAGTTAACATTTCCGTGAAAAGTTTTTATTAACTCTAATTTGTAGAACTGTGTTTATGAGTAAATCCGACATGAAATGTAGGGCACCGGTAACGGGGCCTTACAAGATGGATTAAGGGATGGTGATGGGTCTTAGGTCCATGAGCTTGAGGGTATTTAAGCACCCTTAAACCTCCCTAAAACCCTATCACCCTCATTTCCACCAACCTTGCCTCCATACACACTCAAAAACACACACAAACACTCTTCTTTAATCAAATCCAAATCCAAGCTAAAGGAGGGCAAATTCGTGTTCAAGCATCACCAAATAACTAGATTCACGTGTTGAATCAAGTCCGAAGCAAAAATGAGCTATAAGAGGTACGCTTGTAGTTTAAGGGTAATGTGTTTCATGTCAGGTTGCCAAACGCTTTAGTAGGATGATGAATAAGATCTCATATTGTTAGAAAAACACAAACATTGTAATAAACGACTTAACAAGTGTGATACGGGAAAATGGGAAATGTTCAGGCCGTATTTAAGTAAGAAAATGAAGTTGTTATGGCCCAAAACTCGTTTCATTAGTAAATTGGGCATAACAGGATGTAAGAAAGTGATTAGAATGGATAGGCATGAAAAAACCATATTCGAATCAAGTTTATGAGAAACACGATTCGTTTGAAGGAAAAACGAATTGAATCGAAATGAAACGAATCGCATTGAAATTAAACAAATCGAATCGAAATGAAACTAATCAAATCAGATTGAAACGAATCGGATCGAAACGAATCGAATCGATCTGAAACTCGATTCGATTAGAATGAAAACTCGATTTGACTCAAATGAAACTCGATTCATTTAAAGTTCAATTTTCTGATGAATTTTTAATAAAGCCTTATTAATAAAATCGAGCCATGGGCTCTGCCCCTTGGACCCTGCTAGGGGCTGCCGCCATTAATATGATCTAGTTAGGGGTAGTTATTGATACTTATAATTGTTACACAGTTGGCTGTGCACAACTAAGGAGGGGTATTACAGTTAACTCATAAAGAATCAGGACACATGTGAGTTTCTAGCCCCTTTCTCCGTTCTGTTTTTCGGGGTTTTGTGCATACTCTTTGATAGGTTGATACACTTATTATATTTGAAAAGTGTGTGGTATGTGAATGCGTATGTATAGAAGTATGTTATATGTATACAAGAAAGAAGGTATGTACGAATGTATGGTTGAATGAGCAAGAAGGAACATACCCTAATAATATATGGGAATGTATGGAATAAACTTTAATAATATATGCGATTGTAGGTGTAACATCCCTAAAATGGCGGTCCAATTTTTACAATGAATAAAGTTGAAGGATTAAAAATATACTTTTAAAGACAAGTAATGGGAAAAATTTAGATAAGTAGATAAAAAGAAAATAAGGAAATAAAAATATAAGGTAAGTCATCCCTTATAAAGGAAATAAGAAAAGAGAATTCATCCCACATGGAAGGATGAAAGAAAGTTGAAGCTTTCCACCTAGGAATAAATAAGAAAAATAAATTCCATCCCACATGAAAAGTGGGATAAATTTGGAAGCTCATTATAAGAAATGGAGTTTCCATAATAATATCATTTTATGCGTAGCATGCACTAAGTGGTCCTAGAGAAGGGTGCAGAGCACCCGACGCACACGCGCACGGGCAGGGGCGGAGGCGAGGACGATGGCGAAGGCGACGGCAAAGGGCAATGGGCGCTTTGATGGCGCACTTTGCACTTCGCACGCTCACATCCCCACGAGCTGCTTGAGAGCCACCTTATTGTTTTTGTAAAGTAGAAGCGAGACCATGACATAACAAGATATGAAAGTGTAGGGACTTAAAATGAAATTTCTGGAAATTTAACCTCATCGCGATACGCGATGGAGGTAAGGCTATGGATTGCGTATCGCGATCTGATGTCGGCAATGCAATACACTGGTCGAGCCACGTGTCAACGCGTGGCAGTGTGGCAGACCACGTGTCACCACGTGGCGTGACCTCATAAAAGGAGGCATCGCGATACGTGACGCAGTTTAAGTAGAGCCCATTGCGTCGCGATGGGACTCAGTTTTGTCTATAAAAGGGAGGGTCACGGCTCACTTCTCCCTCACACCTCCCACTCTCTCTAAAATACTCTCTCTCTACATCGTTTTGCGTGCCAATCTCGTAGTACGTGCCAAGCTTCGAAGTTCTGACTGTTTAAGCCCCGATACGCGATATAGAGTAGAAGTGCTACTCGATAAGTTTTAAATATCTAACTCCGAATACCCGTGTAAGGTAGGGGTTCTGTCTAAGTTATTATTTTATTATTATAAATGGCTTAGACCATAGTCGGAGTATAGCCCGAACTTTGATTACAATTAAGCGTAATATAACTTTTGTTAATAAAAGGTTATGCTATAAATGTTGTTTCTTCTTGATTAAGAAATGTAAGCATGTACATAAAAAGGGTATAGTCAAAATAGTATTTCTTTGTAATTAAGAAATATAATATTCATATAAAAGGATATAGTTAAATTAATGTTTCTTTTTGAAGAAGAAACTCAGTATAGATGTTTCCTCCTGAAGAAGAAACGTAACATATAATTGGTAAATAAAGAAAGGGACTAAAGGTCCAAATGTTTTATATAAATAAATGATTCTATCAAGGTTAAAGCTATACAGAACAGACTAAAGGTCTGAAGCTAGATCATTGATCTAGTTATTTATACAAAGGTTATTCTCGTACTATAGGTCCGAGGTAACAAAACAAGAAGCAGAAATCAGAAAACAGGAATCAGTATCAGAAACTGATTATAAACAGAAAAGGTTAATACGCCCTAAACTTTTACAAACTCTTTTAGAGTCTGAATGTTTGCATAGGATTTACGAATCCTTAAAACTTTGTGTTACAATAATAAGAAATAGACACTCTGATTAAAAGTATGCATGTGTCTGGATCCATTCATACATGGTGACTCGGAGTTCCCCGAGGCCATGCATATCATCAACATGCCTTTGAAAGTCTACGTGACTGTTCAGAGAAATGACATTGTGTATATAGTTAATTGTACATGTACTTAGGGTAATTTTATCCCATTTGAGTTGGGTGCCTAATGAGTAGTCACAAAGGTATTGAAAAGATTTTACAAACAGAGTCAGCGTCATTCACCAGCTGTGTGCTGACGTATTTTCTCACCCATTTTACAGGAAAACATAAAGGTTACGACATACAAGCAAGACAGAATAGAAAATTGGAAATATAGTCATTAGATGCTATCTGGTGGCTCAAATATTTTATTTCAAAATTATTATAAAGAATTATGTTTTCTAAAGAAAACTATTTAAAATATCAAACGGGTATTAAAAACCGAGTTTTCAATATAATAATATTTAATTCAAAGACTTCTGCTGAAAAGAACATATTTTTTCAATCATACTTTGTAAACATTAACTGGGTATTTTAACCCGGTATTTTATAAAAGTATATTTTATATTAAAGAGTTTCACTAAAACAAACCCGCAACTCTGATGTATTTACAAAACAGGTACCAACTGTTGGTTACTCGCCTAGGCCCATAGTCAGGATGTGACGAGTTGGTATCAGAGCTGTCAATCTTAGCGAATTAGGTATTTAATTATACCTAGGCTTTGATTAAGGATAAGTTTCAAAAACTTATTATAAAAAAACTAGTAGGAGTGTCCGCGCGTTGCGGCGATGACGTAACAGGAATTCGGTCAATAGTTGTTCGGTTCGTTATGGTACCCTTATTTGCTATAGTTACATTTAGATTCGATGCAGTTAACGCGAAAATGCATAGATACACATGATTGTATATCATTAGCAAAAAATGAATTAAACACAATTATGTATTTAAGTTTTTTTTTTAAATCAACGACCGTAAACGCGGTAGTTGACACAAAAATGCATAGATACACAAGATTGTATTGATGAATCAAAATACAAAGGTGTTCATGTTTCGTGTCAACCCAACTATAATCCATATAAAAAGCACATTGTGGTTTGATGTTCATAAAAGCCTAAATATAAAAATGCTGATGATATGCTAATGAAGAATCTGAAAGCAATAAAATATAGTAATTACTAAATGTCACATGGATTAATTGAATTAAACCTTGCAATTATAACTAAATGTACTTTGCAAATGAATCTATAAATGGATTACATAAAGTAGAAGATCAGTAGTTAGTGAAAAGTTTTGAGTATCTTATAGCTCTTCTAAGTTGTTCAAGAAGTAAATGGTTGCGTGTATTGGTCACTCCAGCCGACTTCCGAGAAACAGAGAATGAATTAACGTTGATTATCTTCAACTCGACAACTACCTTTTTTATCTCTCACAAAAACCGAAACAAAAACTGTCCCGCAAACAAATCTAACACGTTTAAACCCTACAAATTTTACCATTTAACAGTCTAAACTATTAAATTCCCAAATTGCCATCGAAACAATTTTACTTGTAATATCAAACGGGTCAATTAGGACTGTAACATTCATGACCTGTTAGTTTATCTAATAAACAAATGAACATGAAGGGAAAAAGACACTGAGTGTGAGTTCTACTCCATTAAATATTATATTACACATTGATTGCATTATGTGTGATATTATATCACAGACTAAAGGTGAGAAATAATCTGAGAATGCAAAACATATGCGAGCATATATGGGGCAAGTTATGCAACTTCTGTTTTTGTTTTAACACCACCTAGATTGGGTTGAAGCATGTAAATCGAGCAAACTTAACAACAAACAAACAAACTACCTAAAAGTACATTTTTAATGCATATAGCCTACTTAATTACGACCGCTTCCCCACAAAAGGTCACGTGGCGAAATCATTATCAAATCAGTAAAATAATTACAAAGAGAGCCAAAAAGTCAATTCAACAAAAGCATCGGCGAATATTAGTTACTTAGCAGCTTAATGTTTTACACAAAACTTGCTAACAATAGAGTATGGCATTACCATTAGTTTCAATACCCAATCCAAACGCCTAAACCATTCAACCGGAAACAGGAAACTGAAAATGGTAATTACATACCCTAAAAGATTGATCTTCCATTCCACTTTACAATTGCTAAAGCTGCAGAAATTAGAAAAGAGGTTTTATACTTCAATAATAATCTAATTTTTAGCTAGTTCTTTTTATTTACATGTTTGATCAAAATTATAATGAAAACATAGTTCAACTCAATCATTCATAAGCAAATGGATCAAAAATTGTCACCTCTATTAACATGTAAAATTTTAACAATATTGATACCTCTTTTCGTCTCTCTTCACGTGTGGTGCACCTGAACACAGGAACTGCAACAGAAGTGGGCTTAGACCTTACAGTCCTCGCTATTGCACCAGTACTTATTATGGTTAAGAAATATCAAAATAATAATAATAATAATAATAATAATAATAACTATTAACATTCATAACAATAGTTCAAAAAGGAAAAAAAAGAAACGGATACGAAGATGCTACAGAACAAGAATCATCATTATCCGCATGCTTCTTGTTATTCGGTTGCAAAGGCTTCCTCCCTACCGAAGGTGGGACCGCCTAAACCCAAAAAACACAAATTGAGAAACAAAATATTATTTTGATGCAATTTTATAAAGACTTACTTCATTTGTTTTCTTTGTAACTTGGGTTGAACGATATGTGTTGGCAACAAGATTGCCAGCAGGGCGAGCACGTTTTTTAGTAGCAAGAGCAAACGGCTATGGAACAGTGTGTTTGGTTTTAGCAGATTTGGTTGAAGGTTTGACCGTTGTGTTTGACTTCTTACTTTCGCCTTCGGTTTGCTGCACCGCAGATGGCGTCTTCTCCTTCACCAAGCAAGTTTCAGAGTCCACTGTGTCATTATTTGAATCACCAGAAAGATTGTTTGTATGTTTTATGTCTTCAATAATACATTTTTTCACTTCAAACTCCTTAACTTCATCTTTTGTCTGAATATCATCAGGCTTTGTGTCCTCATTGACAGAATCATTCGAATCAACCAATAGCTCATTACTTGAATCACCAGAAATATCATTATTATCATTATCATCAACAGTGACAGAATCCACTTCCTTGTCCATACATATATTAGCCAAAGAAACTTTAAACATTGATACTTTAAACAAAGATACTTCCGGTAACCTGCAACAGAAAGGCAAATATACTTTAAACAAAAAAATCGAAATCACCGGAAGACGGAGTAGACAACCATTAAAAGAATAACGTCGACGAAACCTAATTTTCCGAGTCTCAATTTCCAGAAACTTAATTTATACAGAGTTTAACTTTCTAAGTCTCAATTTCCATAAACTTAATTTTTGTTCTAAAGCAGCAAAGAAAATCATAGAGATACAATAGAGTAATGAACAACCATACGATGATAATGACCTGTTTTAGGTTTCCAATCACAAGAAAGAACTCTTATAACGATTATGGTGTAGGGCTTAAGAACATAAATGATGATTTTAAATGGTTTATGGATACTAACCTGTCCCGATAAAACTCAATAGAACATAACACAAATGTTAGAGATGATACTTAAATTGAATGGGAAAAACCTAAACAGAAACGAATTGTTGGAAGTCAGCAATGAAGCAATATAGGATGAATGGAACGTCAATTGAATAACAATTGATGACGAAACTGAAACCAATCATTAATTCTAAACCATTCAATTGAACGGATTGAACGGGGGCGGTTGGGATGCTCCGGCATGTATCAATTAATGTTAACACGTCTCATAGAGAGAGAATGTTGGAATGTGAAAAGGTGCCTATATTCAAGTAAATTAGATGCTTTGTTGAAAAGTACCAAGAATTTACTCATAACTAATACGGATAAGAAATAACAAATACAGATAAGACAGGAGCGTCTTCTTATCCCTAATCTAACTTCGAACAGATTCCCGATTGTCAATCTAGTCACGGATTATCACAGCCTCTATCGGGTAGAGGAAGAGGATTCATAGGGAAGTCATTACTCCCAATATCTATATCTAGTGATGAAAATTTATACCAAAAATCAATGGAGGAAGATTCAGATACGTTTGATTCTAACATCTCATTAAGCACAAATCATTCCAAATTAAAATATACATAGAGCAGGATCAAGTAGATCCAAAAAACCAATAATGTCGAAAGGAAAAGAAGTAATGACTTATCCGTAAGAATATCCTCAGGGATATGAATATTTTAATTTTCTAGCAACTCCATATCCTTACTTTGCTCACATTCAAAATGAAGATCTGCAAACAAACTTCAATTCCTTAGAAGGAATGTATCACATTGAGGATAACTCAACTCAAGATGAGATCGATGTTACCAAATTAGCCGAAACAATGCTCCAAAAGGAAATAAATATGTCAAGAGAAGAAAGTGTAAACTCACAAAATAGTCCTCCCAAGAAAACTGGAAATGAAGAAAACATTGAAAAAACAAAATAAATGAAATTCCCACCCAATACATATATTGTAACATCCCGAAATTTCTAAATAATATTAATTATATTAATTATTATTGGTGAGAAAGTTTACTCGGGTTAGCGGAGAAATAATAAATAAGTAGGAGTTAGTATGGGTCGGGCTAGTGTTGGGTAATGGATATGGGTTATGGACTTGGGAAAGAAAGAAGAGACCATGGGCTTAAGCCCATGATCAAGAATTATATAAACCTTAATTCCCATTTTTCATTGATCTCACACATATTCCATACACCACCAAAACACACACTTAGCTCTCTCTCATATTTCTCTAACTCTAGCTGAAACCAAGAGGAAGAGCTGATCCCGACCCGAGGTATGATACTATGATGTTGTTTATACTACCCGTTAGATTTAGTCACAAAACGACGAGCCGACACAGTTAAACTGTTAAAGTCACGAGATCCGGATGGAATCAGGTATAAACCGAACCTAAGATGAGCTTAGGGATCACCCTAGCTCAAAACTGGATCGAACGGGACGAAAAATGGTGAAAACGGTGGTGAAACAAGCGAGATCTCGCTTTTCCGGCGAGATCCCGTTTTTCCGGCAAAGGCGGCGCCAGAAAGGCGGTGCCGAGTTATGAATACGAGGTAATGAATGTCAGAGACATTCTCTGACCTAAACCTAGTTCGTTAACGGAGATTTAACGAATTAGAAGGTAATTCGTTAAGCCATTCGTGAATGGGAGATAACGAAGCATACACAGTTCATTAATCCTTTTCGTTAAGGAAAAAATGACGAACTAGCTCCAATTCGTTAAAGTAGTTCGTTAAGAAAGAACTAACGAATTAACCCGCAGTTCGTTAAGGGTTCAGTTCGTTAAGGGTCCAGTTCGTTAAGGATCCCATTTCGTTAGAGGTTCAGTTCGTTATGATGACCAATTTGTCATAAAGGCTAATTCGTTAAGGAATAACGAAGGAGCCTCCTTCGTTAACGAACCAGATAACGAAGTGGACTTTGGCAGAATTATAGAATGGTCCTTGGACTTAAAGAAGAAGGATATAATTACATAACTGCCCTTGGACTTTAATAATTTATAAAAGATACCTATAAAGGTTAACGAGTAACGATTTAACTAACCGGGTAATGATTCAACGAAGTAAAACCGGCTTAGATGCGTAAGACTAATCAAGTATCAATGAGAGTGGCTAGAGTAGTATTTAATATTGCAATTATTAAACTGTTAGTCGCGCACAGCTCGAGAAGGAATAACCAGTAGCCAAAGAAGTAACCGAGTTCAGGTGAGTTTCTAGCCCCATTTCCTTGTTATGTTTTCGGGGTTGTGTGCATACTCGATGTGAAGTGTGAATACACTTACCTTAAGTGGTAAGTGTATGCTATAGATGTTGTACGAAGTAGCTATTCTATAATGCTTGTCGGTGCGTGAATGATCTTCGGATATTGCACGTATCGTCAAGGACAGTGATTGTCTAGTGGTTATTAGTGTGTATGATTGCTATGATGTGACTTGTTTACTATGTAAATAATGTACTGTTAGGAAGTGTGTTATAGACAAGTAGAAGTAGAGAGTGATTGAAGTGGATAGGGGTCTAGTAGGAGTGTTAAAGCTGCAAAGTGGCATAACGTTCTTCGTTATTAAAGTGGCATAACGTTATTCATTATTAAAGTGGCATAAAGTGGCATAAGTGGCTAAATTGTAGAAGTAATTAAGTGGTTAAGTTGTAGGGGAAATTAAGTGGCTAAGCTGTAGGGTAATTAAGTGGTTAAGCAGTAACAGGTTAGACAGTGGATTATGTGCCTTCGGACACGTATATAAATGCCTGTAGTGGTTGTATGACAAGTTACTTGATTAACTAGAACTCACTCAGCGTAGCTGACTTTTAGTATGCACGTAGGTGATTTGACCAGAGAGTTAGCATGAGGATGACACATGGCATGAATTGAATGGTTGGCATCTGAAGATAGAAGAAATGATGTTTTAAATATGATATTTTATGTTATAGTTTCAAAGAAAAGGATTTATTGTTTTGTAACGAATGATTTAAGTTATCATTTCCGCGAAAGTTTTAATTAACTCTGATTGTAAGAACTGCGTTTATGATTAAATCCGACGTTAAAGTAGGGCTACCGGGTACGGGGCCTTACAAGTTGGTATCAGAGCAAAGTTCGAGAGATTTAAGCATCCTACATGCTTAGACTCGAACAGAGAATGGAATTTAAGTAATAAGAAAGAAGATGCCAGTTCAAGATAGCCATGTGTCGCTCAAGCAAGCTCGGTAAAGGTAAAAGTGTATGACTACATAGTACGTGATAACATTAACTTAATTGTTAAAGAAAGAACATGTGAGCAATAGGGATATGATTGATTACTTATTTGATTGATTAACTATTTAGATGTAGAAACTCGCACAAGTGAAATCATAAAGGGAAGTATGTAGAACCTGAGAAGTAAAGCAAATAGTTGATTACACTTGGCCACTGTCATTAAATACTTACCTTCCGAATCATGTGCTAAATAATTTCTAGAGTGATGACGTTTGTGTTTTTCCATTTAGAATACGATGGCTAGAGGAAGAAGGTTTGTTGGTAAGGGAGGTCACGCTGGACGTCCTTGTGGGCCACGTGTTGTTTGGGAACCTTTTGAAGAACCAGTTACTACCACGAGAAGGGAGAAAAGTGAAACTCTGCAAGGACCAAGCAGCGATGAAGGGTATCAGCTGGATCATGTTGTTCAATTTGCCATTTCTTACGCTGTAGCTGCTGCCGCGAAGAAATTTTGTCCTGGCAAGTTTGCTGAAAGCCATGCAAGGGCCACTAAGAGGGCAGGGGAAGACGGTAAGAAAGTTGATGATGATAACGGAGGGGAGAAAGGAACCAAACGGTCTGCAGATGTCTTGGAGTATGCAGAGAAGAAGACACCAAAGATGGCGGCCAAGGAAACATGCAAGGTGTGCGAAAAAATGCACTTGGGAGAATGTAGGATTGGGTCGGACAAGTGCTATCGGTACGGAAAGAGTGGACATTTCTCTCGAGAATGCCCTGATCGCCCAAAATGTTTCAAATGAGGTAAAACTGATCACATGACAAGGGAGTGCAAGGGGATGGAAGCGGGAGGCGCAAAGGGGATATGAACTTAGGCCAAGGGAAAACTGCCAGAAGGGAGCGCTCGATGAATGAATAATTGCTTATGCAATATTTTTATCATGTTTTAATTTTGATTGCCTAAGAACTTGTTTTGTGTTAAGGTTTAAAACTTATGCTTATCTATGACGTGTAATATACTGAGTTGGGTGATGAATGATTATTATGTTATGATAAAATGTTGTTTTAGACGATAGTGTTAGATAGTACGAAACCAAGCCCCATTAGAAGGACGAGACGAGACTTGGTGCATCGAGGGCCTCATGGAAAAGCTACCTCGAATAGCTAAAACCCATGAACATCACTCAATGACTGCAAGTCAGGAGTAAGAAGGATAACCCATAAAGCGAAGGTGATTCAATAAAGCATGTGAATATAAGGAGTGTTCCTCTTAAAAGGGACAAGTTAGGTTTCGGGGACGAAACCTCTTTAAGGGGGGAAGACTTGTAACATCCCGAAATTTCTAAATAATATTAATTATATTAATTATTATTGGTGAGAAAGTTTACTCGAGTTAGCGGAGAAATAATAAATAAGTAGGAGTTAGTATGGGTCGGGCTAGTGTTGGGTAATGGATATGGGTTATGGATTTGGGAAAGAAGAAAGAGACCATGGTCTTAAGCCCATGATCCATAATTATATAAACCTTAAATTCCCATTTTTCATTGATTTCACACATATTCCATACACCACCAAAACACACACTTAGCTCTTTCTCATATTTCGGTCTCTCTAGCTGAAACCAAGAGGAAGAGCCGATCCCGACCCGAGGTATGATACTATGATGTTGTTTATACTCAAACCCGTTAGATTTAGTCACGAAACAACGAGCCGACACCGTTAAACGGTTAAAGTCACGAGATCCGGATGGAATCGGGCATAAATCGAACCTAAGATGAGCTTAGGTATCACCCTAGCTCAGACCTAGATCGAACGGGACGAAAAACAATTAAAACGGTGGTGAAACAAGCGAGATCTCGCTTTTCCGGCGAGATCCCATTTTTCCGGCAAAGGCGGCGCCAGAAAGGCGGCCCCGGAGTTATGAATACGAGGTAACGAATGTCAGAGACATTCTCTGACCTAAACCTAGTTCGTTAACGGAGATTTAACGAATTAGAAGGTGATTCGTTAATCCATTCGTGAAAGGGAGATAACGAAGCAGACACAGTCCGTTAAGCCTTTTCATTAAGGAATAAATGAAGAACTAGCTCCAATTTGTTAAAGTAGTTCGTTAAAGGAGAATTGATGAATTAACCCCCAGTTCATTAAGGATTCAGTTCGTTAAGGGTCCAGTTCGTTAAGGGTCTAGTTCGTTAGAGGTTCAGTTCGTTATGATGACCAATTCGTCATAAAGGCTAATTCGTTAAGGAATAACGAAGGAGACTCCTTCGTTAACGAACCAGATAACGAAGTGGACTTTGGCAGAATTACAGAATGGTCCCTGGACTTAAAGATAAAGGATATAATTACATTACGCCCCTTGGACTTTGATAATTTATGAAAGATACCTATAAAGGTTAAAGAGTAACGATTTAACTAACCGGGTAATGATTCAACGAAGTAAAACCGGCTTAGACGCGTAAGACTAATTAAGTATCAATGAGAGTGGCTAGAGTGGTATTTAATATTGCAATTATTAAACAGTTAGTCGCGCACAGCTCGAGAAGGAATAACCAGTAGCCGAAGAAGTAACCAAGTTCAGGTGAGTTTCTAGCCCCATTTCCTTGTTATGTTTTCGGGGCTGTGTGCATACTCGATGTGAAGTGTGAATACACTTACCTTATGTGGTAAGTGTATCCTATAGATGTTGTACGAAGTAGCTATTCTATAATGCTTGTCGGTGCGTGAACGATCTTCGGATATTACACGTATAGTCAAGGACAGTGATTGTCTAGTGGTTATTAGTGTGTATGATTGCTATGATGTGACTTGTTTACTATGCAAATAATGTACTGTTAGGAAGTGGGTTATAAACAAGTAGAAGTAGAGTGTGATTGAAGTGGATAGGGGTCTAGTAGGAGTGTTAAAGCTGCAAAGTGGCATAACATTATTCGTTATTAAAGTGGCATAACGTTATTCGTTATTAAAGTGGCATAAAGTGGCAAAAAGTGGTATAAATAGCTAAGTTGTAGGAGTAATTAAGTGGCTAAGCTGTAGGGGAAATTAAGTGGCTAAGCTGTAGGGGTAATTAAGTGGTTAAGTAGTAACAGGTTAGATAGTGGATTATGTGCCTTCGGACACGTATATAAATGCCTGTAGTGGTTGTATGACAAGTTGCTTGATTAACTAGAACTCACTCAGCGTAGCTGAATTTTAGTATGCACGCAAGTGATTTGACCAGAGAGTTAGCATGAGGATGGCACATGGCATGAATTGAATGGCTGGCATCTGAAGATAGAAGAAATGATGTTTTAAATATGATATTTTATGTTATAGTTTCAAAGAAAAGAATTTAATGTTTTGTAACGAATGATTTAAGTTATCGTTTCCGCGAAAGTTTTAATTAACTCTGATTGTAAGAACTACGTTTATGAGTAAATACAACGTTAAAGTAGGGCTACCGGGTACGAGACCTTACATAAATGGAATTCAGAAGATGATTAAGGAAGCTATGAATCCAGTTCTTGATGCAATCAAGGACATTTCTTCAAGTCAAAGTCAACCAAAATCTAACAAGAAAAGTCGAAGTAAGTCTATTGTTCAAGAAAGGAAGAGGCTTATGATAGCTCTACATCTGATAACAATTCAAAGAGTAAAAAACGAAAGAAATTAAAAGTCCAAAAAGGATGTGACTTTAAGAATTTTAAAACCTACAATCCTAAAGAATTTCATGGAGACTCGGATGCTATAGCCGCTATGAGATGGCTAGAAGAACAAGAATCAATCATAATCAAAAGCAAATGCACTAGTGAGGAAGCTATCCAGTATTCTTCACAAATGTTCAAAGGAAAAGCTTTTGAATGGTGGAATGCCCTGATTCAAATTAAGGGTCGAGAAACAATGTATAATTTAAGTTGGGAAACATTCAAATGTCTCATATTAAAAATATTTATTCCTATTCATGAAATGGATCGGATTCAAACTCAGTTATGGAATCACAAGGTTGTTGGTACAAATCTTAAGGAATATAACACTAAATTTCTAGAATACTGCCGACTGATTCCACATATAGTCACTCCAGAATATAATAAAGTAACTCGTTATATGTATATATATATATATATATAGGTTACCAAGAGAAATAAGAGACATGGTACGATCCAATATGCCATAAAAAATTGATTCGGCTATGGAATTGGTCGGATACTTAATCAACGGTATGATAAGGAATCAAGAAGAAGAAAAGAAGAAAGACAAAGAAACCAAGAAACCTAAAGATTTCGTGAAGTTAGAAAAAGAAGAAAATACTCCAAAGTCAACATGCAAAACTTGTGGAAGAAAACATACTGGAAAATGTCGATTAGAAAATACAAATAATTGTGCATACTGCAAGAGAGCAGGACACACAATAGAAGAATGCCGTAAGAAGTTAGGAGTATGTTTTACATGTGGAGAAACGGGCCACTTTAAGACTGAATGCCCGAAAAGAAAAGCTAGTCACGCCTAATGTATGACAAGATCATATCAAAGAAATGTCAGATAGATTAATTAACTTTTGTACATTAATTGTAACTCGTTATCCAACGAGAAGTTTTGTAAATCAAAGAAGGGTATTTAATTCCCTATGTTATAAATGAAATATTAGCATAGATATCGTGTTAATACACAATAATGCTTATATTCATTACCTCTAAAGGATAATTAGAGGTCCAAACATTGAAAAGTTTTCCCGGGACTTAGAATGAAAAAACATATCATATAGAAGGATGATACATTAAACATCATAAAATATCAAATATACAAGGACAGTATATTATCAAAAGGAATTTCTGATTAACCATAAGACATTTAAGAAATACAACTAATGGAATATTATATTACCTACCAACTAGGGTTGATAAAAAAGTCAAAGAAACAGAATTCGAAAATACTTCTGAAATACAGTTGCAAAGTATAGCAAATGTGATTAAGCCAAAGAAGAAATATTCAACAGACTGAATCCAAACAAACAATGTAGTTGACATCAGTAAATATTTAGAATACAAAACCGTAAGGTAAATAGTTAAACACAACTGAGCACTGTGTTTATCAATTTATATTTACTAAGTGATATTGGTTTTTAATACTCCCAACTTTCCCTCATTGGTAGATAACACTCCCAACTTTCGATTTGCCATCCACCACTCCCAACTTTCACCCTATTTTCCTGTACCACTCCCCGTCTAAATGAACACTAACCTCGTTAATGTTTTGGACTAAAAATGTCATTCAAATTAGTTGAGGGGTAAAACAGAAATTTTATTTTTAACACACAACCTCCATTCCGGTGACCTCGTTTTTCCGGCGACCTCTTTTTTTCCGGCGAATTTGAGTTTTCCGACTATCTCATCTTTCAGAAAATGGAGAGTGTTCAGAGGTGTAAAAAGGTGATGGAGATAATGAAGATTGTGAACCGGTGGAGATATGATGAAGATGGTGCTCTCCAGAAACTTGCAACTCGATTTTCGGCACGCAGGCGATCCCGGAAGGTGGCTAGGTGAGACACTGGTGGTGGCGTGGGTGGGGGTTGCGGTTTTGGGTGGTGGGCGGTGAAATGATGGATATGGTGTTCGCCGGAAACCTGCAACTCGCCGGAAAACTCAAATTCATATTTGAAGCTCGGTGAAATGATGGATATGGTGTTCTGAAAGACGAGATAGCCGGGAAACTCAAATTCTCTGGAAAAAATGAGGTCGCCGGAAAAACGAGGTCACCGGAAATGGAGGTCGTGTGTTAAAAATAAAATTTTTGTTTTACCCCCTCAACTAATTTGAATGACATTTTTAGTCCAAAACATTAACGAGGTTAGTGTTCATTTAGACGGGGAGTGATATAGGAAAATAGGGTGAAAGTTGGGAGTGGTGGGTGACAAATCAAAAGTTAGGAGTGTTATCTATCAATGAGGGAAAGTTGAGAGTATTAAAACCAATATCCTATTTACTAATGGTATTCTGAACTATTAACTAGTTACATCATTCAAGGATGTAAGTTAACAAAAAAAAATACCTTAGTCATTCTGCATACGGATTGTAAAAACAGGAACCAGATTAGATAGAATCTAATCAACAATCGAAAAGTAAGAACCATTCACACTTAAGAAAACGTCATCCCAAAACCAACATAACCCAAACCATTAGTATATAGTTTGCAACAAAACAAAGTACTTAAAAAAACACACACAAATGGGTTGCACCAACGAGGGAAAACGGTGCAACCCTACTTACTACCATAACCAAAACATATGAAAATCCTAAACATGCTACATTTGGCAATAGTCGATAGCTAGACTCACAACCCCTTATTAACGGGTGGCTCTTTGATATTGAAAATTGTTATACGACCCGTTTAGTTTGATGAGTTTACCATGGGTTTGTAAGAAATTGATGGTAAACATAAAAAGTGTTTTAGAAAAAATAAATAAACGGGTCATGCCACCAACACTTAAATTTACCCGGACCAAACCTGATACAATTTATGTAGTGAAGAAGGCGATCATCACGGCATTCCTTTATACTTTTGATGTGTTTATATGACCGTTGACACGCCTTGAACTGTGGTTGGCCCGGCTTTCTCCATGCCCTCTCCCGTGGTGTTTTTTATTTGGGTGGCGATCCACCATCATGCTCATCCATGGTCGGACATTCTTTATTGCAAGGTAGTGAATCAGATGTCACCATAGTCATTGGTTTGTTGGTAAACCCACTCACTTGCAAATTTTCTTATTGGTGCGGTGCTTTATTGACTTCCACAGTTGGTTTTCCAAATAATAATGCTTCCAATTCATTAATATCACCAACCGGGTCGAACTCTTCTTCATTCACTTCCATGAGCGGTATACCTAAAAATTCATCCCCAAACTCGAAGATTTCTCCATGAGCGGTATACCTAAAAATTCATCCCTAAAAATTCATCCCCAAACTCGATGGAATAATGCGAACCGGAGGTGGGACTTTTGCGGTACTTTGTAGGCTTGAGAATTGCACTTTGTCCATTATGGTCTCCGGTTCTTGAGTTTTCTCCAACACAACAATGGATGAGGGTTGTGGTGCTTTAATTTCCTCCTCATCATGCCAATATATATTGTCATTCGTGTAGCAAGGCAAACTCTCTCGTCGATGGTTAGCACAAAGTTCATTGATAACAACACTTTGGGCCTCTAATCTACGGAGATGTTCCTCAAATTCATGAGTATCAAGTATCGATAGCGGTATCCCAATATCTTGCATGCCTTTTTCGAGCATCGCGTCCCAACATTTCATTCTTTGTGCCCAATACTCTAGAAATCCCGTGCTAAGATCGAGTTGGGAAGGTGGTATGTTGGGCCCCTCAAATGGTTGTGAATAAGGGTAAGGTTCTTCATTCAAATTGGTGGGACACACCCAGGTGAATAATAACAATCATGTGTGTGATGGGGTTCCCCACATATTTCGCACCAAACCTTCATGTGATAATTCCCATCATCATAATTGTATCCTTCACAATAATCTCCATAGTAGTGCTGCTCAATAGGTATCACTGCGAGGAACACTCAAACAGAAAGGATCACAGGCACCAAATATACATGAAGAAAAATAAAGTAAATAATGAATAAAGCAAAAGATATAAAAATAAAAAAATAACTCATATACACAAAGTGGCTACAGAAATAAAAAAAGTAACTAAACAAGTAAAAGACACTAAAATTTGAAATAAAAATAAGATGAATAAAAACGAAATAAAGTAAAATAAAATAGATCGAAAATATAAACAACGCTAAATCGAATACTTGGATCGTTCTCGAAAAGTTATCGTATCCCCGGCAACGGTGCCAAAAACTTGACATGTGTGAATATATATAAATATTTAAGTAAAGGTTCCATACAAATCGGGTTTTAAAATAGGTTTTCACCTACAACTAAACCACACAAGAAAGGCAAGTGTACCTATCGTTTGTAATAAAGTGTCGGTAAGAACCGAGTATCAATCCATGGGCACGACAACTTTCTAGTACTAAATCTTTGTAAATGACCAACCGAACAAATAAATCTTGATTTGAATATTTAACTAATTAAACTAGCATATAATGAAAACAAAGCAAGTAAAAATACAAGAAAAATAATCAATCCAACAAACTACCTAGACAAGAATCCACTCTACTAACATGACAAAATAGCAATGATATGGCAAAACATCATGAATCTAAACATAAATACTAGATTTCAATAAAGCAACCTAATACTAGCAAATAATCATCATGATGGGTTTTCAATCAAGAGTTAAAACATAGACTAGCTTGTTTGTCAAAACAACAAAGTCTCATAATCAAAGGAAAGTTAGCATGAACAACATTCTAACCACCTAAGATTACACTAAAGTAGCCAAATTCATAAAATTAATATAAACTTATGAAACTTTAACTAGCAAGTCATCACCAAGTCAAGAATCATAACAACACTCATCAATTTTTCAATATTAAGTGTAGGGTTTCATACTCATCAATAATTATACAACCAAGTTAATTTTTACTAGTCATTCCTAACTTAGTAATGTAAACGAAGATTTCATGAACATTCAAAGTTTACAAACAAACATCTAGAACATAGTTTTCCTACATGAATGCCTAAACATTTGCAAAAGTAACAAGGTTATGTAACATAACAAGCATGAACACCATCAATATCACTTATAAATTCAACCATATTCTTGAAAGAAAACCACTTTACCAAAATCATGCATAGATAATATATCACATTAATAAGAGTTTCAACATTGTCTAGATAGCAAAAGTAATTAGCCCATAAGGCTTAATACAACTACAATCAAACTAGAAATAAGCTTACAAAGCATGTTCAAGAACAAAGGAATGCAAACTAAGATCAAGCAAGGATTGAAGGATGGAATGATGAATCTTGTGTTGATGGAAGCCTCCAAGAATCCCCTAAAAATGCTGCACTTGGTTGAGAGAATCCCCAAAACTCCACACACCAAAATGAAGTGAAAATAAGTGTTTATAAACTTATGGACAAAGTGCACAGTCATGCACAAAAAGTGCATGGTCGTGCACTATTTTGGGTAAGTCAAACTTTCACTTTCGGTGGCTCAGAGTTGCAGGTTCTAAAAAAGTGCACGGTCATGCACAAAAAGTGCATGGTCGTGCATTTCCGGCACTAGCTAGTGCACTTTCAAAATTAATGTGTCTTGTCCTCGGCATCGGATAGTGCACGGGCTCGTGCACTCGGAAGTGCATAATGGTGCACAAAAAGTGCATGATGGTGCAGTTTCACTTTTCGCACGATAGTAGATGTGCACGGGTTCCAATAAAGTGGCACCATCATGCACATAAGGCGCATGATGGTGCCATTTCAGAGCATGGTCATGCACTTTCCTAGCATGGTCATGCACTTTGGCACGGTATCATATGTGCACGGGTTCCGATAAAGGTGCATCATCATACCCATAAAGTGCATGATGGTGCAGTTGCTCAGCATGGCCATACACTTCCTTAGCATGGTCATGCACCTGCTCTCTGCATGGTCATGCACTTTCTTAGCATGGTCATGCACTTTTGGCAGATTCATGATTTTTGTCCGAAAAACGCCATCTTTTCATCGTTTATTCGTCGGGAGGGCGCCCGGCTTGCAAATTCATAAATAACTCAAATAAGTACCGAATACAACGAATTTGCATGGAGTTTTACCAAAATAAGAGGATAATTTGATACTAAAAGGTGTACACTTTGTGTTACATCAGTAGTCACAAAGGTATTGAAAAGATTTTACAAACAGAGTCAGCGTCATTCACCAGCTGTGTGCTGACGTACTTTCTCACCCATTTTACAGGAAAACAAAAAGGATAGGACAGACAAGCAAGACAGAATAGAAAATTGGAGATATAGTCATTAGATGCTATCCGGTGGCTCAAATATTTTATTTCAAAAATATTATAAAGAATTATTTTTTCTAAAGAAATGTATTTGAAATATCAAACGGGTATTAAAACCCGAGTTTTCAATATAATAATATTTAATTCAAAGACTTCCGCTGAAAAGAACATATTTTCTCAATCATACTTTGTAAACATTAAACGGGTATTTTAACCCGGTATTTTATAAAAGTATATTTTATAATAAAATACTTCCGCTAAAACAAACCCGCAACTATGATGTATTTCAAAACAGGTACCAACTGTTGGTCACACGCCTAGGCCCATAGTCGGGGTGTGACAGAAGGGAACATACCTTAATATTATATGTGAATGTAGGGAATAGACCCTAGTAATATATGTGAACGGAGGGACCATACCGTAATAATATATGTGAAGGTTATAAGGCGAGAGACTCTTTACAACGTAGGTGTCACATCCCGATCAAAGGTGTTGGAACATGTCGGGTTGTAACGAATTGATCGGACAGTAGCTCAAAAGTAACTAATTAAAGCGACAATAAATATTTAATTTCATTAACATTAAACAAGTACACACATTCATTAATCATAAAAAATGCATCATAATTTCGTATTTTAAATAAATATCCTTACGTAAAACTAATATCTTCGATCTTGAACAATATCAGTTACTTGTACCTGTAGCATATATAAAAATAGAGTTTGTCAACACGAATGTCAGTGAGAATACATAATTTTTAGTTATATATATATATATATATATAGGGGAAGATTAACGTACAAATGAAGTTAACGTGCTAAATATGAGAATCAAGTAGAGTAATTATATATACAAGTAGAGTAATTATCATAGAGTAATTACATAATTACTCTATGATAATTACTTTAATTGTATACATAATTACTCTACTTGATTCTCACGTTTAGCACGTTAATTTCATTTGTATTTGATCCAAACCCTATATATATATGTATATATATATATGAGGAAAGTGAATATGGGGGTATTAAGCATCTAACCTTGCATGCGAAACCATTAAAACTACGTAGTTTTGATGAAAAGTTTCTAAAAATACCTTTTTTTACTTTCTCGATTCTCTTTCTTATTCCTTGAATTAAGTAAATTTGGAGTAAACCCTGATTCTTAATTGATCATCATCCACGAAAAAAGTTAGAAGTAAAACATATATATTTGTGACGAGAACAAGAAGAAATTGCCTACCATAAAATCCTACGTGTCGCTCTCACGTCGCTTCCCACCCCCTTTAGAGTCACCAGATTGTTTGATTTTTAAATGAGAACTCTCATTGATTTAACCCGGTTTTAACCCGTGGTACCATTAAACGGGTCATATCACCTCCATTTTTCTCACGTTCCACGTAAACACATTGCATCCTCTTTTCTTATTCATCCAAAACTTTTTAAAATAATCGATCTCCAAATTATGCGGGTATAAAATATAAACAATTCAAAGATATAAAAGTATATTAATTTTTAACCTGGTGATCTATAATTACAAAGTCCAAGGTTCATTATGTAAATAAAGTTTAAAATCAATTTATATATATTTATAAAGTACAGGGTTTAAAGTGTAAATATAATTTAAATTATTACAATAATAATAATAATAATAATAATAATAATAATAATAATAAACCCAGCCCACCCTTCCCCGTCTCCCTCGTATCGCTTTTCCGGCAGCAAGTCTGGCGACCGGATTCCGGCGCCGACAAACTTTAAAACAACGATTAAACCCCCGATTCAATCCGTTAATATATCCAAACGTCGTCTCCGCTAATTATAAACATTACTACATGATTTGTTTCGTCATTAACAACCCCATTAACACGTATTAATCACTTAATCGGTCGGATTATAATTAAAACTCTATTAACTCAAATTAAATACCAAATAGTTCAATTGACACTATAAATAGTACCCTAACCTTCATCTAAACGTCCCGCGAACATAAAATTATACAAACAAACACTTTATAACCACTAAATTGTTCACCCACATACGATTCCGGCTAAGCTCCATTCACCGTCTTTTCGACATCATCCAAGGTAATTATTGTATGGTTTTGGTTTGTTTCAACCCGACTAATAAAACCCCTAATATCAATTTAACATGTTGGACTCGGTCTGCCCAAGAGACATATTAAATTGATGTGGCTAGTACGTTATGATCCAAGTCGGGTCATACCCAATAACAAGCTAGACAAACACCGATAAAATTCGTTCATATATGATGTGATCATAACAAATGAATATTAACACTTGAGTTATTTGGAAAGGGGTTTCTAAATAAAATGTACTTGTGTAATAAACAAATCATATGGATGATTTATGTTTTATGAAAGAACATTACATAGTGTTATTTAAGTTGGTTAAATAACAATATGTGAATAATAATAACCAAGCATGTCTCTTAACATATAATAGGTTTTATAAGTTATAAGTTATAAACTTATAAAACTATATATGTATGGATATATATATATGTTTAAAGTTTTATAAAAGAAAAAGATAATAAATCTTTCAAATGTAATATTATTATATGTTTGAGTGGAGACTTGCAAGGTGAGTGGAGACATGCAATGGTTATTATTGGTGGAAAGAAAGATGCCTTTAAATAAAACCAAGTCTTTCTCTTTCATTCTTTCATAACACACATAATTTCCAAGTAAAATAATCTCTCTTCCTCTCTTGGGTATTTTCATCCAACATAAGAAAAGAAGAAGAAAATTTCAAGTGCAAATTCTAGCTAGAAGTGGTGTGTTGTTGAAGCTTGGGGTATGCTAGCTTGAGGAGCTTCCATATTCAAGTTCTTATCTTTCAATCATCATCTCTTTCACCCGGTTTTGTCATATTGAAAGGTAGTAGTAACATGCATGGACTTATAGTGACATGCATGTATTTGATAGTGTGTAATTCGTATTTGGATCTGGGTTAGGGTTTTGCATGTTTAAAATTGGTTTGTACACATCATATTAACAAGATTTAAAACTTTTATATCCGTTGCGTTTTTGGTAAAATAGGGATTTTATCACTTTGATAATCTTGTTAAAACTCAACAATGGCATCAAGAGCCGCTTATACGAATGCATGCTTCATTAGACCCAAAATTTTTCGGGTTTATGGTGGGTTTCACCATTTGGCCGAAACTTTTTGGGGTTTTGGTTACCCCATGGTTTTTCAAGGTTATCTTTATATGCATGTGGTAATCTTGAAAAACCAAGTCATTTGGATGATTGTTTAGTTTGTTTGGACAAAACCCGAAACTTTCGGTTTGCTTAAGCTTTGGCTGAAAGTTTTGAGGAAAAAAGGGGAACCATTTTGGTCTTGTATTATTGCATATTTGGAGGTGTAATAAATGTTCATAACCTAGCCATGGCCTTGTGTTTGGTTGAATGATTGTGTTGGTTGTTTGTTCATTCGATTTGGTTGTAATATTTATTTGGGTTTGTAATCTATTTATTCATTCATATGGCTTGTAATCATTAGTAGATTAGATGTATTTCTTTTACTAGAAAAATGTATTAGGATATATTTTGTAAAAGAAGATGCATGGATGGAAGCCCAAATAAAATGATGAAGACCACAACACCGGGAGTAAACACTTGGAGCATATGGATGCGGAATCAAGTGGGAGTTCACCGACACAAGTGCATGTTCTTTTGGGTCCCTTAGGAGAGACTTTTTGACACACTTGTCTTCGGTCAACAAGTGTGGTCAATATTAGGAGGCTATGGTTATGAACTTGTGGTTGTGTATATTTTAAGCTTGCATGGTTGATTTACTTATTATTTGCAATATGGTTTGCTTAACAACTTAAAATCAACTAGCATAAAATTGGTTCCTTAGAAATTGTTAGGTAATAAAAATTGGTTTTATTAATAACTAATGATTTCATAATAAAAATGGGTTTTATTAATTGGAACTTTGAAAATGGTTTTTTCAACTAAGTACCATACATTTGAATGCATGCAAATGAAAGGTACAATAAATAGTTTTCCAATCTAGAATTTAGAAAACTAAAATCCCTTTTAAAAAACAAGTTAAACACCATCCTTTTATACGACACTTAAGTCACTTGTAGACTTGAAAGTGAGTTAGGATCACCTAAGCACTTTTAAGAAAACTTGTGATCTTAAGGTGATTTTACAAGTACTTTTGGCATTAGGATCACCTAACCACTTGTATGAGTAAACTCACACGTGTGTATAAGTAGGACGACTTGATTTGAAACCATGACTATAGGATCACCTTAACATGGCGTTCAAAGGTGTTGATGGGATTTAACATACCAACTAAACATATGATGTTTAACCGATCCCATAAAACTAGAAGTTGCAAAGGGTTGCAATTGTTAAACGTTGACTACCTTGTTAATTCGAATAGTAGGATAAAGGTCACCTAACTACTATTTGAATGAAACGTTGGGTTCTAGATTTTAATCAATAATTGTCTTGGAGACATTTAAAGGGTATTAAAGATTAAAATTTTATTAATATCGAAAATACTAATTTGAACTTTGTTAAAATTCTTTTAGATGGCCGTAAACAACGCACCGAACGCAATTATCCCATACGTGCATAATCTATCACTAAGATCCATTCTGGATAAGGATCGTCTAAACTTTAACAACTTCATGGATTGGTATCGAAACTTGAGAATTGTTCTCAAGCAAGAAAAGAAGTCTTATATTTTAGACGATCCTATTCCCGATGAACCTGATGTCAATAACTTGGATGCCTATGCGGATCGGTTAAAATACACTGAGGATTCGGTGCAAGTTTCTTGTCTCATGTTGGGAACAATGATTCCCGAGATCCAAAAGGATTTCGAGAATCATGGGGCGTATGACATGATAACCCAACTTAAGGAAATGTTCCTTACTCAAGCTCGGGTTGAGCGATTCGAAACGGTTCGAGCGCTTCATGCATGTCATATGGAAGAAACCCAATCTGTTTCATCTTATGTACTTAAGATGAAGAGCCACATTGATCGGCTTGAACAGCTTAACTGTCCCGTCTCAAAAGAGTTAGCCACGAATTTAATCCTAAATGGCTTAACTAAAAGGTTTGAGACATTCGTCATGAACTACAACATGAATGGATGGGACAAAAGCATTGGTGAGCTTCACGCAATGCTTAAGACAGCCGAGGCCGGCATGGGTAAAAAGGTTTTACCCGTTCTTGCGATCAATGAGGGTGGCTCAAAGAAAAGGCATCACCCGGAACCAAAAGCAAAGGTTGCCGTTGGTAAGGGGCAAGTCAAGAAGGGGTTCAAGGGAAAGGCAAAGGCGGAGCCAAAGCCAAAGAAGCTAAAGGTTAGCGCTGAGAATCCGTGCTTTGGTTGTGGTGAGATAGGTCATTGGATGAGAAACTGTCCGACCTATCTCAAGGAATTGAAAGCTAAGAGGGATGCGGGGCAAACCTCAGGTACAACTTTCATGATTCACATTGATCTTAATATTATTTCTTCTAACACATGGGTATTGGATACCGGATGTGGAACTCACATATGCAATTCATTGCAGGGGTTCAAATCATGGGCAATGGATCAAAGGTTGACGTCCAAGCCCGAGGAGATTATGTTTTAAAGCTTCCAAATGGTTTGGAAATTGTTTTGAAAAACATTTTATATTCCCCTAGTTTAACTAGGAATATTATCTCTGTTTCTGTATTAAGACAATCTGGTTATGACTTTAAGTTTGTTGATAATGGTATTTATGTTTTCATGGATAATGTCTTTTATTTTAAAGCGATGCCGTTTTATGGCATTTATGAATTAATTCATGATGACTCATACATTGATAACTCGTTGTACCAAGCTAACACCAAAAGACTCAAAATGGATTTGAGTAATACTTTTCTTTGGCATTGTCGTCTTGGTCACATAAACAAGAATCGTATTCATACACTTCGAAAGAATGGTCTTTTGAAATCAAATGTTGATTCATTTGATGAATGTGAATCTTGTTTATTGGGAAAGATGACCAAAGAACCCTTTAATGGAACAAATGAAAGGGCGAAAGACTTATTAGGTATCATACATTCGGATGTATGTGGACCTTTTAGGACAATGACAAGAAATGGTGAAAGATACTTCATTACCTTTACCGACGATTATAGTCGCTATGGGTATGTGTTCTTGTTAAGACACAAAAATGAGGCCTTTGAAATGTTCAAAGTCTTCCAAAATGAAGTACAAAATCAACTCAACAAAACAATCAAAGTACTACGTTCTGATAGAGGAGGTGAATACCTCAATGATGCGTTTCTAGAACATCTTAGGAGTTGTGGGATTGTCTCACAACTTACTCCACCTGGAACACCACAACATAATGGTGTGTCCGAAAGGAGGAATCGAACTTTATTAGACATGGTTCGATCCATGATGGCTAGATGCTCATTACCTCTATCATTTTGGGGTTTCGCTGTGATCTCTGCTGCTCGTATTTTAAATATGGCACCAACCAAGAAAGTGGATAGGACACCTTTTGAAATATGGCAAGGCAAGGCTCCAAAATTTTCATATTTAAAGGTATGGGGTTGTGAGGCTTATGTTAAGATCTACACCCCTGACAAACTTGAATTTCGATCCACTAAGTGTATATTTGTAGGATATCCCACGGATTCGATGGGATATTATTTCTACAATCCAAGAGAGCATAAAGTGTTTATAGCTCGAAAGGCTAAGTTCTTGGAAAGAAGGTTCCTTATGGAAGGAACTGATAGAACTGTAGAACTCGAAGAGGATCGAGAACTACAAGCCGATACACGTTTGGTTGATACTAGCAATCAACAAGAGGCTGTTGAGGATGATCAAATGGTTGATCAAAACACACAAAACATTCGCAAATCTGGTAGAGTTAGCACCCCACCTGAGAGATATGGATTTTTCATGGATGGATGCTACGTGGTTGATTCGGATGAACCCACCACATACCGAGATGCAATGTCGCAATCTGATTGTGACAAATGGCTAGAAGCCATGAATGTTGAGATGCAATCCATGCATGACAATCAAGTATGGGACTTGGTTGCTCCACCTCTAAATTCCAAGCTGGTTGGAAGTAAGTGGGTTTTCAAGAAGAAAACTGATATGCATGGAAACTTGGATACTTATAAAGCTAGACTTGTAGCAAAGGGTTTCACTTAAACTCAAGGGGTTGATTATGATGAAACTTTCTCGCCCGTGGCGATGCTAAAGTCTATAAGGATATTGTTTGCCATAGCCGCATATTATGACTATGAGATATGGCAAATGGATGGCAAAACTGCTTTTCTAAATGGGTATCTTAATGAAGATGTTTATATGGTTCAGCCTGAAGGTTTTGTCGATCCACAACATCCTAACAAAGTATGCAAGTTGAAGAAATCAATCTATGGATTGAAACAAGCATCCAGAAGTTGGAATCACCGTTTTGATGATGAAGTTAAGAAATTTAGATTCATCAAAAACGCTGATGAAGCTTGTGTGTATAAGAAAGCTAGTGGGAGCATCATAACCTTTCTGGTATTCTATGTCGATGACATATTACTGTTTGGAAATGACATTCCAACCTTGGAAGGTGTGAAAGCCTGGCTTGGAAGCTGTTTTTCCATAAAGGATATTGGTGAAGCCGCCTATATTCTGGGAATAAGAATCTATAGGGATAGATCAAGGCGGTTGATAGGTTTGAATCAAAGTGCATACATTGACAAGATCTTGAAAATGTTCAAGATGGAAAACTCTAAGAAAGGTTTGGTACCTATTCAAAGAGGAACGATGTTGAGTGCTTCTCAATGTCCAAGCTCAAAGGATGAGCAAGAAAAAATGAGTGGTATCCCATATGCATCTGCTATAGGATCCATCATGTATGCCATGATTTGCACTAGACCGGATGTGTCATGCGCCTTGAGCATGACAAGTCGATACCAACAAAATCCGGGAACTAGCCATTGGATGGCTGTTAAGAGCATATTGAAATACCTTAGAAGGACTAAGGATATGTTTCTAATATATGGCTCTGGTGAGGAGGAACTCGTTGTAAAGGGTTACACTGATGCGAGTTTCCAAACTGATCGAGATGATTCTCGATCATAATCGGGATACGTTTTCGTTCTCAATGGTGGTGCTATCTCATGGAAGAGTGCAAAACAAGAAGTGGTAGCTTTATCCACCACTGAATCTGAATACATCGCCGCCTCCCTGGCAGCTCAAGAAGCTGCATGGATTAGATAGTTCATTGCCGATCTAGGAGTGGTTCGTACCATTAAGAACCCTCTAGAGATCTTTTGTGACAACGAGGGTGCGATTGCTCAAATCAAGGAACCCCGCGCACATCAAAAGACTAGGCACATTGAGCGGAGATTCAACTACATAAGGATGAAGTTGAAAAGGGAAAGATATGTATTCCCAAAGTTCACACTGACCAAAACATTGCGGACCCACTCACGAAACTCCTTGAAAGGCCGAAGCATGAGAGTCATACTTGCGCCTTAGGACTACGATATTCTAATGATTGGATTTGATCAAAATTTGTATTTGGATATTGGAACAATTTTATTTTAACTCAATCATATGGTTTTGGTTATGGTTATGGTTATGTTCTTGAGTTATGTTCCATTTTAGTATGTTTAAATCCGTGAATAATTTGAATTATTCTAAACGTCCGTAGTCGTTCATATTTGTGGGAACAAATGTGAAAGTAAGACTATTATGAACTTGGATTGGTAGATATTCATGAGGTATGAATATAGCAAAGGGTTGCTGCCAAGGTTCATAGATATTTATGGGATAAATATTGGACTGACCCGCTCTCAATTTTACTGCATGGAATCCTTGGGATTTGTGATCATAAGTAAATTTGAGTAAAGGCGAACTTCATAGTATCCTCCGACCTGAGATACATATTGGGTCTTGATATTCATCGACTATTATTCTTTGACTTAGTTCTTCGCTGCTCTGAAATATGTCAGTACATAAGGCTAAGCTCAAGTATAGTACAAGGTGATAGTGAGAGACGTATGTAGTCAATATGGTATTTGTCCCTCTTATTCGTTGAGAGTTAAATTTCTAAGGCCTGACAAGTTAAATCAACAGAGAATGATCACTCTGTGTCTCTGGATTTAACATGACATTTGTGGCAAAAGGATAAATGATAGTTTCACCTAAATCATTTTCAAGTATGGGACTTGAAAGGGATGATGTTATTGAATGGCACTTCGTCATACGTATTAGGGGTAGTAAACCGTAGTTAGGCGGTATTTGCTACTTGCATCAATCTTCTATGTATCTTGTGCAAGTGGGAGATTGTTGGACTCGGTCTGCCCAAGAGACATATTAAATTGATGTGGCTAGTACGTTATGATCCAAGTCGGGTCATACCCAATAACAAGCTAGACAAACACCGATAATATTCGTTCATATATGATGTGATCATAACAAATGAATATTAACACTTGAGTTATTTGGAAAGGGGTTTCTAAATAAAATGTACTTGTGTAATAAACAAATTATATGGATGATTTATGTTTTATGAAAAACATTACATAGTGTTATTTAAGTTGGTTAAATAACAATATGTGAATAATAATAACCAAGCATGTCTCTTAACATATAATAGGTTTTATAAGTTATAAGTTATAAACTTATAAAACTATATATGTATGGATATATATATATATATATATGTTTAAAGTTTTATAAAAGAAAAAGATAATAAATCTTTCAAATGTAATATTATTATATGTTTGAGTGGAGACTTGCAAGGTGAGTGGAGACATGCAATGGTTATTATTGGTGGAGAGAAAGATGCCTTTAAATATAACCAATTCTTTCTCTTTCATTCTTTCATAACACACATAATTTCCAAGTAAACTTTTCTCTCTTCCTCTCTTGGGTATTTTCATCCAACATAAGAAAAAAAGAAGAAAATTTCAAGTGCAAATTCTAGCTAGAAGTGGTGTGTTGTTGAAGCTTGGGGTATGCTAGCTTGAGGAGCTTCCATATTCAAGTTCTTACCTTTCAATCATCATCTCTTTCACCCGGTTTTGTCATATTGAAAGGTAGTAGTAACATGCATGGACTTATAGTGACATGCATGTATTTGATAGTGTGTAATTCGTATTTGGATCCGGGTTAGGGTTTTGCATGTTTAAAATTGGTTTTATACATATCATATTAACAAGATTTAAAACTTTTATATCCGCTGCGTTTTTGGTAAAATAGGGATTTTATCACTTTGATAATCTTGTTAAAACTCAACATAACAAACATGGAACATTTTAGGAGAATTAAATCTAGGGTTTGTTGAAGAAGATGATGAACTTGTAGTTATTATATATATGTTTTATCTTCTGATTTCATAACACAAGTCTTGTCTGGTCTAGTGGTTGTTAATTGTTGTTATGGTCATGGAGACTCGGGTTCGAACTCGGGTCACTACACATCTCTTTTATATTTTTTAACCATGTTTATTAATTATAATTAATTATATATATGTTTATAAATCATTATAAATAAATAAAATCATTTTTATAGTTAAATAAAAGTTGTTTTAGATTGCGTTAGCATTTTCGTTCAAGAGTCAAACTTTTACAAACCTGAATCGCTCGTTAAAACTCGTAAAAAATAATTATATAAATAAATATATATATTAACGTTGTAATTTTATAAATTCTAAACCGACAAACGAGTATAATAAAATATAACATACCACTAACGACAAATCCCGTAAACATTATTTAATATTAATCTTGTGAGTGATGTTATAATAATAAATCCTTAAAATCTATTAGATTTGAATATTAAAATACTTGATGTAACACAAAGTGTACACCTTGTAGCATCAAATTATCTTTTTATTTTGTTAAAAATCCATGCAAATTCATTGTATTTAGTACTTATTTGATTCATTTATGAATTTGCAGACCGGGCGCCCGCCCGACAAAGAAACTATGAAAAGATGGCGTTTTTCGGACAAAAATCAAGAATCTGCCAAAAGTGCATGACCATGCTAAGAAAGTGCATGACCATGCAGAGCAGGTGCATGACCATGCTAAGGAAGTGTATGACCATGCTGACCAAACTGCACCATCATGCACTTTATGGGTATGATGGTGCACCTTTATTGAAACCCGTGCACATCTGCTACTGCGCAAAACGTGAAACTGCACCATCATGCGCTTTTTGTGCACCACCGTGCACTTCCGAGGGCACGAGCCCGTGCATTATCCGATGCCGAGAACAAGACAGATCAACTTTCAAAGTGCACTAGCTAGTGCCGGTAACGCACGACCATGCACTTTTTGTGCATGACCGTTCACTAGTTTTGGAACCTGCAACTCTGAGCAACCGAAAGTGAAAGTTTGACTTACCAAATCAATGCATGACCATGCACTTTTTGTGCATGTCCGTGCACTTTGTCCATAAGCTTTTAAACACTCATTTTCACTTCATTTTGGTGTGTGGAGCCTTGGTGATTCTCTCTCAACTCTTGAAAATTGGTTTATGTGTTCCTTGAGAGTTTGAAGGCTTCCACCATCCTCAAGATTCATCATTCCATTCTTCAATCCTTGCTTGATCTTAGTTTTCATTCCTTTGTTCTTGAACATGTTTTGTAAGCTTATTTCTAGTTTGATTGTAGTTGTATTAAGCCTTATGGGCTAATTACTTTTGTTATCTAGACAATGTTGAAACTCTTATTAATGTGATATATTCTCAATGCATGATTTTGGTAAGTGGTTTTCTTTCTAGAATATGGTTGAATTTATAAGTTGATATTGATGGTGTTCATGCTTGTTATAGTTACATAACCTTGTTAGTTTTGCAAATGTTTAGGCATTCATGTTGGAAAACTATGTTCTAGATGTTTGTTTGTAAATTTTGAATGTTCATGAAATCTTCGTTTACATTACTAAGTTAGGAATGACTAGTAAAAATTAAATTGGTTATATAATTATTGATGAGTATGAAACCCTACACTTAATATTGGAAAATTGATGAGTGTTGTTATGATTCTTGACTTGGTGATAACTTGCTAGTTAAAGTTTCATAAGTTTATATTAATTTCATGAATTTGGCTACTTTAGTGTAATCTTAGGTGGTTAGAATGTTGTTCATGCTAGCTTTCCTTTGATTATGAGACTTTTTGTTTTGACAAACAAGTTAGTCTATGTTTATCTCTTGATTAAAAACCCATCATGATGATTATTTGCTATTATTAGGTTGCTTTATTGAAATCTAGTATTTATGTTTAAATTCATGATGTTTTGCCATATCATTGCTATTTTGTCATGTTAGTAGAGTGGATTCTTGTCTAGATAGTTTGTTGGATTGATTCTTTTTCTTGTATTTTTACTTGCTTTGTTTTCTTTGTATGCTAGTTTAATTAGTTTAATATTAAAATCAAGATTTATTTGTTTGGTTGGTCATTTACAAAGATATAGTACTAGAAAGCTGCTATGTCCATGGATTGATACTCGGTTCTTACCGACACTTTATTACAAATGATAGGTACACTTGCCTTTCGTGTGTGGTTTAGTTGTAGGTGAAAACCTATTTTAAAACCCGATTTGTGTGGAACTTTTACTTAAATATTTATATATATATATATATATATATATATATATATATATATATATATCACACACGTCAAGTTTTTGGCGCCATTACCGGGGATACGGTGTGAATATATATATATATATATATATATATATTCACACACGTCAAGTTTTAGTTGTAGGTGAAAACCTATTTTAAAACCCTATTTTAAAACCCGATTTGTGTGGAACTTTTACTTAATTTTTTATATATATTTTCACACACGTTTATACTTTAAAATGTGTAAAAATATATATATTAATAAAAACGTTTGAACTTTAAAACGACATACTATTCCATTAAACTAGTTAGTAATTCTCGTATTCTTATTATTTTAGCCCGTGGTATTCTATCGTTCGGTTTCACATAACGCGCTTACCATATTATTTTCAAGTTGTTATCCAATCTCAAATGTGAGTTTCTCACACCCCCTCTTTACCCTTTTTAACTATTTTGGGGATAGCATATATATCCTATCAACATTTCAGTTTTGTTTATTCATTATTTACAAACTACAATTCGTCACATGGACTTGTATGTTTATTTTCTTACTTGCTCAAAGATTACGTGCTCATGGTTTCCTCATTAAGTATGATCATACGCCCCCCCTATGCACTCAGGACCTCGATATTATGAGTGGAATAAGTCCCCCGATCCGAGTACATTTGGTTGTTACCAAATGGAATAGACATTGCTTGCGCTATTACTACACTAAGTTTCATGGAATTTTATGATTTTTATGTACTTGCATCAAACTTGTGTGAACTCACCAACTATTCAATTAGTTGACTTTAATATATATATATATATATATATATATATATATATGCTACATGTACCTTTATTAGAGGATGAAATGACGAAGATACTAGAAGCTAGGTTATTTAAATAATAAACAAAGAAGACGTTTGTTTTATGCCCTTCCTTTGTATTTGTTTATTTGATCAATTTGTGTACTTGGGATTTGAATGAATTAATGATATTCTTGTCGCTTAATAGTGTCACATGTGTTTTGAACAATCTGTACGTCACACCCGGGCGTATTCCGCTTTAGCCGGGGTGTTACATGGAACCTTGTCCTGAAAGGATTCCAAGCCTACCCCTGACAAGACCAAAACCGACTCATCCACTTATGCCAAAGCTGAACCCAAACCTGCTTACAACAACAATATCCGCTACAACAAGATCAAGTACAACAAAAACAACAACAACAACAACAATAAGCGTAAGGCCGGTCACCAAAACTATGTCGTTAACCAACCCAATAACCAACCTCCACCTAACTAAAACTAAATTCCACAAACAAAAGAGCCTACACCGGTCCTCATCCCCTATGTGCTAAATGTAACCGTCATCACACTGCTCAATCCCCTTGCCGACTGTGCACCGAATGCAATAGTTACGGTCATCTTGCTAACGTTTTCCGTGAACCGCCTGTTTCGCTAGCTGTCCAAACACGGTCTGCACCGCTTGCTTTTAAACCTGCTACTAACCCTACTCAACCCGGTGTTCCTAATACCCGTGCTTGCTACCATTGTGGAGGCCTTAACCATATCCGCAACACGTGCCCATTACTTGCCTATGCTCATCAAGCCCATGTCATGCATGCACCCTACTACGCCACTCATGCACCACAAACCCCAGTATACCCCGCACCTTACTATTCTTCCCAAGCCTACCAATTGCAAACCTACCAACCTCAAGTCCTTATAGTTTATGCACCCCAAGCCTATGTTCCTCAAGTGCCTCATCTCATTGCTCCTCCGTCTACATAAACTCAAGCCCCTGCTATTCAAGCACCTACATTGAATCAAGTTACTCAAACCCCTCAAAGTTCTAATGTTCGTGCTTTTATGATGAATGTGAATCAAGCTCAAAGTTCTAGCGACGTGGTGAATGGTAAGTTTCTCATTGATAAATATTATGCTTCGGTGTTATTTGATACGGGTATCGATAAGAGTTTTATTTCTTTGGACTTTGCGTATATTATTGATAAGACTAGGGATAAGTTATCTAAGCCATTCTCTGAGAAGTAGCCGATGGGAGTTCTATTATTATTGGTTCGGTAATTCGGGATTGTGTCATAACTCTTAACAAAGTCAAGTTCCGTATCGACCTCATTCCTATGCAAATGGATAGTTTAGACGTTATTGTAGGGATGTATTTGCTCACCCTTATCGTGTTGAAGTTGTATGTTTCAAGAAATTCCTCCGTATACCTCTCAAGAATGGTCGCGTCCTTAACGTTTTCGGTGATACACCTACATCTAAACTTAACCTCATGTCGTGTTTTCAAGCTCAACATTATTTGTGTAAGAAGTACGTTGCGTTCATAGCTCTAGTGGTGGAGAAAGAGCATAAAGAAAAGAAGATATCCGATATTTCGATTGTGCGGGATTTTCCCGAAGTTTTTCCCGATGACTTCTCCGGACTTCCTCCTATTTAACAAGTAGAATTTCGTATTGATCTTGTACCCAGAGCTAACCCCGTAGCTAAAGTCCCTTACCCTCTTGCACCTTCCGAAATGCAAGAGCCTTTGAGTCAACTATAAGAACTCTAGGAAAAGGGTTTTATTCGCCCGAGTCCTTATCCTTGGGACACACCTGTTTTATTTGTCGAGAAGAAAGATGGTTTGTTCCGCATGTGCATTGATTACCGTGAACTCAACAAGCTTACCATCAAGAACCGTTATCCGCTTCCTCGCATCGACGATCTTTTTGATCAACTTCAAGGAGCCACATGCTTCTCGAAGATCGATCTCCGTTCGGTTTATCATCAACTTCGCATTAATGAAGATGACACCCCCGAGACCGTTTTCTGTACTCGATATGTGCATTACGAATTTCTTGTTATGCCTTTTGGGCTAATCAATGCACCTGTGGCTTTCATGGATCTTATAAACCGTGTGTGTAAACCCTACTTAAATAAATTCGTAATTGTTTTCATCGATGATATCTTGATCTATTCGAAATCCGAGAATGATCACAAAGAGCACTTTCATGCCATTCTAGATCTCCTTCGGAAGGAACAGTTGTACACCAAGTTTTTTATGTGCGAGTTTTGGCTTAAAGAAGTTCAGTTCTTGGGTCTTATTTTCAACAAAAAAGGTATTCATGTCGATCCCGCAAAGATTGAAGCCATCAAAAATTTGAAGCCACCGACTTCTCCCACTGAAGTTCGATATTTTCTTGGTTTGACGGGATATTACCGTTGTTTCATTCAAAACTTTTCTAAGATTGTGTTTCCCCTCACTGCTTTAACACCCAAGGGTAAACCCTATGTGTGGGGGTCAAAGAAAGAAGAAGCCTTGTAAACCCTTATGGACATGCTTTGCAATACTCCTATTCTTGCCCTTCCTGAAGATAATGAAGATTTCATCGTTTTTTGTGACACCTCTAACCAAGGTCTCGGTTGTGCCCTCATGCAAAGAGGCGAGGTTATCGCATACGCTTTGAGAAAACTCAAGTTACACCAGAAAAGTTACACGACGCATGATTTCGAGCTTGGTGTCGTCGTATTTTCCTTAAAAATTTGGAGGCACTATCTCATGGCACAAAATGTGTGTTGTTTACCATCATAAGAGTCTCAACACTTCTTCGATAAAAAATAACTCAATATGAGACAACGTCGATGGGCAGAATTGCTTAGCGACTACGAATGCGAGATTCGCTATCATCCTGGCATAGCGAATGTCGTGGCCGACGCTCTCAGTCGTAAGAAGCAAGTCAAATTCGTTCTTCGTACTTGTGTTCTGGTCCAAAGTGATCTTGAAAAGCGTATTCTCGACGCCCAACACGAATCCGTCATTGAAGGCAATATGTATGACGAGATGTCTTGTGGTTCTGAAACTCAATTGGAAACCAAACCCAATGGTCTGCTTTACTTTCTTAACCATTTATGGATTCTCGATCGTGACGATCTTCGCACATTTATCATGGACGAAGCTCATAAGTAATGATATTCCATACATCACGGTGCGGATAAGATGTACGTTGATCTTCATTCCATCTATTGGTGGCCCGGAATGAAGAAACACATTGCTCTCTATGTCTCAAAATGTCTTACTTGATCCAACGTGAAAGCCGAACATCATCGAACCTTTGGTTTACTCGAGAAACCTCTCGTTCCTGAGTGGAAGTGGGAAGGTATTGCTATGGATTTTATTACTAGCTTCCTCCTACTCGTAAAAAACATGATAGTATTGGGGTAACCGTCGATCATTTGACTAAGTCTGCTCATTTCATACACATCAAAGAAACGTATTTGGTTGATCAATTTGCACATATTTATGTGGAGAAGATTATTTGTCATCATGGAACCTTGTTAACTATTATTTCATATCGAGATGGTCGTTTTACTTCTCGCTTTTGGAAGTCTTTCTAATATGCTTTTGGAAATCATATGGATCTCAGTACTGCCTATCATCCGCAATCTGATGGTCAGTCCGAGCGTACGATTCAAACTCTAAAAGACATGCTTCGCTCTTGTGTCCTCGACTTTGGGGGCAACTGGGATACTCATTTACCACTCATCGGATTCTCGTATAATAACAATTTTCATTATAGCATTGGTATGGCGCCTTTTCAAGCCCTCTATAGTCGTAAATGTCGTTCCCCGATTTGTTGGAACGAAGTTGGGGAATCTCTAATCACTGGTCCATAATTAGTGCAAGAAACTACTGATCGTATTACTCAGATTCGTCAAAATCTTCTTGTTGCTCGTAGTCGTCAAAAGAGTTATGCTGATAAGAGACGGAAACCCCTTGAATTCAATGTTGTAACATCCCAAAATTTCTAAAAATAATATCAATTATATTAATTATTATTGGTGAGAAAGTTTACTCGGGTTAGCAGAGAAATAATAAATAAAGTAGGAGTTAGTATGGGTCGGGCTAGTGTTGGGTAATGGATATGGGTTATGGACTTGGGTTAATAAGGAAGGAAGATGGACCATGGGCTCAAGCCCATGATCCATAATATATAAACCTTAAATCCCCATTTCCATTCATTTCACACATATTCCATACTCCACCAAAACAAACACTTAGCTCTCTCTCATCCTACTCTCTCTCTCTAAGCCGAAACCAAGAAGAAGGAGAACCAATTTCCTACCCGAGGTAATGATAGTGTGATGTTGTTTGAACTCAAACCCGTTAGATTGAGTCACGAAACGACGAGCCGACACCGTTAAACCGTTGAAGTCACGAGATCCGGGTGGAATCATGTATAAACCGAACCTAAGATGAGCTTAGGGGTCACCCTAGCTCAGATCTGGATCGAACGGGGCGAAAAACGGTGAAAACGATGGTGAAATGGCTGAGATATCGTTTTTCTGGCGATATCCCGGTTTTTCGGCGAAGGCGGCGCCGGAAAGGCGGCGCCGAAGTTGGGTGTACGAGGTAAGGATGTCAGAGAATGTTCTCTGAAATTCTGACCTAACCCTAGTTCGTTAGCGGTGACTTAACTAACTAGAAGGCAATTCGTTAATCCATTTCGTTAAGAGGAAGTAACGAACTAGAAGCAGTTCGTTAAGTCATTTGTTAAGGATAAGTAACGAAGAAGCCCCAATTCGTTTAGTAGTTCGTTAAGAAGAACTAACGAATGAACCCCAGTTCGTTTAGGGTTCAGTTTGTTAAAGGACCTGTTTTCGTTATAAAGGTTCAATTCGTTATGAAGGATGACGAATCAGATAACGAATCAGGTGATTCGTTACTTACCAATTCACTAAGTTCTGATAACGAATTATACTGTGATCTGATAACGAATTAGGCTTAATTCGCTAAATTCTGGCTTAATTCGACCCCAGCCAGGGGCTCTGCCCCTTGGACCCTGCTAAGGGCTGCCGCCCCTAGACCCCGCTGCCAGGGGCGCTGCCCCCGGACCCCCTGTACGTTAAGGGATATAATTCAACTAGAAATACGGTGAGTAGAGATAGTTAATTGATACATTAATTATTATACAGTTAGTCGTGCACAGCTCTAGAAGGGGATAACCATAAACAGTAAACTTAACTGAGTTCAGGTGAGTTTCTACCCCACTTCCTTGTTATGTTTTCGGGGATGTGTGCATACTCGATGTGAAGTGTGAATACACTTACCTTAAGTGGTAAGTGTGTGCTAGGTTGTTTGATTTGATATATTTATATATGTTATGAATGGATGTCTGTTAGTGTGTGAACGATCTTCGGGTATTACACGTGAAGACCGGGAAGGTATCGTTAGTCGGTGCGCGAATTATCTTCGGATATTGCGCGTACTTTCATTCGGGAATGATCCCCAAGTGGTTATTAGCGTGTAAATTTTGTGGTGTAACTTGGTTATTATGTAAATGATGTAATGATATAAAATGTGTTGTAGACAAATAGAGGTAGGGTGTGATAGAAGTGGCAAGGGTCTAGTAAGGGTGTTAGAGGAACGATGATAGTAAGTGGTAGGGTAAGCCTATACGTGACTTCGTTATTAAAGTGGCATAACGTTATTCATTATTAAAGTGGCAAAGTGGCATAACGATATTCGTTATTAAAGTGGCTAGGCCGTAGGGATAAATAAGAGGTTAAGTGGGCTATGTGTCTTCTAATACATATCTAATGCATGTAGTGGTTGTATGATAAGTTACTTGATTAACTAGAACTCACTCAGCGTAGCTGACTTTTAGTATGCACGCAGGTGATCAGACTGAAGAGCTAGCATGAGGATGGCACATGGCATGGATTGAATGACTAGCATCTGAAGATAGAAGAAATGATACTTTAAATATAATGTTTAGCATTATGTTATCAAAGAAAAGATTTAATGTTTTGTAACGAATGGTTAAAGTTAACGTTTCCGCGAAAGTTTTAATTAACTCTGATTTGTAAGAACTGCGTTTATGAGTAAATTCGACGTTAAAGTAGGGCTACTGGGTTCAGGGCTTTACAAATGTTGGTGATCGTGTTCTACTCAATGCATCCCCGTGGAAAGGAGTGGTTAGATTTGGAAATAAAGGGAAATTGTCTCGTCGATTCGTTGGTCCTTTTGAAATCCTCGATAGAGTTGGTCCTGTTGCTTATAGACTCAAACTTCCTCTTGAACTCTCAAATGTTCATCTAGTGTTTCATGTCTCGAATCTCAAGAAATGTCTTGCCGAGGGTAATCTCCATATAACCCTAGATGAAGTTCATATTGATGAGACCATGCATTTTGTTGAACAACCCATTGAAATCATGGACCACAAGGGCAAAGTAACCAAACGAAGTCGTATACCTATGGTTAAGGTCCGTTGGAATTCTAAATAAGACATAGAGTTTACTTTGGAGCGTGAAGACCAGATGAAACGTAAGTACCCTTATCTCTTTGTTACCGTTAATTCTTTAATTTTGGGACGAAATTCACAAAAGTAAGGGATACTGTAACAATTCGGATTTTTCGTTTATTATTTTGTTACCCATGACCTGACCCGTTTTTATGTTCGGGTTATTTTATCAATAAAATATCACAATTATCGAGTTATTATTAATTTATTTATTGTTTATTATATTTATATGTTTTATTAAAATAATAACTTTCAGTCATTTACACTTTTAACCCTAAACTTAAGTTTTCACTAATTTTGTATCCACCTCTAAAGTTAAGGGACCTATATGCAAATATGGGTATTTAATATATGTTATAACCCGTTCATCGAAACCCATAACCAGGGACCGGACCCGTATCCAGTTCATAACCTTTAACCCGATTTATTTCTTGTAGCTTAATCTTCGTTGTAAACAAGGAATTAATCTAGGCAAATCGTTATTATACCTATCGTGAATCACATCGACACAAGTAATTTGGTAGACAAGATCTTATTGATACGAATTAACCAATTTAACAAACCGTCTATAACCTAATTGGTATTATACCATCTAACATTGATCATAACTCAATTACTCTCGTCTTCACGATCACAGACACATCGCAAACCAAACCCCCATAATCAATTATATTATCGTAGCCTAGTAATACTTGTTCTTTCTCGTGTTCTGGTCGTCTGCATAATGATCAAATTAACTATCGTTATCACATCGTTTAAGGTATCTGTTCATATGGTTATTTTCGTTGTAATCTCATCTATATTAACCCAATGCTTAATCAGCTAAACGATTCACGTTTTGGCCGATTATGTTTCTAGGGTTCATAACCTGAATTGAGTATTTGTTCTGTGTATTTAAAAAACCAGTTTCATGTCTAACCAACGGACACCCCCAACTCAGCTGGTTGGGTGTGTGTCCCTGGCTCATGCCGGCTAGGGGCGCGAGTTCGAGCCTCCTCCAGCCGGTTTTTGTCCATTTATTTTATTAACATATTAATTAATTTAAATCATACATTACAAAAAATATAAATAGAATAATTAATTAATATTTAATCATTTCCCGTACCTTTGATAAAACCATATGTATATGTATATAGGGTAGAGATACTGTACGCTAATGCCTTAACATGCGAGAGGTACGCGAGACGCTCAAAGGCAAAAAAACAAAAGCAAAAACCTAAAACGCTCAGAAAAGGCTTACAAAAACTTAAACGCTCAGCCAAAAACCTAAAAGGCTCAAAAATGGTCTTCATGAAAAAAGTAAAAAATTGATCGATTAACGATCCAAAACTGTTCTTTTTCGGTTAAACAATGATTAATTGGATATGTATTGACGATTCCGATATGTTGGGATGTGATTTCATTGATCGATTCGTGAAAAACGGGATTCACGTACGTAAATATACGTTAAGGATTAGTGTATTGGATCTTTTCACTATATATATATATGTGTGTGTGTGTAAATATTAAGTATTAAATTTTGATAAAGGTTTTAACAATAAAAAGTATAATAGAGTTTTAATGTAAAATAAATATGTAGAACATGTTTTACTATCTAACGCGTTAAAATAATTATTGGTATAAGTGTTTTATAAACAAATGTATTTTTCTATAAATAGTTATATATTATTATTAATTATTACAATTTTAATTAAAAATAACCTTTATAAATAAATATTAAATTTAAATAAATTATTATTACACAAACCCCCTATCAATCTCAAATCTGTATTGATCTAAAGTATCCATTCATTAATCCATAGTTATTTTTCGCTATTACTCTTACTTAGGATATTTCTGTTGATATTTCTCGACGAGCGTGACGTTTATTTATCGTTCTTATCAAACTCATTCCTTTGCTTATTTAAGGTGAGTAATCTCTCCCCTCTTTTACAATATTTTAAATACTTTGGGGACATGTGCGTATCTTACATTATTTATATATTACTAGTATTCTCCTTAGCAAACTGTTAACCTTGTGTGCTATCAATTACTTGCCTAACTTGCTATATGTTAACTTGTTAATTTGAACGCATTCGGAGAGGTCCATCATATTCAAATTATTAGTATAATCATAGGACTGTAGTAGTAGCCAAAGCCCGCTTCGCAAGACAATAGTTTTACCGACACTCATTAATTGCTCATTGGCTTAATTGTATATCTCATAAGGATATTTTTTGCTCCTTTTATATTATATTATATTTAACTAACTGGTGTTTTACTCACTCAACCTTGTGTTGACAAATCTATATTTATTTTATACACATATGAAGGTTTTAGATTGAACTGATTGCAAGATTAATGAAGATTTATTGATGCCTTAAGTTAGAAGAACTTTATCAAGATTTACATTTATCAAGACTATAAGTTTGAACTTATTTGTCATTACTTTAGTGGTTATGTACTTTTTTATTTGAATTTGTCTGGATAATTAATTTAAATTAATAGATATGGTCATCTTTAAATATTGCATGATAGTACCTTGAGAGCTGTGAACAAGTAGTTCGTGCCCCGATATTTTCGCCTTAGGTTGGGCTGTGACAAAAGGGTTAGAAAACCTTTAAACAAATTCACTGCCCTTGTAAAAAGGTGAATCCGTTTAAAGTGTTAAATAAATTGGTTTATTCTGAAAAGAAAGACATTTTATTTGTCTTAGAGCCAAAAACACAAACATATTATTTATCTTAAAAAGTCTGAAAAAGTTTATAAAATGTTATAACACAAGATAAAACATAAAAGCACTTAGGCTAAATGCACATATATCTGGATCCATTCATAATTCATAAGTAGCAGGCGCACTATGAGTTAGTCTCAAAGCATATCTCCTATTTATCTTAAAAAGTCTGAAAAAGTTTATAAAATGTTATAACACAAGATAAAACATAAAAGCACTTAGGCTAAATGTACATATGTCTGGATCCATTCATAATCCATAAGTAGCAGGCGCGCCATGAGTTAGTCTCAAAGCATATCTCCAATGGGCACAACTCCATAAGGTAGTTTGATTTAAGTGTGTATATTAGCGGTATGCCCAATGGGAAGAGCAGATTCCCTGCTGAGCTATACATAAAAGTATATTTGTATTTTTACAAAATACTGAAAATATTGTATATTCAGTCAATGATTCTCAAACATATCGCTGACGCATTTTGAAACCATTTTTCATTAAATCAGATACATTATATCAGGTAGGAAGAAAATTGATGATAGATAGCCATTAGATGTTATCTGATTGCTCAGATATTTAAAATCAGAATTACTCTAAATTATTTTTTCATGAACATATTTTGTAAGAACAAATGGGTGTTTAAAGCCCGAGATTTAATAGAAGAATATTTTTGAAAGACTTCCGCTAAAAGAACGCAACTCTGATGTATTCACAAAAGTGGTACCAACTATTGGTCATGCTTGTAGGTCCCGGAGGTAGGGTATGATAGATTGTAACCGCAAATAAAAAGATAACAGTATATGGGACTGAGTGGTTTTAATGCTCTCTACTTTTTACGTAATTCGGTTTTTTGGTTGCTTGGTTAGCTTTACCGAATCAACACCGCTTTTATTTAATAGATATCGTTGTTAAAAAACACTTGATAACAACGATGTGTTTTGTTAAACTTATTAGACTTTTGAATGCCAAGTAAACGATTTAGAAGTTTCACTGGTTTAAAAACAAAGACCAAACACCGTTGATTCAATTGATTGTAATGCTAACAAACATCTTTTAATTGATGGGTTGAGTTATTTTACAAATGCTCGAAAAATAAGAAGTGTGAGAAGCTAATATTGATCAACATGTGTCAAGTGGAGACAAAGGGGTAAGGACATCAATATAATATCATGTTTTTTTTTTATCTTTAATACAAGTATGATTTTGTTATATAAAAATTATACCATTGTGTCTTCATGTTTTTATTGTGCTTTTTTTCGTCAATTTGTATTTCTACTAACAATTGTGTATGTTTTTTTAATACCACCATTGTGTAATCCTACTATGTAAATATAATGATAAAATAACAAGTTATCTAATACATAAAACATAATGATTAATACATATTAAATAATAACCTGAAACGTAAAATATAATGTATAATACATATTACACAATCTCCTGAAACGTAAAAGACAGTGGAAAATACGTATTATACAATGATCTGAACGTAATACACAATGAACATAATACTATTTTTATTCAAATTAAGTGAATGTCACACGTTAATACCGAACAAAAGACAATGAACATAATACATGATGCTAAAACACAATGATGAATAGAAAGACACAATGACAGCAAAAAATGGTAAGCACAAAGACATGACGATGAACAAAAAGACACAATAACGTATTTTTTGGTTTTAATTTTATCTTTAACATAAGTAATAATTAAAAAAACACAATGACCATAACCTATAACATAATGATAAACTAATAACACAATGTATAAAAACTCATTGTTATTTTTTAAATTTATATACAATATGATACTTATATAAAAAGATAAAAAAAATGCTTGTTATTATGGTTATTTTTCTTTAAAAAAAGTTATCGCAAGATAAAGGTATGAACGTTTAAAAATAGTAGAGAAATTGATATGTGTTATTCATGTGAAAAGAGAAAACCAACAAATATGAGTTATTTCATTTATATCATTTTTATTATTTTTCTTCTTAAATTAATCATAATCATTTCAAATATATAATAAATAGACTAGATTGCTTTTCACACTTCTCATTTTATAACATTTTGTATTTTAGTTGCATCCTTAAATTGTTATCGCTATATCATATAAATCTTATAATTATTCACAGCAAACAAAATCACTCACTTTTATCTTTGTTCTGTGCCTGTGTTATTAGGGGGGACGGGGCGGTGCGTGATAAGCCACCCATCAATTGAACACCGCCGCCGGTCCTTTTTTTAAGCGTGATGGGTATGGTTGCGTGATGGTCATCATGCAAGTGATGGGTTTGAGTGATGGAATTCTCTTTCTATATATATATATATACAGATACACTCCTCTTACTCATACAAAAACCTATATATATATATGTATGTATGCATACCAAAACCTATCACACCACACCACACCACTCCTTCTAAAATCCATCAAATGTGATAGATTTGAAGCTAGTGATGTGACACACCACCATTGGGTGCTGTGTGTGAGGAAAATGGAACCACCCCTCCCCTTATTATTTATTGCGACATGTTAATAATATGTTATATTGGTCGGAAAGCATTTCTGCTGAGTTATAATAAGGAGGTAGATGTTTGATGATGACACATGGAGCAAGGCAAAAGTCTTGACATAAAGAAGGGACACCTACGTCCAACTACCATCACAAGACCGACCAACTGACTGCCCTTTTTGTCGGGTAATTTACCCACCCTTTTAAATTTGCACTTCACACCCTTACAGTAATGGCTATGGCTCATTCTAGACCCTAGCTTTAATTTGACCAACCGAACATATGAGTTGTGGAGCCAACCATAGTGCAATTTAGGTTTAAAGTCATTAACCAATTTAACTACTTACGTTAATTTCACGTGTAGCTAAAACTAGCATGGTTTAACTTACACATATCAAAAGAAATATTTGCAAAGTAATCGAAGAAATTTCTTGTATAACTAAAACTACCATGGTGATGCCTAACTTTGAAAAGTAATCCAAGAAATTGTTTTGAGCAAGTATTTGTTAGAAAAAAAAAAGAAAAAAAAAGGAATATATGTTAAAATCGTCCTTAAGGTTTAATACACGATTTTCGTCAAGTTTTTCTTTATTTAATTTTATTTATTTATTTATTTATTTTTTATCATCAAGGTTTCCAACTTCTTGTCATTGTTATTCAAATCATTAACTCTGTTAAATTTCATTGTTAATTGGGAATAGAAAACTTTTCCATACAATGATTTAAAAACCGCTCTTGAGAACCTCCCACTATGGGTCCATTTGCAAGATAACGAGAAACTAAAACAAACCAACCAAAGGTTGCTAAAGAACTACAACATTTGCCTCATTAAAAACCTTGCTAGGAAAACCCAGTGGGACAAAATCATAGCTAAGGGAAAAAGAGTGCAACACGTATTATATTCCCCCTCATTTATACATCCTTGTGATATGTTTCGATCTTGTGAGAAAGTTTGTTTATGACTTTTGTAGTAAACAATCCGCCGTATTTAACTCATTTTAATATCTCTTTACTTGAAACAAATTATTTCAATAATAAAATAAATAATATATCTAGTTGTGTATAACTAGCAAGAAATATTGCATCAATTGCAATAAAGTATGGTACTTTTAATCAAAAATTATATTTAGAATAAGTGTAATTTGTTGAAATGAACTTCATCTCATTAAAATGTTTTAACATCTTCTAAATGAAGTTTGATCGATATAAAATATCATTATACAAATGCTCGACCCGTATACCATCTCTTTATGAGATACAATGCAATAATCAACATGATATTGTTAATTTAAAATTAAATTATTAAACACATGGATCAAATACATCATATGCATCTCTTTTCACGAGATAATCACCGAGTTGATTATACCATGTCTAACTCGACTTTTGTAGTCCACATTTAGAACTTGTTAATTTCATATAATAATTTTTTCATGAATGCCTCATGCATATATAATCTGTCATAGGCATCCTTCCCTATTGAATAATCATGTATACAATATATTACTCAAGAGTTCTTACAATCCGTCATGGACTTCCTTCCATGTTGCATAATCATGTATACAAATTTACTCTTATAAAGTTTGGCATATATTTACCACATCACTTTCTATATTATATTCAAATATGTCATCTATAGTTATATAATTATCATTTTATATTGTACCATTATTGTATATCGTTTATTGAATATCACCATATGCTTATTGGTGCATAGGGATTACATCCTTAAGATATTTACTTTATGCACTAACCCTGAGTTTATATTATAATCATATCATTCTTGAGAACTTATATTACATGATTTGATAATTCAAGTCCTTCATAGATTTTCTTGTAAATCTCAGTATCAACTGAATATCAACATTTATTGGACACATATCAATTCTTTTTTTTGTGTTACCAGACTGTTTAGTTATCGAAAAGTCATTGTTTCCACCATTGGGGAATGTGTCTCCTCATAATTAATCATTGGTCTTTGCTAAAATTCGTGTGCCATCATTTTTTCAATTTATCACTTGATGAATTTTCATCACTAATATACAATACCCGTTTGTATCTAACATATTTTACAACTTTAGTTGTACGGACTGTTGGTCCAACATACTTTCCATTATTTAGATAATTCAACTCTGCCATGCTTGCGTCTTTCCACTTTGGTCAATCATTTTTATATCTCATTTAGCGGCAGAACTTAGTTCTTGATCCTCAACATTTTCATTATTTCAAGCTATACAAAATTATCAACGACGATTTTTTCGATTCCATATATATCTAGACTTGATACAGTTTGTTGAGATCTCTTTTATTTTCAAGTACCTGAGGTTCTCTTCTAGAACCATCATGTCTATCGTCTCTTAAAGAGAATCTTTCATTATACCACGACTTGACCATTTTCATTACTTGCTCCAGTTTCGAGGATTTATATTCTTGAACCAAATAGTCTAACATGATTCAGGCGTGCCATAAACTCATTACCAGTGTATGGTTATCCTTTTAAAAAACATTTATTGGAGCAATAGCAGTTGTTACATGTGACTTAGTTAGTAACTAGGTCAGTGAATGCATCTGGTAGTTAATTCGCTAATTCTTGTAAATGAATTATCTTTTTAACTTCTTGTTTACACTTTTAACTTGAGGATCAACATAATGATAACTTATTAATTTTCCAACTGCTTCTTATTTCCCCCTTATGTTGGAAATATTATTTTGTTTAAGTAAAAATCAATATTGAGTCGTAGACGAATCCCACATTGATGACTCTAAATACATACTTATCAATACTTTTCCATATCCAACATATATTCCCAACCTTCCTTGATGTCTCATTTTTGTGCATTGCAATGTGTATTGCACTTTTAAAAACTATAAATGGGAAATATTTGGTTCCTGACTGAAAACCAATTGTAATGGGGATGAAATATTATAACTTATTGGCCTTATGTGAATTAATATTACCTTGTGTAAAAACACATGTTCTAACAAACAAATATGAACTTTTGCTCTCATGATTATTTAATTTGTATTTAATCATAGACGTTTGTTCATCGTCCTCAACTAAAAAAAAACTCTAACAATAATAATCACATGTTGTTTAACATTTATTCCAATAATCATTAGTAATATGGGAATTAAGATCACCTCTAGAATAGTGTGCTTGCTATTAGCTAAGTTACAAGTCACACAAACTTCAGGTTGCGAATTTGATAACCATTTAGATGATGCGTCGATTTAAAAACACTAAATGGTATCATGTCAGGATATACATATCCTTTTATCATTTTCATAGTATATTAGAGATTTAAACCCAACTTAGTTGGTTAACAATTAACTTCCCCTTGAGAACAAACATTGTATGTTTAATTACCATGAAGAATCTTCTAGTTCTCCAATAAATTCACATCATCATGATTCGAAATGGTCAAACCGGTCAAGCCAATATATTAATTAACAATCATGATCCATAAATTTATGTATTATGATCATATAGTATATCATCATTTTAAGCATTCATGTTAAAACACGTTTCCCATGTTTTATTCTCGTATAATCACTCACTTAGCGAGCCACTTCTTGTGGTCAATAGTAACATGGTTGATCTCATTATCATTGTGAAGGTCATTATAATGTCCTCATTTACCAATATCATGACCTTTATCACCGATCATTTTATTATCATCACATTATTACCATAATTGATCTCATTATTAACATGAGCATCATAATAATTTATTCAATTACCATGATCAAAGAGTTTATGCCGATCATTATATCATCACATTCACTTCAAAGAATGGATAATTAACTAGATAACTTTCATGGTGTCATCATTATAATTTCCTTAGTTATGATGACAATCTTTACTCTGATTAGTCTATAATTACATTCACTTCAGGGAATGGATTAGCACCACACAACTTTCATGGTGGTCGTTTTCTTGGAATTCTTTATCAATCTTACTACTTCAAGAGTATATATGAGGTTAGTCAAAGGAAATTGTATTATTCACAACTTGTATAAAAAATCTTCTTATCATATAACATCAATTGAGAAGCTATATGCCAGAATCATTAAGATTTAGCGATCCAAAATCTTACAACTTCCATAAATTTATAATAAGCTTCATTGAATTTGGTACATCGGTGTAATATTATAACTCTTGATCACAATTCAAGCATGTTTATATCATGTGGTCATATACCACAACTTTGGTCATTTATTTGATTTACCCATTAATGTATAACAACTAGAATTCATATACATTTCCAACAACAAATCATATACGCATTTTCATTATTATAATACACTACCATATAAAACACGCTTTTAATAATAATGTAAATCAAATAAATAACATAAGCTAGTGGACATTATTTGTTATCCACATGATCTATTTTCACTAAACTAAAACATGAAAATTATTGTTGTCATCAAAGTTCAAAAGTACCACTAATCAAAAGTCTACTCGTCCATACGCATTCGACTTAAAAACTGGCCGAGTTTATGTCTAATATATATAGAAAATGAAGCAAGAATATAAAATCATCCATAATCATATCATCACTTTCCAAGAAATATATAGTTACCTACCACAACAAACATCCTCAAAACAAGTACACAGTTAAAGTTTATCATATTAACTGATCAGACATATATTAAGATTCTTCGAAGCTCATTGAGGTGAAGTTGTAATGTGTATGTATTCACATTTTATGTGATTCAAATTTAATGAATTATTAACTTCTAAACACATTAAAATTAAACCAGACAATTGTTCCTCGTGATAATACACAACACATATAAATTATGAAGTATTAAATTTTTACCATATCATCATAAAAGTTATATATATTCATTAGACATCATTCCTTATTTTATCAACATCAACCACATGAGTTTCAACATATTGTTGTTTCATTATGGTTAAAAACTAACATATTGTGAAAGACGTCATGAAAGATATCTTGAATACTCGATTACAGTTATATGCATGCATATAGAATTCTTACGAGAATCTTGAACTACATTTATATACAAGTCATGTTAATACAAAATGAATGATCTATACTAATAGTTGACTTAAATTTTTAAAATTTTCATGAAATAAAATGATACATCATTATTATTAATTATAAGTATTTGTCACTGACGACATAACTAAAAACTAACAACTTCTATACACAATTCATGTATCTAAACATTTTCACAACATGTATGCAGTTATGAACATGTACATAGGAACACGTAATACATCTTATAGTAACATATGCTTTTTAATGTTTTAAGTGTGTAGTAATACATTGAAAACTTTCATGTAACTACCTGATGACCGATAAAAATTAAAAGTCCACATTGAATGCCACATAATATATAGAGTAGAGGTAAATAAAAATACATTTAACTTATGAAACTATCAACAATACATTTAATTATTGCTGACCATTAAAAGATATTAATAATGTGCAACATCTTTCGATTTATACATAAATCACCTTTTAAAATAAGTACCACATGTTTCTTTCATAATTTACAGTCAAATAAAATAAATTTACTCGAAAAATATGATTATTTATCAATAATAATTATTTGAAAACATATAAGAGTTATCATAAAAGAATTTAATATTTATGTAACTATATAATCAATTCGAGAAGTATGTTTAGTCCAATTATTTTATTTATTGAAATCAAATTAAATCATATGCTTAAATGTAGGTTGGAATTACCATATTTATAAATTAAATGTGTATATTAATAATAATAATGATAATAATTCTTTAAGAAAACATATATAAAACAACTGATCATATACATATAAAACACTAAACACCTATTTGAGTGTCTCCCCCCATAAGAGAGTCAATAACCAATAGAAACAAAACAAATCATATACAAGTAATATTTATATAATCCTTCATCTTGTACACATATAATCCAATCAACTGTATGGCTAATAAATTATAAATTAAGATGGAATTATAATATAGGGATGTAATACATTTGTGATTAAAATAGTTTAAACGAAGAACATATGCTTGTCGCAAATTGTGAATTAAAAGCTTAGATCCAATATTATACCAATAAACCAAATCTTAAACATGAATATCTATTTAACCGAAAATTTTATAAATCACAATAGGGTTTATATTCGAGAGAATAAAGAACAAGTAAAGTTAATTAGTAGGCGATACTTATCTCATGAAGATGTGAACAGACTATAAAAGCAACTCGTGATGATAACGTGTTGTAAAACAACTAGAACCTATTAGCAATATAGAGATAATAGGAGAATGGTTTCTTATTGATATCTCAATATTTGTAATACAAAGCCTCTATTTATAGGCTTAACACATTAATACAAGAGTAATACAAAGATGATGAAGAGCCATCATATAATGGTAAAACATGTGGAGAGTCACTCTAATAAAAATTAGTTCATGACAACTAGTTATTTTTATATTTAATAGATTAGAGAAACAAGGAGCTAAAAATTGAGTATTTCTATTACACTTATGACTCACGGGTGAATTTTCATATAATAATAATCACAAACATTCATATTAATTATATTAACTTAATTGTATAATCATGATATTCGTAAAATGATTTTATGGTGTTCAAAGTTGCATGATATTTATTTGACATCTAATTTTCTAGAATGCAATTATTTTCATGATGGAATTTAACATGCAGGTTTTTTTTTTTTTTTTTTTTTTGTATAACACCAGAAAATAAAAGATGATGGATGCGCATGACCACCTGGGCTTTACACCTTATATCAAAATACAAATGCATTCAGCTTATACTTAATTGGGTTATCAAATGACTACTGGACTGGAGTAAATTATAATTGCACAAGCCCACAACAGAATGTTGGGGAATTAAAGGTCATGCAATTCGCTAAAGTGCTCGAGGGTTTGAAGGTTTGATGGCTGATTTGTAGTTCGCATACGGTGTGACAGCATAGAACAAAAAGCAGTGCATGGAATTCAAGGTCATCTAATTTATTAATTTTTATTCAGAATATTTTTTTGAATGACAACAACAATTTTATTAAAATAAAGTAGCAATACGCTAGAACACCAATACACCATAAAAAGAAAAACAAAATTTTACTTTGAACCTACACCAATCCTCCCACATAATTCCTTTCAAATTCCCCCTATTCTTTATCCATAAAAACCCCATCACCTTTACTTCCTCGATCAGGCTCGAGATTGAGATTGGAGACCCGCTATGAACAAGGTCGTTTCTCTTTTTCCACAGACACAAAGTCGCAACCAAACAAACCGCTGGAACACTTTTGTTTAGAAATTAGGGTATAAGGTATATGTATTAAAATTTAAAAATATTAAATTTATTATTTCGGATATCCGAACTATCCGAAAAATCATAAAATGCTATCTGAATCCGAATCCGAATTTTCGGATATCCGAAATTTCTGATAGTTCGGATACGTATAATTTTGAACACCCCTAAGTTTGAGTATGGTTCAAAGTAGTTTGTATTATTTTTATTTTAACATTTGCTTATGTTTGAATTCAAGTTCTAGAAGATTCAGTAGATTAAAATAAATTCCTTGGGGAATAAGTTATGCTAGTATAAATACAGGTCGTAGTTTAATTTATTTTGTATCTTGTTTTTCGTTTCGGGATAGAAATAAAAAGAGTCGCATGTGTTTGCAGTTGTGTGTGTTTGATTCAGTATTGAAGTTGGTTTCATTCATAAGTTTACAAGGGGTATCGGAATCTGCTTGTAACTATGGTCGATTATTAAGTCGTTGGTGGAATCAAGAAGAGCTCAACAGTTAAAACTACAACACATGGTCAACCGGCTTGATATCGTACTTGCATTGGCAAAGATCTGCGGGAGATAGTTAACGGGGCAAAGACAACAAAACCGAAAAATGACCTGAACAAAGCAATCTATAAGAGAAAAATCAAGGTCGGATCGGTAAGTAATGTTTGTGCTAAAGACCGCCGTTGTAGAAGAATTACCCGAGCAATTCCATGATGATGACACACCCTAAGGAGGTTCGGATACCTTGCTAAGTTGTTTTGTGAAAACGTTATACGATCCAAGATCTAGTCGCAATTGGATACATCAATGATCTCGAGAAGATAAATAATGATGAACAAAAATTGTGCCGAATGATTACTTATTGATAACATTAAGGATTCATACATTAATACATACGGTTAAGCTTTATTCTAGAGTGAATTCGACAGCACAACATTACTTGAGGATTAAATCAGCATAGAGCGTTCTTATGCCCAATGAACAGGAATTGCCTATTTATAAGCCCAACCCCATTTGTTACTTATCGCTAACGAATGGGTATTCCCGTTAGTTAATGAGTTCCCATCCGCCACATTCCATAGCGAATGGGATTCCTAAATAACGAATGAGCCTCATACGCTATATCCTTAGCGAATGAGCTCATACCTTTAACGGATGAATAGCTTAGTGTAACGAAAGGACCCCATTCACTATACAATCCATAGCGAATGGGCCATATTACAATCAATATAATGACTAAACTACCCTTAGCCTATTCGATCAGCTACAGACAACAAATCATGCACTAACAGTTTTCAAAATAGAATGATGCAAAACTTCAACTTCTTGAGAACGAGTTAAATCTATATATAACTTAGTAGGATATGTCAGTCGCTCAGTACTTCCACAAGGTTAAAACCTTGTGCCGGGAAATCGAGGAATTAGACAACGAAGAAAGAATTGGAGAAGCCCGGATGAAACACTTATCATTCATGGTATGAGATCGGAATACAGAAGTTTTAGTGCTACCTAGTGTCCAAATCAACCGACAATTAATGAGTTTGAAAATATATTGGTGATATGGTTTAAAATATACATGATATTATATAAATATTTCCTATAGTTTCAAGTATTTTGAGCCAGTTTTTTATTGAATATATTTTTATTTGGCTCATAATTGGATTTTAAAGGTTAAATTTTTATACAAGCTAAATTAAATTATTTATGCTAAACTTGAGACCACAATGAGATCAAAGTAATAATTTGAGGAATAAATGGCCACATATTTTATGGAGTTTCATGTTCACATGCTTAATAAAAGATAAAATTCCACACTACAATTACTTATGATTTTTATATTCTTTTTACAAAGTGCAGGAGAGCTCGTTGAACTATTTCAATTGAACTTCAAATTTTACAAGACATATGATATGTGCCCATAAGAAGATCAAAGGAAATAAATTACAATGGTCATGGATTAATTAAAAACTCTCATGTGGGCTTAATGTTTTCATTAGGGCTAAAATAAAAACCCTATTAATATTAATAAAGGGAGGGCGGCAGAAAAAAAAAAACAGAATACATTTTAGATTGAAGCCGGCTACTATGATCGAGGTTTTGGTAGATAGGTCTTGTTTTGTTGGTAGAGAGGGTCAAGTGAGGTGAAAAAGCAAGAAGTAGAATATTGACTTTGGTTTTTTTTTTGGGTTTTGGTCGATAGGTATAAAAAGAAAGGAAGCAGAATTATATTAGAATATAAAAAGAGAGTTTTTGTTTTGTGGAATTCAACGAAAAAGATAATAATTGTAGTGACGTTGTATTTCTGATCGAGGGTTGGTGACGATAAAGAAGTTAAAAAGTAAGCACAACGGTGAATTATTTGTTCCAAACTCCTTTATATATTTTGTCATGAACTTAACTATTTTTGTTTCATAATTTATTATGAGTTGCTAAACTTTTATACTACCTAAGTTTTGGTTGAGTACTAGTTTAAATTAATGGTTTGACGAACTATTATTTGTTTGGTTCATTTGGTATTATGGTAAATGTTTTTAATTGGTTTGGTCATAATATTGTTGAGTAATAGAATCTAGTTTATTGCTTTAATATTTATTCCACTTGTGTTTAATAGTTTTTGGTGATTGTTAGACGCATTATTAGGTTGTCTACATTGTATTTTCAACTTGTTTGCGGTTTATGGTCGAAACAACCGTAGGAGTAATTTATAAAAGTTTATTAGATTTTATTGTTCTTTAATTAGAGAGGCCGGGAGGTAATTTAGTGTTGCGTCATCTTTGTCTTTTGCGGGTTTAGGTAATAATTGCACGGGAGTGAGTTATCTTAGGTCCCTTAGATTATTGTGATACAAGTTTTGTTCAAGTTAATTAAAAATACCCTCTTTATATTAATATATATATTGTATCCGAAGAGACCGGAAGGTGATTTGGGTTTTGGGGTACCGTAGTATTAATAGGTAAGGTGAGACTGGGAGGTGATCCAACCTTTAACAATTGAGCTTCACATGTCATTAGAGTTCTAGGGTGTCGTTGGTAAGGTCGGAAGGCGATCTAGCGCATTTTTAGTAGTCTCTAGTGTCATATTTTTAAGATATTGTTTTTCAACCAAGTCAAGTTCGTTAGCTATTAATTTAACTAGTAGGATTCCATTACCTAGGTAGGCGTTTCTCATATTTGTTTTAAAACCCAATTTTTATAAAGTTTTATTTTTAGTTAATTATTAATTAGTTAAGTTTTATTAGTTTAATTAATATAAAAAATTCTAAAAAAATCAAAAGAAAGTCTAGGTTAGTAATCTTTTAGGTTTAATAATTAGAGTTTACCCATAGTGTTCTAGGTTCGATATCCGTTCTTACTTGCTAGCTACATTGCGACCGGTACACTTGCCGATTGTGTGGTTTTTTAGGTGAATTCGGTAAAAGTTGGTTATTAATATTATATACGTTTTTCACACATCAAGTTTTTGGCGCCGTTGCCGGGGACACTGGCAAATTCTTTGTTTAAACCGAGTTGATTATCTGATCTGTTTATTTGTTTTTTTTAGTTAGTTGTTATTTTTCCTTTAGGTGCCTTTACTTGCTATTTGTGCCTTTAGGTTTAGTTTTTCCTTAAAGAAATAAAAAAATAAAAATAATAAAATAATAAATAATTTTTATTTCAGTTTATGCATAATACCCGTTCTCAAGGCCCGCCTTTATTCACTGCATCAAAAGAGCCTGCGAGAGAGTTTCAGGAGCGACTTAAAGAGACTACAGATATCGAGAGCTGTTAACTTGGAAGACAATTTGCATGTTGGTTCTGTTCCGACCACGAGAATTCATAAAGATCACCCTTTGGAGAATGTGATTGGTGATGTGTCCTCCGGTGTACAAACAAGACGTAGCTTGAATGAGCACACCTATGTTTACACAAGCATCAAGGAGACAGGGATAATCAACGAATGCTTGTACACCTGCTTTATCAGCCAGATTGAACCGAAGAATTATCAAATGGCTCTCAAGGACAGCTCGTGGGTCGAAGCTATGCAAGAAGAGTTGGCTCAATTCAAGAAAATGGAAGTTTGGACTTTGGTTGAAAAACCGAAGCATGTGCATGCGATAGGCACAAAATGGGTGTTTAAGTGCAAGAGAGATGAGAAAGGGATTATCATAAGAAACAAGGCGAGGCTAGTCGTTAAAGGTTTTAATCAACAAGAGGGGATTGATTATAATGAAGTGTTCGCTCCTGTCGCAAGGTTGGAAGCCATTAGATTGTTTTTGGCGTTCGCTGCTTATAAAAAGATGAAGGTATTTCAGTTGGATGTGAAGAGTGCGTTTCTGAATAGGAAAGTTGATGAGGTAGTGTATGTTGAGCAACCTCCGGGTTTTCCTGACCCAGACTTTCCTGATCACGTGTACAAGTTAAGCAAGGCATTGTATGGACTACATCAGGCACCTCGTGCCTGGTATTCAACTTTATCAGATTACTTGCTTGAAAATGGGTTTGAAAGAGGGAAGATAGATAGCACGTTGTTCTTCAAGAGAGATGGAAGCGACTTCCTGCTGGTGCAAGTCTACGTGGATGACATTATCTTTGCTGCATCAAGAGTCTCCATGTGCCAAGATTTTGAGGCCGTCATGAAAAAGAGGTTTGAAATGAGTGCTATGGGTGAACTAACTTTCTTTTTAGGATTGCAGGTAGATCAGAAGAAGGATGGGATGTTCATTCATCAGACCAAGTATGTCCATGATGTGCTCAAACGCTTCAAGATGGAGGACAGCACTCCATTCGACACTCCAATCTGCGTCAATCACAAATTGGGTGCTGAGTCAGACGGTGATGCAGATGTGGACCCAACTAAATATCGGGCTATTATAGGTTCTTTAATGTACTTAACTGCTTCTAGGCCTGATATAATGTTTGCTGTTTGTCTTTGTGCACGCTTTCAGGCAAACCCAAAAGAATCTCATCTGAAGGGTGTGAAGAGGATACTGAGGTATCTCAAGGGCAAACCGAAGCTGGGGTTGTGGTACCCGAGAGGAGGAGACTTGGAGCTAGTCGCTTACACAGATTCTGATTATGGAGGGTGCAATCAGAGTCGGAAGTCAACAACTGGAGGATGTCAGTTTCTTGGTAGCAGATTGGTGTCGTGGCAATGCAAGAAACAGACTTCGGTCGCTATTTCAACCTGCGAAGCAGAATACATGGCAGCATCCAACTGCTGCTCCCAGGTTCTTTGGATACAACAACAGTTGCGCGACTATGGTCTGAATTTCTTACTTACTCCTATTTGCATTGATAACACAGCTGCTATCTCAGTAACTAACAATCCCGTGAAGCACAGTAAAACTAAACATATTGACATACGTCATCATTTTATACGGGATTGTGCTGAGAAGAAACTGATTGTGATTGAAAAGGTGGATACGCTTGATAATTTCGCTGATCTTTATACTAAAGCGTTTGACAAAACAAGATTTCAAAACCTTATCGAGCTGAATGGGATGATCAATCCCGAGTAACCATGCTTTTCATATTATATTTAAAAAAAAAAAAAAAAACGTCACTGTCGCTTAAAAATATGTCGGTTGCCTCAGTTTGAAGGACTTGTCTTCGGATATGTTTTGGTCCTCATTTTCTACTTGTAGAATTTGAGGATAGCCATTAACCAAAGGACTGAAAGTGACCGGGGCGGTTTATGATGAGTTTTCATTCTTTCGCTTAAAATTAGTCGATCATACTTAGTTAGAAGGACACATACTTGTATGTGGTCAGTCCAGCTGATCCATTGGATCTTCGGGATAGCCGTTTACCTGAAGACTTTGTTTTGGTCGGGGCGATTAATGTTAAAAAATTTTTTTTTGGGAAATGAAATTATTTTTCAAGTCTACTACTTCGTAAGAAGTTCGTTTGCTATGTTTAACAGAAAATTGATCCAACCTTGGAAAATGATAGATATACTGATTCTGTGTGCTTAACTAGTGAAGTTATTAGGCTTAAAAGGCTTTAGGACAGTCATTGTATGTCATGGTAGCTTTTTATGGTGCGTAAAAGTAGATGTGATACAAACTAAATCTACTTGATTTTACGTGGAAACTCCCTACGAGTTTTGCATGTCTCCATATATATCTTTCCGAATGATAGGCAGAAAAGCGATTACCAAGTCATACACGAGCCCGTACGTGTTCTGATTCCCGTAAAGATAGTGTGTGAAGAAACTGCAGTGATCCAGATTCGGGACTTGAAGTTGTTTACTACTCTGAAGTCTATGTAAATGTTTATCATAAAAAAAAAAAATTATGAGTTATGAAAACATTCTAGAGCTGAAAATGTCAAGACTTCTCAATCATGGAGTAAGAAAGAGAACGGGAAGCAGATGAAGAGTACTTACAAACTTAATCAGACACTATGGGTCGAGGTCAATTCGGGGTGACTTGGGGAAAGCCAAATATGCTTTGAGAATAGATAGGAGGCATCACAATCTCTGAGTTGTTGCCCACTTAATTTTTGAGCTTAATTGAACTTAACTCGTATCACAGAAACGATGAAAACCATCTTAAGTTATTTACCTGCTTACAACCTGTCTCTTTATGTCATAATACAGCTAAACACGGATCTATGTGACAGTCACGTAATTAGTATGATTTCTGTTCGGATCTTTTCTAAAACGTAGTAGTCCCTAACGAGACTGAAATTTGATCCCTTATAATTTAATTTTTAAAAGTTTCTTGTACTTAGGTAGTTTTATAATTTTGTATCTGGTTACTTGGACTTGATCGTGTCATTTAATTCTTAAAGGGAAGTTTTAGAACTTAATTGCAAAATTTTCGAATTATAAGGTTTGATTTTGTAAATATATGCGAAGTTGTTAAACAGGCGAACTTGTGAATAACTTCGCCTAGGCGAAGTTAACCGTAACTTCGCTTGTATAATCTCTGACCCTATATAAGGATTTTCAAAGGTCAAACGATTCATTATTCACAGATCTAAGCGAACTTATTCCGGCGAACTTAATCAGTTTTCAGCGAACTTGTTGTTTTTCCAATTCTTTGTTCTTTTTTCCAGATTCCGTTTCGATTTCAAGGTTCTTGGTGTCGGTACATCGTGTTGTCAATGCTTATCAAAGGTCGTTTCGACCTGTTTCGATACCTCGGACCGACGGATTTTTGAACCGGATTTTATAGCTTGTTTTTACGTGTTCATGAACAACCTAATCGTCTATATATCCTTAATATCTTGTGTTTGGGAGTTCTTAATCGTCAAAATTGACCGAAACACCAAATTTTTCGATGTTGAATCGACCTTACTGTCGCCGTTTCAGATTCAGGCGAACTTAGGGTTTCGGCGAAGTTATCCGTAACTTCGCCTGAGGCTCAACTTCGCCTGAGGCGATGTTGTGGTGAGGCGAAGTTATCCGTAACTTCGCCTGGACCTTTTAATTTTTTAATTATTAGACGAACTTAAAGATGAAGCGAAGTTGTTCCCAACTTCGCCCCAACTTTAACTTCGCCTATACAGATTTTATCACAACTTCGCACATGGTAACAAGCGAACTTGTGGTACGCCTTATCGTTTATCTAACTTGGTTCGTTTGTTGCAGATATGGCTGCAGTAGCAGGTGCTGGAGGTGACGATGGAGATAATCAGAGGCAATTCTTCCCGGGTCATAACATGTTTATCACCTTAGACCCGGAAGCGAGCGGTGTTGAGGATTACCGCGAGATAATCACATTCCTCATTCGCTCGAGGATATTCCACGCTATCACTACGACTCTGCCGATATCCTTACCCAATATCGAGGATTTCTGGCAGACTGTGGAATACGATTGCCGCGTTGAGCCCCCGGTTATGCGAGCAACCGTCAACAATCAAGAGGTTCAGTTCTCATCTGAACAAATACGGGTGGCTTTACGGTTCGGTGAGGAGACTAGGGATGACCCTACAGAGTTTGTGGCTCCGTTCCGTGATGGAGCGTTTCTCCGAATGGGCTATTCTGGTCCATTAGGTGATACTCAGAGGAGGAAGGGTTTCCTACTCGATCAGTGGCGCTTCCTCATGCACGTAATGATTGTCTGCATGTCAGGGAGGAAGGCGGGCACTGACGGGATGGGTGCGACCATGCAGTCCGCAATGACTGCTCTGACTTATAACAAACGTTATAGCTTCAGTCAGATGGTCTTTTATGAGATCGATAGACAGAGGAGAGCGATGGCCCGTGAGAGGTTCATCATGTATCCAAGATTCATTCAGATGATCTTGAATCATGTTGCTCCCACGTTGCCTCAACGACGTCCAATACGATACGTGGAGAATGTGAGCAAACGTATCTTCGCTCAATGCCGCACATCCAGTGCGAGGAGCAAGCCTGAACTGCGTCCAAGGCATACTCCACTCTTTGGGTACTTAATAAACCCGGGGTATGTGCCAGCTCGTGGGGATGAGTTCAGAGACCCTCAACCACGACAGGTAGGAGCACCTCGAGATGTACCTGCTGTGCCTGTTGTATCGGCTGAGCAGGATGTAGACCTTGATGCTGCATTTGGCGGCCAAGGATTCTTCGATATGGACCGGTTTGATCCGCAAGAAGAGGTGCAGGTCTCTGCTGCACAGGTTCGGGAAGTGAATGTTACTAGAGCAGCTACGACGGTGGCTGACTCAGATCTTGATGATGTTATGGATGAGGCGAGAAGGATGTTGGTGACACGAGAAAGGACGTTAGGGAAGAGAAAGAGGACAGTTGATGATACTGAGTCAGAAGAAGAAGAAGAGGATATTCACAAGTTGATTAGACGTTCGAGACGGGAAAGGACAGGTGCAGGTATGGGAGCTGGAGAGACTTCAAGAGTTGTACGTTTCGCTCCATCCGCACTGTCAGGTATGTCGATTGTTCCTACATCTGTACAGGTTACAAGTTTAAGCGCCGTGGAAGTTCCCGTGGTGGCTACATCAGCTGTCGGCATCCCATCAATCACTACTATCCAGCTGACGACTCCGGAGATTGTGTCTTTACCACCTCCAACGCTTACTCCTTCAGAGGTGGTGGCACAATTTGTAGAGTCGACAGTCGTTGCAACTGCAGGGTTGTCGGTCACGATACCACCTGCGGTTACGTCCACAACTGCTTCTGATGTCCCGGTTACATTCGAGATCCCTGCTGAGTATACTCAAGACACATCTAACATGAGGTTTGATTTCGATGCAACCCTCTCAGACTCGGAGAGAATAGCTGCACTTGAACGGGTCGTGGCAGAGCAATCGTGGATAAACTTTATCCAGACCCAGGCTATTCAGCGCCTTGTAGCAGAGAATCAACTACAGTCGTCCCTCCTGGTTGAACATGGGTGAATTATAGATGCTATGAAGGAGTTCTTGGCATCTCAGGGGGAGACAAGCTGTAGAGGCGACGAGTTAAGGACAAAGAAGAGAAATGATAGAGACGATGATCCCAATGCATCGAAAGGTGCAGGTGGTGAGTTGCCAAGAACTACTCAAGCTCTTGGGACTTCCACAGCTCAGGGGGAGTCTGCAGGTGCAGTTGGTGGTGATGAGGTGGTGATGGTTGATGATGAAGATGATGTGATTGATGCTTTGAAAGAATTAGATGATGATATGCTAGATGATGATGTGATGTTTGATGATGATGTGCTGCCTATTGAGGAGATTGAGAAGATTGGAGCTCAGATTGTGATTGAAGAAGATGTTGAAGAAGGTGAAATAGTAGAAGAGAATGTAGAGCATGACATTCCATGTGTGGAGAAAGCAGATATGGGTAATGAGACAGTAATCGATGAGACTGAATGGGAAGAGCAGCCTAGGTGGAAGGAAGGCTATGCTCAGTGGTTCGTCAAAACGAAGAAACCAGCTGTCCCTACAATGTTTAAGAAGAGTTACAATATTAAAGGCTATGCTGAAGCGAAGAAAGGGATTATTTGCTGGATCTATGATGAGCAGTTGAAGCTCTTTGTGATTAAACGGTATGACGGCGTTCAGTATTTTAAAAGAATGTTAAGGTCGTTGAATACACTGCCGGAATGTGAAGTGAAAGACTTAGCCAGATTGGGGTTAATCAATCGAAATGACGATAATATGGCTAGAGTCATTGAGAAAATTGTATGGAGAGAGAGTATAAAAGAGAAGAAGTTTGAGCTGTTGAAACCACAGAAGGGAAAACTTGTTGAAGACAAGGATAGAGGTATGAGAGCTGATGGAAAACCTTGGATGGTCATGAAGTATAAACCGATCCGGTGCCTGAAAGAAGTACCGATGAAGCTAATGCCCAAGGACGTGCTTAAAGACCTAAAGTGGTGGTATGTGGATTGTGAGACAGCAGAGGCGGTGATGGAAGACGAGGATGAACAAGAGATCCTAAGAGTTTACGATCCGATGCATTTGGTAAAATTATCGCAAGCTGATCTGCAGGTGCTCAATGAGAAGAAAATCTTTTATATTCCTGCTTGGAAGGACGAAGCGAGGAAGTATCAAAGAGTTGTGTCAGTTTGTGTTAGAGAAGGAGTGCATGCATGAAGATACAAGGTTGAAGATTACAAGACAAGTGCTTAAAGATCAAGATATGAAGCTACTGCCAAGGGGGAGTCTGTTGGTGCATAATGTCAGTAGTTCATAGTCTAGTGTCTGTAATCGAGTCTGTAATGTTTAATTATGTTTTGTATGTTTAAGCGAAGTTACTGACAAGTTCGCTTAACAGGCGAACTTGTTAGTCAAGCGAAGTTATGGACAACTTCGCCTGAACATGCCAGGCGAAGTTGTCGTGTATTTATATACCTAGCTTACGGCTTGGTTTGTAATCCGTTGTTTAAGTTCGTGTCAGTAGTTCGAGTTCATTGTAACGTGAGGACGAGAGTCTGTAACAGTGATATTACATCACGTGTTTGAGTTATAATATATAACGTGTGTTCGTTTCCTGTGTTCGTGTGATTCGTGTTCTATACTCGTAATGATCTACGCAGGGATTCCGCAACTGAGTAGACCGAGATATCTCGTGCGATCCGTCCAGGGAACCTACAAGAGCGATTCACCTAACATCCAGGTTAGCGTCTCTACTCCTAGAATAGATATGGGCGACGCCGTTCCACCACCGAGACAAACCGTTCATGCTAGAGCCAACGATGGCATCATGGGAGCCCGATCTGCAATTGTTCGACATGCTGCGACTAATAACCAGAACTGACAAATTCCCTTTCACGTCATGAATTCCATCACAAATTCTGCTCAGTTCCACGGCTTGGATGACGAAGATGCTCCGGGACACCAGTCCCGATTCGTGCGGATCGACGAAACTTTTTATATTAATAATATCTCATCCGACGTCATTCATCTTAAGTTATTCTCGTTCTCACTTTCTGGTCGTACTGCTACATGGTTTGATTCTCTTCCAAACGCCTCGATCGCCACATGGGCCGACTTGCAATCCAAGTTTCTTAGGAAGTATTTTCCTCCATCGAAGGCCGGACGTCTACGCGAGAAAATCCATTCTTTTCATATGGACCCCGATGAGTCCTACTATTCTGCGTGGGAGCGTTTTCAAACACTTATAAGTCGTTGTCCTCAGCATGGCCTAAACGATTGGGCTGTGGTTGAAAAATTCTATAACGGTCTTACTCCCGAAACCCAACAGCGGTTCAATACCGCCGCCGGAGGAAACATGCTCGATAAACTCACCATAGAGGAGGCTGAAGAAATGTTCGAGAGCATTGCATTAGGGGATCAACATACACCGAGTAGAAGGTCAGTCTCGGCTGCCAAGGCCGCAGCCATTTCAGCATCACGTGGAGTGCATCATGTTGATCAGAATACGAGTGTGTCAGCAGATGTGGAGGCACTCAAGAGGGAGATGAAAGAGATTAAGTTGCAAGCTCGTAGGTGCGGGATATGTCGTGGAAATCACGAGACAGCCGATTGTCCCGTTGATTCTCAGGAGGAGGTAGATTTTCTTGCTAATCAAAACCGTAACTTCAGTTCTGGGTGGCGAAACAATAATTCTAACTGGCGGGCAGGTAACAACGGTTATCAGCAACGCCATAATTTGTTCCAAGAACCCGATCCTGAACTTGCTCCTGTACTAAATAGTACTTCCAAGATCGAGGAGATGTTGGCTAATCAATCTCAATTGTTTAATCAGCTCTTACAAAATGATGCCAACACCAAATCCACTCTTATGCAGCATGAGACGTTCTTGAAGGGACAACAGGTCGCATTTCAGAATCTTGAGGCCAAGTTTGGTGAGTTGTCCGCAAAGATTGATCAACGACCCTTGGGGAGTCTTCCAAGTAACACCATCCCTAATCCCGGTCCTACATATTCTAAACCATTTCAAAATTCTCAAGCCAAGGCAGTGACTACCCGAAGTGGGAGAAGGGTCGTTAGAGATACACCAAGTGAGGAAGAAGTTGACGAGGAGTTGGAGATGGAGACACCGCCTGATAAGGTGAACCAGAGGTGAGGCCCAACAAGTACCTCACGATCAGGCGGTGCGATAGTTGAGAAGGAGAAGCAGGTTGAGCAAGAACCGGTGCGCGTCTATAAGCCAAAACCGCCATATCCCGGTCGTCTAGTGAAGAAGAATGATTCGGAGCAGTACTCTAGGTTTCTTGACATGCTTAAGAATCTCAATGTGAACATTCTGTTTATTGAAGCTCTCGCGAATATGCCAAAACACGCCAAGTTTTTGAAAGATTTGCTCACTAATAAAAAGAAACTTGCGGAGCTTTCGACCGTTACTCTTAATGAGGAGTGTTCTGCCGCCGTACAAAACAAGCTTCCTAGGAAGATGACAGATCCGGGCAGCTTTACCATTCCTTGCTTGATTGGTAATCTTCATGTTAGCAATGCTTTGTCCGACCTCGGTGCAAGCATTAACCTCATGCCCTATTCTGTGTTTGCCAAACTTAACGTGGGAGAGCTGCTTCCCACCCGAATGAGTATCCAGCTGGCAGATCGATCTGTGAAGTTCCCAAGGGGAATTGTGGTGAAAATGTTGGTGAAGGTGGACAAATTCATCTTTCCGGTCGACTTTGTCATTCTCGATATGGATGAGGACTCGAATGTTCTGCTCATCCTCGGCCGTCCTTTCTTAGCCACCGCACGCGCTCTCATTGATGTTGCTGATGGAAAATTGACTCTTCGAGTTCATGATGACACGGTCACATTCGACGTGCAGAAATCCATGAGGCATACTCAGCAGCAGGATGACACTCTCTATTTCATCGACACTTTCATGTTGCATGTAGGCGACTATCTTACAAATGTCTGCCAGAGAGACACGTCCGACACCCAGATCATCGATGTGGAAAATCAGTCATTCGAGATGACAAAATTTGATTTTGAGTTGCAGGAGAAAGAGGAGCAGCAGTTACTTGAGACAGGAGGACACGAGCCGATCATGAGTTCCCAAATCTTTTCTAATGTCCTTGCGGTTGAAGAGCGAGAGTTTTCGATCGCAAAACCATCTGTTGAGAACCCCCCATCTTTAGAGCTAAAAGATTTACTATCTCGCCTCGAGTATGCGTTTTTAGGGGAGGGGTCTCAACTTCCCGTCATCATCTCTTCGAGTTTGGAGACGGAGGAGAAGGAGAAGTTGATGGTTGTTCTGAAATCTCATAAGCATGCCATCGCATGGAAGCTTATGGATATCAAAGGTATAAACCCGTCATTTTGCACGCATAAAATTTTTATGGAAGACGAGTTTTAACCTGTGGTTCAGCCATAGAGGAGGTTTAACCCGAACATGCAGGAGGTTGTTAAGAAGGAGGTTATTAAGTTGCTCGATGCTGGTTTGATTTTTCTGATCTCCGACTCCGCGTGGGTTAGCCCAGTCCAGGTGGTCCCTAAAAAGGGCGGTATGACAGTTATCACGAATGAAAAGAATGAGCTCATACCGACACGGACTGTAACAGGGTGGCAAGTTTGCATCGACTACCGCAGACTTAACGAGGCCACACGAAAGGACCACTTCCCGCTTCCATTCATCGATCAGATGCTTGAGCGTTTGTCAGGACAACAGTTCTACTATTTCCTTGACAGTTTTTCTGGTTATTTCCAGATCCCCATTGCCCCGGGTGATCAGGAGAAGACCACATTTACATGTCCTTTTGGCACATTCGCGTACTGACGCATGCCATTCGGATTATGTAATGCTCCAGCTACATTTCAGCGGTGCATGGTGGCCATTTTTCATGAGTTAATCGAGGATTCCATGGAAGTCTTTATGGATGATTTTTATGTCTTTGGGAATTCCTTCGATGATTGTCCGTGTAATTTAGATCGAGTGCTCGCTAGATGTGAAGAAACGAACCTTATGCTTAATTGGGAGAAATGTCATTTTATGGTTCGTGAGGGTATTGTTTTAGGTCATAAGATTTCTAGTGCGGGGATTGAGGTAGATAGAGCTAAGGTAGACACCATTTCCAAACTTCCACCGCCAACGTCTGTGAAGTCTATTCGTAGTTTTTTAGGTCATGCTGGATTCTATCGCCGATTTATTAAAGATTTCTCGAAAATCTCCCATCCGATGATCCAACTTCTAAAGAAAGATAGGCCGTTTGATTTTAGTGAGGAGTGTTTGAGGGCCTTTGAGTTGATTAAGGAGAGGTTAGTGAGTGCTCCTATTCTTGTTGCTCCCGATTGGAATCTTTCGTTTGAGATAATGTGTGATGCGAGCGATTTTGTTGTTGGAGCTGTGTTAGGGCAGCGTCGAGAGAAACATTTTCATCCCACCTATTATGCTAGCAAGACCCTTAATGATGCTCAGGAGAATTACACCACGACAGAGAAGGAACTTCTTGCGGTTGTTTTCTCGTGCGATAAATTCCGTTCCTATCTCATGCTTTCAAAGACTATCATTTTCTCTTATCATGCGGCTCTACGGTACATGTTCGCTAAAAAAGATGCGAAGCCTCGACTCCTTCGTTGGATCCTTTTGCTTCAGGAGTTCGATTTAGAAATTAAAGATAAGAGGGGCTGAAAATGTCGCCGCCGACCATTTGTCACGGCTAGAAAATTCCGACTTGGACAAGACCCGGGAGCAGGGGATTGGTGATGATTTCCCTGGTGAGACTCTACTATATGTAAAGGCGAGTGATGAGGGGTTTCCATGGTTTGCTGATCTTGCGAATTATCTATCATCTGGTGAGTTAGTGCTCGGACTGACTTATTAGCAAAAGAAGAAGTTCTTTGCAGATACTAAATTCTACATTTGGGAGGATCCGTACTTATTCCATATTGGCTCGGGTCAGGTGATTCGAAGATGTGTTTTTGGTGATGAAGCTCGTAGTATTCTTCGACATTATCATGAGGGCCCGACTGGTGGCCATTTTGGTGCGACTTATACCGCCAAACGCGTGTTTGACGCGGGATTCTATTGGCCGACTATTTTTCGTGATGCGCATGAGTTTGTTAGTTCGTGTGACGCGTGTCAGAGAGTTGGCAACATCTCATCTCGAAATGAGATGCCCCAAAACCCCATCCAGGTGGTTGAGATCTTCGATATCTGGGGAATTGATTTTATGGGTCCATTTCCCATGTCTAGAGGGAACAGATACATCCTCGTTGCTGTCGACTACGTGTCCAAATGGGTGGAGGCTCAAGCCCTACCCAGAAATGACGCGCGGGTTGTAGTGGGATTCCTTCGAAAACTCTTTGCTCGATTTGGTACTCCTAAGGCCCTGATCAGTGATCGGGGTACCCACTTTTGTAATGCTCAGATGGATAAGGTTCTGAAACGTTATGGGGTCACCCATAGACTTTCTACGGCCTACCATACTCAAACTAGCGGTCAAGTGGAAAACATCAATCATGGCATTAAGAGGATCTTAGAGAAAACGGTTAGGAACAGTCGCGGGGGCTGGGCTGAAAAGTTGGATGATGCACTTTGGGCCTTTCGTACTGCATTCAAAACTCCTATCGGGACCACTCCCTTTCGGCTAGTTTATGGAAAGGCGTGTCATCTCCCCGTTGAGTTAGAGCATGGTGCGTATTGGGCGTTAAGAGCTGTAAATATTGATTTATCTGCGGCAAGGAAGAGTCGTTTTCTTCAAATTCATGAGGTTGAGGAGTTACGAAACGAGGCATATGAAAGAAGTTGTGGGTATAAGGAGCGGGCATAGGAACGTCATGATAAACATATTAAGGGTCTCAAGGAGTTTAAGTGTGGGGATAAGGTTCTTCTATATAATTCCCGGTTGAAGTTGTTTCCGGGTAAATTAAAATCCCGATTGGCTGGTCCGTTCGTTGTGAATGAGGCATTTCCTTATGGAACGGTTGAAATAGAGGCTGAGGATGGACATTCTTGTAAAGTGAATGGGAATAGACTGAAGCATTATGTTGGAGGTCCACTTGGTGATCGCGAGGAGGAGGCGATCTACCTTGATCCGCACACTCGGGATTTTTCCTGAGTTGTAGAGTTTGTATAAAACTTAGTTACATTATTTTCTTTTATTTTTTATTTTTATTTTGCTTTATTTTATTTTTCTTTGAGTCTTTTTAGTCCTTAGAGTCTGTTTGATGTCTGCTTTGGGTTGTTTTGAGTCTTATTTTGCAGGATTGGATTTTCTCGTTCGTACTCAATCTCCATTTGGACGAGGATTTTTCGAGCCTATCATATTATAGAGGACAACCAGAAGCTGCGGCCGCGAATGAAATGCTATGCGGTTGCATTGGAACGAGACTTTTGAAGATAACTGCATTATTACCAGGGGAGTCTGTTCCAATTTATTGTTTTATTTGCTTACATTTTTTATTCTGCTTTATTTTATGTCTTTTTCTATTCCTACATTGGGGACAATGTAGCTTTTAAGTGTGGGGATGGGAACTGACGTTTTTTTGGTAAAAAAAAAGAGTTTAAAATAATAATAATAATAATAATAATAATAATAAGTTAAAAAAAATAGATTCAAGTTTTACTAAAAAAAAGAAAAAAATATATATAAAATATAAAACAAAAAAAAACAAAACAAAAAAAAAGTTAAAAAAAATGTCTTGAATTTTTAATTATTATTTTTTCTTTCAAATAATGGAAAATGATAGAAAAATTTGAGATTGGTTTTTAAAACTACTATTATATATGAGATTAAATAAAAGATAACGCACTAAGCTTGGGATGTGTCGATAGGCCCAACTAGCTTTGATAGTCCTCTTTAGCAGATTTCTTATATATAATAATTTAAAAAACGGTGAAACCGAATTTCGATGCTTAGGGAGGATTACTATAATCTAAAAACTTTGAGATAGTAAGACTTAGATGCACTCAAACCATAACACCACCACTTGTCCATCTTTTTACGAGCTTAGAAATAGTTATATACTTTAGGGTGATATAAAAAAAGAAAAAAAAAGAAAAAAAAATATTGAAAAAAAATGGAAAAAAAAGTATGTTTTGAAAGTCTATTCTGAAAAGTTGTTCAAGAAAAACAAATGCTTGTGAAGAAAGTTATGTATTGTAAAATGCCAAAGAAGCATTGTTTAAAGTTAGAAAAAGAGGCCAAAGTTGCACATACTAGACGGACTTAGAGTTTACATGTTACCAAAAGATAGTGACTCTGAGGATATACTATTGGGGCTCGAAGGTTCTTAGTCAATAATATTTAGGAATAGCTCGTACGACCTCCACAGGACCATTCATCCATCAAATTTCACCGAGTGCATCTAATTAGTACCATCAATGAGTCCTTAGCTTATGGTGAGTTGTCAAACCAGTTTGCTTTGACTCTAGTTTTTCTATCTCTCTTTGTCTGAGATGGGGTAGGTGTAGCCGTGGTTTTTGAACTTAAAGCGCTTAATGCAATTGGGGGCTTGATAAGCTGGTGGTTGGGTTTAAGTGGACAACAATATCGGCAATCGCAGTTATTGCGTTTATCTGTGCTTAAAAGATAACCTATATGTTTTAAAAACTAGTCTTGAATTCTGATTCCATTGCAATATATATATTTTTCGGGGACGAAAAAGGTATAAGTGTAGGGATATTTGATATGGTTTAAAATATACATGATATTATACAAATATTTCCTACAGTTTCAAGTATTTTGAGCCAGTTTTTTATTGAATATATTTTTATTTGGCTCATAATTGGATTTTAAAGGTTAAATTTTTAAACAAGCTAAATTAAATTATTTATGCTAAACTTGAGACCACAATGGCATCAAAGTAATAATTTGAGGAATAAATGGCCACATATTTTATGGAGTTTCATGTTCACATGCTTAATAAAAGATAAAATTCCACACTACAATTACTTATGATTTTATATTCTTTTTACAAAGTGCAGGAGAGCTCGTTGAACTATTTCAATTGAACTTCAAATTTTACAAGACATATGATATGGACCCATAAGAAGATCAAAGGAAATAAATTACAATGGTCATGGATTAATTAAAAACTCTCATGTGGGCTTAATGTTTTCATTAGGGCTAAAATAAAAACCCTATTAATATTAATAAAGAGAGGGCGGAAGAAAAAAAAACAGAATATATTTTAGATTGGAGTCGGCTACTGTGATCGAGGTTTTGGTAGATAGATCTTGTTTTTTTGGTAGAGAGGGTCACGTGAGGTGAAAAAGCAAGAAGTAGAATATTGACTTTGGTTTTGGTCTATAGGTAAAAAAAGAAAGGAAGCAGAATTATATTAGAATATAAAAAGAGAGTTTTGTTTTGTGGAATTCAACGAAAAAGATAATAATTGGAGTGACGTTGTATTTCTGATTGAGCGTTGGTGACGATAAAGAAGTTAAAAGTAAGCACAGCGGTAAATTATGTGTTCCAACTCCTTTATATATTTTGTCATGAACTTAATTATTTTTGTTTCATACTTTATTATGAGTTTCTAAACTTTTATACTACCTAGGTTTTGGTTGAGTACTAGTTTAAATTAATGGTTTGACGAACTATTATTTGTTTGGTTCATTTGGTATTATGGTAAATGTTTTTAATTGGTTTGGTCATAATATTGTTGAGTAATAGAATCTAGTTTATTGCTTTAATATTTATTCCACTTGTGTTTAATAGTTTTTGGTGATTGTTAGACGCATTATTAGGTTGTCTACTTTGTGTTTTCAACTTGTTTGCGGTTTATGGTCGAAACAACCGTAGGAGTAATTTATAAAAGTTTATTAGATTTTATTGTTCTTTCACTAGAGAGGTCGGGAGGTAATTTAGTGTTGCGTCATCTTTGTCTTTTGCGGGTTTAGGTAATAATTGCACGGGAGTGAGTTATCTTAGGTCCTTTAGATTATTGTGATACAAGTTTTGTTCAAGTTAATTAAAAATACCCTCTTTATATTAATATATATATATTGTATCCGAAGAGACCGGGAGGTGATTTGGGTTTTGGGGTACCGTAGTATTAATATGTAAGGTGAGACTGGGAGGTGATCCAACCTTTAACAATTGAGCTTCACATGTCATTAGAGTTTTAGGGTGCCGTTGGTAAGGCCGGGATGCGATCTAGCGCATTTTTAGTGGTCTCTAGTGTCATATTTTTAAGATATTGTTTTTCAACCAAGTCAAGTTCGTTAGCTATTAATTTAACTAGTAAGATTTCATTACCTAGATAGTCGTTTCTCATATTTGTTTTAAAACCCAATTTTTATAAAGTTTTATTTTTAGTTAATTATTAATTAGTTAAGTTTTATTAGTTTAATTAATATAAAAAATTCTAAAAAAATCAAAAGAAAGTCTAGGTTAGTAATCTTTTAGGTTTAATAATTAGAGTTTACCCATAGTGTTCTAGGTTCGATATCCGTTCTTACTTGCTAGCTACATTGCGACCGGTACACTTGCCGATTGTGTGGTTTTTTAGGTGAATTCGGTATAACTTGGTTATTAATATTTTATACGTTTTTCACACATCAATTGGCAAGCAAAGAAGCCCTTGCCAAACAGATGAACGAAATCACTATGCCCACCACTGTGAAGAAGATGGATCACTATATGCCAAACGAGGTAGAGGAAGGATTCATGCTAGCAAATTTGAAAATAGCCATGATAGGGGTGTGAGACCAAGAAAATCGGACCAACGCAGAAACCCTAAGGAGCAAGAACATGATCAAGAACCTCAACCAGAGGAAAACCGATCCATGAAAAACAAATGGTTCCCATACAACCAATCAATGCAAAACAAAATGGTTCCATTACCCATGCTATAATTGTGGGATGAGAGGTCATACGGCTCGTGAATGTCGGAAACCACCAGCTGAGCATGGTAACGCCGCTGAAGTACAAGACGACGAAGAATGGGATGCTGATGCAAGGTACGCAATAGACGAACATGCATATGTTATTGCGGCTACAACTATTCAGAATAACCGTGATGGGTTCGATGATTGGATTGTGGACTCCAGGTATTCGAATCATATGATAGGAAAAAAAGAATGTTTAGACAATCTGATAAACTATGGAGGAAGTCGGGTCGTGGTGATTGTAGATGACTTAAGACATTAAATCGCTCATATTGGAGCATGCGGTTTACACCAAAGAATACTGGTAAAAGACTAATTCTCAATGGTGTATACCATGTACCATGTATGTAAAATAACTTGCTTTTTGTTCCTTAAGTTACCGAAACCGGTCGTTATGTTTTATTTGGTCCTAATGACGTAAAATTTTTTGGGAAAGTTGAAATTAAGCTCAATACCAATCGTTGAAGGAAGAAAGTCAGACTCAATCTATGTTATCTTGGCCGAAATGGCTTATGTCGAGAAAGCAAGAGTGAACGAGAATGCTGATTTGCGACATCGGCGACTATGCCACATTGGGTATGACAAACTCGAGCTAACAATGAAGAACAAGTGTATTAATGGCTTGCCGGTACTTGCGATTCATAAATCTCGGTAGTGGTGGGTGTCAATTTGGAAAGGCGAGCGAACAACCATTCGATCAATCTAAGCATCATGCTCGACACCTCTTGAGCTGTTTCACTCAAATGTATTTGGACCAGTAAAACAACCATCAGTTAAAAAGATAAAGTTTATTATCACATTTATCGATGACTTTTATCGATACATGTGGACATACAGTACTTCATGAAGGAAAAGTCGGAAACATTTGAAATATTCAAGGAATTTAAGCTTGAGCCCGAGACCATGATGGCACATATTTTAAGTGCTTATGGTCTGATAATGGTTGTGAGTACGTGTCTCGTGAATTTTCAAATTATCTCAAATAACATAGAGTGGCTAGACAACTCACGTGCTCAAACACACCACTAAAAATCCGTGTATTAGAAAGGAAGAATATACACATAGCTGAGCCTACTGGAAGTATGATCCATGATAAAAATGTATTGGAGCGCTTCTGGGCTAAAGCGATGACAACAACATACATGATTAATCGTACCCCTCAGCAAGGCTTAATATATAAATCAGCATTTGAAATACTAAAGAACATAAGACCCAATGTTAGTCATTTAAAAGTATTTGACTATGTATTCTATGTTTTTATACCTATTCATCTTCATCATAAACTCTAGAAGAAAGCCATTCGATGCATATTTATTGGATATGATCAAGAACGGAAGGGATGGCGATGGCTTGATTCGGACTCCAATAAATGTTATACGTCAAAAGAATGTTATTTTTATGAAGCATCTTCATAGTGGTCACCCAACAAAGAAACACTACCTAATTCAAGTGTTCTAGATAAATGTCTCAAGATGTCTACTTTCAATGTTAAGTTAATAGATGACTTAAGTGAAGAACAAGACGAAAGTGAAGGTGAAGCTATAGATACTAATACACATGATGTGACAAATCATGCAAGTACAGCTGAAGGAGCTGAAACGAAGGGAATGCAAAGAAGAACTAGCCAAACAAAGAAACCAAGCCCATGGTCAGGGCCGACTCAACGAATGTGGAGGCCTAAATCAAAATAAGATTTTGGGGCCTTGTTATGACAACTGTTAAAAACTGCTTACTACAAGTTTTGAACTCATGACCTATACTTTAGTTACAAGCAATGTTGGGCTTGCATTAGTTTGGTTTGCACTTTAGTTTGGGCTTGTTTATATCTTGTTTTGGGCTTGTATGTAAATAGATATCTCTTGGATCTCGGTGGGCTTTTGGCTTATGTTGGGCTAGTGTGTAGTGCCTATATATACATTGTATCTAGGTTATTGTATGGTTGGCCATTCATAACCTTGGTGAACGAGATCTTGTGTAATATTTTGCTTAAGCACCAGACGTAACAATATGTGTGTTTTGAAGCCTTTTGCTTGTGTTCTTCACGTGTTTAATCGTTTAACATTGAATCATATCTTGTTAATTTCCGCTTACCAACGAGATAGTTTGATATCACATTGAAAGATCCGGTTAAAGGACTTACAATTGGTATATGAGCCTATAGACCTACTCTAGGCTCGGTGATTGTGATATCATTGATTCAAGGTTGAGTTTTTGTTTGTGGATCGTTGAAGAATTCTGGATTGAAAGAACTATTGTTCTTCGTGTTCTTCGGGGCTGTTGTGACATCTTGGGGAAGATTTGACTTTATTTGGGTATTAAATTCAAATTCCAGAGTTTTCGGGATCTATTATGTTACCAAAAATACCTGATCAAAGTTTCATTGGGATTTTTTGGAAGTTCTCGGGAAGATTTCATTGTTTTCGGCCAAAGCTTTGTCTTTTCGATGTAACTCGCGGGCTCTCGGGCAGTTTTGATCGTTTTTAGCCAACTTTCTTAGTTCTCGGGTAGTTTTGGGTGATCTTGGTTAGTTCTGGTCAAGGATTCAGTGTTCTCTGCTGAGTTTTAGTCATTTTTGCTCAACAAGTAGAGTTTTCGGTGATTGTAGATAGTTCTTGGTCAACTTCTCTGGTTCTCGGCCAACTATAGTTTTCGGTTGGATAATATAACTGGGCCTGATCATATTGGGCCTTAGGATATTTAAGAAAGTATTTGGACTTAATTACTGGACCAGTTTATCATTCTTATTCAAAATGGACCAAATAACAAATGGGTCAACTAGTGCTACACTGCATCAAGAACTGGACTCTATAATCGAAACTGCTACTAGTGTACCCCGTCTACTGTCTCATGAGGGGTTTAGCGAGTGGAAGTTCATGTTTAAAAAGTACGTGAAAATGAAAGATGCCAAGATTTGGAGAAGTATTGTTAGAGGCCCTCAAGTTATCACGTACCAACGTGAAAACTCTAAAGAAGTTGCTGTGAAACCTGGTGAACTATATGATGATGATGATTTTGAAAAGGTTGAAGAGGACGACAAGGCGCTTTCTACTTTAACCATGGCACTTTCACCTGAGATTACCTTGGAATTTAGAGAATTACAGTTTGCTAAGGCACTATGGGAAGCCCTGATTGAAGTGTATGACGGTAATGGGGGCATAAGGAAAAGCCATCAAGATCTCTTGCGACAGAAGCTCAACATGTTCAATCACGTTCTAGGAGAATCGTTGGAAACTCAGCTGCATAGATTTATATCTCTTGTGACTGAGATGAGATCGACTAATATCAATCTGAATGCTGCTGAAACAAACAATAAACTGGTAAATTCTCTGCCCCAAAGCTGGGATATGAATGTTGCGGTGATTAAGAAAAGGAAAGATCTCAACAGGCTAACTCTGTCAGAAGTGATGGAAATCATCAAGGCTTGTGACATGGATGACAAGCAACGTGCCATAAACCATGCAAACTCTTACAATGCAGCTAGCTACGGTGCTTCTTCTAACAATGCACTCATCTCACAAGACAACTTCTCAATGTTTAAGGCTTCTCAAGGGCGGTATACTTAGCAGTATCAACCTCAGAATAATTTCTCAATGTTCAAGTCTGCTCAGGGTCAATTCTCACAGGCACCACCTCAACCAATTCCCGTGTTCTTTCCTCAGTCTGTTCAGCCAACCACCTCAGCTTCTAAGCCCCAGCCTTTGGCTGCATCTTCCAGCCAGTCTCCAAATCAGATTCTATCTATCTCAAAGGAGACTCAAGAAAAATCGCTCTAATGGCAGAGTTCATGGATTGCTACAACGCCTTTCTTGCAGGAGATATAGTTCAACCAGTTGTAGCTACTGATTTGGAACAAATCCATCCCGATGATGTGGACGAAATGGATATCTCCTGGAAAATCGTCATGACAGTCTTTCGTGCAAAGAAATTCACAAAGAAAACGGGCAGAAACAACTGGAATGTGCCATGCAATCAGAAAGTGGGATTCAACAAAGATACTCTAAGATGCTACAAATGTCATGAGTGGGGTCATTTTGCTCGTGAGTGCACTAACCCAGCTAAGAAAGGAAACAGAGAAAGGGCATTGGTCCTAGTGGGAAATGTTAGGGGAGAGAATGTAGCAGGTATGGGTGAAGTTGAGCGAGGTTTGGTAGCTCAACAATTCTCCTGGAATAATCAGATGGCAGCCATCAACATAAATAATCAGACTGCAAACTTTGCTCGTGTTGAAATTGGTGAAGAAGAAAAAGTTGCTGAGGAACAAATTATGGAGCTTCAATTTGCTTTCATGGCTTTCACTCCTTCCAGCTCATCCGAGGTAAGTTCCCAATTATGTTCTCAAGCTTGTATTAATAAAGTAGATCTATACAAATCCCATAATAGTAACTTGCTTAGAGAAATGGAAGGAATAAAATCTGAAAATTTTAATCTTAAGAAAAATGAGAAAGCTTTCAAAGATAAAATTGAAGCACAATAAAAAGATTTTTCTAAACTTCAATATGATTTTAGAATAAAATGTTGTCACCACATTGATGCCAAAAAGAAAATTGCTGAGTTAACTGCTGAACTGGAAGCCTCTAAGCTAGAAATTTTAAATTTAACTAATAAATTTGAAATAGCTGAACTAGACTTTAAGAAATTCGATGGCTTCGGTGCTGTTGTTAACTCCATGATTGAAAAATCAATTATGGTGGAAAAAAAATGCCGGTGAAGGTATAGGGTACAATATCGTGCCTCCTCCATATAATGACAACTATACTGCACTTCCTGCTACCAAAGAGTAGGAAGAAAAGTTTCAAAACATGCAGTATGGTAAACCAGCTGAAAATAGCAAAGACGATCTTGACTCGGTGAAATCCACTGAATCAATTTCAGGGGTGGATGATACTAATATGTTTACTTCACTTGCAGATGAAGTAATTGTCGAGGATTGGACTGATGAGGATGATGATTTGCTTGTTTTAAATAATAAAGATTTTAATTCTCATATTCCTTTAAATTTACCTGCTTTGAGTCTGTGACTTCAAATGTTTGTGTGGGCTATGTTTTTAAGAGCAAAGACAATTGTGTGGTTGATTCCTTTAAAACTTTGAAATCTGGTCGTGTGTCTTTGAATAAATTTGATAAAAATAAGAATCCTCATAAGTATATATCACCTAAGTTTGTTAAAGAAGGAAGTTCAAATGATCAAAAATGTGATAAACCAAGAAATAAGTCAGGTGGTAAACGACAATTGAAGAAAACTAGCTCACACAACAGGTCCAGACAAGGAGTTGACCACAATGAATTCCACATAAAACGTCGAACATGTTTTAATTGTGGCCCTCCTGGTTATATTGCTAGAAATTGTCCACACCGTCCGTATGTCCCATATTATGAATACTATCAGAGGAATATGCCTCGAAATACCTATCAAAGAAAATCAAGGTATTATAAGGAAAATCCCTCTGACGTTACTGGAAAAGAAACAAAGTTGGTAGTTTTAGTCCTCATCAAACCAAGCCTAACACATTTAGGAGAGGTGGTAGAAACTATGTTTTGGTCTCAAGAACCAACTCGGTTTCTGGATCGAAACATGTTAGGAAGACAAAGTCATCTGTGTCTCCCGCTCGCAAACCGGAGACGAAGCCATCCGTTCATACAAACAATAGTAAATCTTCTAAAACTAGATATGAATGGTGGCCTAAATCTCCGGTGATCAAGCTATCAAATTCTATATTAGATAACCGGGAAGACATGTCATGGCAATCCGCGACAAGTCTAGATGACTCAGGTTCACCAAGTGTTACTATGGACTGGGTATCAAACCTAACTGATCTCGCACATCGTGCAGGAACAGCTATGGAGGGATATCATCAGACCTTGGTATGTTGATATTGGATGTTCTAGGCACATGATAGGAGACATTTCCTAACTACACGACATTCAAATCTTTAACAGTGGGCATGTTTCCTTTGCGGGAGGAGATAAAAGGAAGATTACGCAGAAGGTTACTGTAAGTAATGGTGTTTTAAGGTTTGAAAATGTTAGTTTTGTTCCTGATTTGAAACACAGTTTGCTGAGCGTCTCGCAGATATGTGATAAAGGTTTTTCAACCCATTTTACTAACAAAGAGTGTTTGATTCTAAAACCTGGTATCATCATACCAGAGGATTGGGTTCTTGTTAGATCACAGAGAAAAGATAATGCTTATGTGATCGACATGAACAAAAATGTTCCTGATGAAATAACCTGCTTGTTTTCAAAAGTATCAGAACATAATACCATGCTTTGGTATCGTCGTCTTGGTCATGCAAACATTAAAATCTAAACCGTCTTGCTAAGAACAACTTGGTGCGTGGTTTACCTGTCAAAGATGTTGTTACTATTGAAAAATGTGTGGCTTGTGCCTTGGGTAAACACAATCGTAAATCTCACAAGCCAAAACTTGTTAACACCATCTCATCAGTTTTTCAATTGATGCATATGGGTCTGTTCGGTCTCGTTCGTGTTTGGAGTCTTTCTCGCAACTCTTGTTGTCTTGTTATTACTGATGATTACTCACATTTCACTTGGGTATTTTTCTTGTCAAATAAGAGTGAAACTGCAGAATCAGCTCAACTTATATATTAAACACTTCGTGGTGCTTATGGTGCTTATGGACACCGCAACAAAATGGTGTTGTTGAAAGGATGAACATAACTCTTAATGAGGCGGCAAGAACTATGTTGTGTGATTCAAAGCTACCATTGTTCTTCTAGGGAGAGGCTGTTAACACGGCATGTTATGTTCAAAATCGAGTGCTGATCAACAAGTCTCAAATGAAGACTCCATATGAGATTGTATATGGTCACAAGTCCACATTTGCGCATTTTGGGGCATTTGGCTGTCCATGTACTCTGCTGAATCTTGAATCGACTCCAAAGTTTGGGGCCAAAGCTGATGATTGTTACTTCGTTGGATATGCTGGTCGTACTGCCTACAGAGTCTACAACAAGTAAACTAAGCAGATAATGGAATCGTATGACGTGCGTTGGCTGGAAGAAAACGAGACTGATGCTCGGGTTATTCAATTATAATGAACTCTTTAATCCTTTTAATGTATTTCCAGTTGTTGATACAAAAATTTCGAGTGCCGATGTTTCAAATTTTGTTAATGAGGAAGAAGACTTACCTGCTGATTCTCTCATGTCTCCAATGCTAGGTATGGATCCTTCAGAATCACTAGATAGCACCCAACCATTGTCAAACATTCAACAAGAAGACGTTACTGAAACTGTATCTTCTCCAGCACCTGTTGTCAATGCTTCATAAGTTGAGGGGGAGAGTCCGATTCGTCAAATATTTGGAAGCACTCTATTTCCAGATGTCATACCCAATGAATACATTGCCAGAACCTCGTACTCACACAGTACGTCGACATCTGGATGGAAAAACCCTCTTACTAAGATCCTTGAGGATCCATCAAACTTACCTTTCACCAGTCCTGTCCCCGGTCATTTGATTCCAACAAGAATTCAACGAGATCATCCAATTGATAATGTCATAGGTCATCTTGAAATGGGTGTGGCCACTAGAAGTCAGACCGGACACATCAACAACTGTTTGTTCTCATGTTTCATCTCTTAGATAGAGCTTAAGTAAGTGGAAATGGCTCTACAGGAACCAAGCTGGGTGGATGCCATGCATAGAGAATTAAATCAGTTTGATAAACTCAAAGTTTGGAGATTAGTCGAGCTGCCAATTGGAAAGAAAGCGTTAGATACAAGATGGGTTTTCCGCAACAAGCAATATGATACAGGGGTTCTTGTTCGAAACAAAGCACGGCTTGTCGTTCGTGGTTTTCGTCAGGTTGAAAGCCTAGACTACATTGAGGTGTATGCTCCAGTGGCTCGACTTGAGGCTATTCGAAATTTTTCTAGCATATGCCTTCTACATGGGTTTCATGGTTTATCATATGGATGTCAAGATGGAGTTTTTGTATGGAGAAGTGAAGGAGGGGATTTATGTGGATCCGCCACCGGGGTTTATTGACTAAAAAGAATCCAAATCATGTCTACAAGCTAGACAAAGCCCTTTATGGTCTACACCAAGCACCTCGGGCATGGTATGCAACTTTAACGACTCATCTACTGGGGCATGGGTACAAAAGATGAACCATTGATCAGACACTGTTTATCAAAACTGTTGAAAAGGATCTAATCTTGGTTCAGATTTACGTAGATGACATCATCTTCGGGTCTACAAGTGCTGAATTGTGTTATGAATTTGAAGAGGTGACTAAGAAAAGATTTGAAATTAGTTCGTTGGGGGGAGATGGCAACTTTTCTAGGTTTACAAGTTCGTCAGAGCTTGACGGGAATTTTGCTGCATCAAGGAAAATATGTCGAAGACATACTTGCAAAGTTCGAATTTCAAGATTCCAAGAGCCCAACAACTCCTATGGCGGAAAGACCTCTTCTTTCCTCTGATCTTGAAGGGAATCCCGTAGATCATACTATCGGTCAATGATCGGATCCCTGATTTATCTCACCGCCGGTCAATGATAGAAATTACGGTGGAGATGATATTGACAGGAAATCTACATCGGCTGGATGCTAGTTCTTGGGTGATCGACTCATTTCATGGTACTGCAAGAAACAACAAACGGTGTCCACGTCCACTGCCGAGGCTGAATATGTCGTTGCATCAGCTTGCTGCTCACAGGTTATCTGAATGCAACATCAATTGCTGGATTACGGTTTGGAATTTCTTGACACCCCAATCTTTTGTGATAATGATGATGCTATTGCTGTTGTTAAAAATCCTGTCCAGCATTCAAAAATCAAGCACATTGACATTAAAATTCATTTTACTCATGACTGTTACGACCGTAAATTGATTCATCTTGAGCAAGTTCACACTGATAATAATGTGGCAGACTTATTTACAAAATCGGTGAGAGAATCCAGATTTAATGTGCTTGTGGGGTTTCTTAAGATGCTCTGTTTTGATAATTGAGTCTATTTGAAGTTAAATTTGTACATAACTTTTAAAAAAAAATTGCACAAATTTAGGGGGAGAAAACTAAAAATTCAAAAAAAGTGTGTATGTATGTTTTTATTTAAAAAATAAAAAATAAAATAATAATTTTTTTAAAACTCTCGCTTTAAATTATGTCGGTTGCTCAAGTTTAAAGGACATATGCTTGTATACGTTTGGTCCTGTCATCTACTCGTAGACATACAGGATAGCCATTCACCTAAAGACTGAAAGCGACTGGGGCGATTGTGGTGTGTGTTTTATTTTAATTCTTTCGCTTAAAATTATGTCGGTTACCTAAAGTTTGAGGGACATATATGTCTATATATGTTTGGTCCTGTAATCCACTTGTGGACATACAAGATAGTAACTTACCTAAAAACTAAAAGTGACTGGGGCGACTGAATTTTAAAATTGTCTTCTAATAACACAACTGGGAAGTGATATGATTATTCAGTTAAAGAGCTCTTTAGAAGCTTTAAATATTTTCAAATGAAAATTGATCCAACCTTTGGAAAATGATAGAAAAATTGATTCCGTGTGCCTAACGTGTGAAGTTATTAGGCTTAAAAGGCTTTAGAACAGTCATTGATTTGCATGGTAGCTTTCCATGATGCATAAAAGTTGAAATGATATAAACTAAATATGGTAAACTTTCTGTGGAGAGTCATTTTGAAGAAATGTGCATCTCTCCAGATATATCTCTCCAAATGATAGGCTGAAAAGTTATTAGTCATACACGAGCCCGTTAGTGTTTTGATCTCCAAAAATATTATGTCTTTGTTGTGAAATAAAAAAAATTGTGAGTAATATATATATATATATATATATATATATATATATATATATTGAGTTGCTAAATTTCACTTTTCAGAAGCTTAAAGGGTCAAAATAGAGCTACAAGGGTGGGGCATTCAAATAAGTCCTAAACACTCTGAATGTAAGGCATGTAAGTCCGAACAGCTTGTAAGTCCAACGTTCAACCTTAAAGATTAAAATTTTTGGTTATCTATAAAAACCTTTTGATCAAGCACTAGGGGGTTGGAGTCAAGTTGGGGTGATCTAGGGAAAACCAAATACGCTTTGAGAATAGATAGGAGGCATCAAAGGTCCATGAGTGATGTCCATCTAAGTTTTACGCCTAATTGAACCTAATTCGTATCACTGACGCAATGAAAATCATGCTAAGTTCATTATACATGTTACTAACCTGTCTCTTTATGTCATAATAATGCTAAACATGAATCATTGTGAAAGCATCTAAATCAATATGATTCCATGTTTAGATATTTTTTTTAGAGGTGGCGTTTTTATCGAAACTGAAATCAGAACAAAAAAATATTGTTAAATTACAAGAAGACCGAGTGATTAAATACTGTTTTGTTTTGTTTGTTTGTTTTTAGTCACTATTTTATTTTATTTTTACCTCTTAATAACTCTTGTCGAAACGGATGCTACAAGGGATCGTTTTTATAATCATGGATCAAGCCCATGTTGGGTATAGAAGTGATTTTCAGCCCATGTTGCCCACCACTGTGTTTTGGACTTGATGAACTGATCATTGGCTCATAAGCCGTTTTCGGCCCATCAGTGTTTTCCGACCATATTCTAAAAGTTTTGAAATATAAAGGGATTAATTTGCATTATTGGTTTCATCCTTTTTAAAAAAAACTCATATCTGAAAACCTCTCCAGCAGAAAACTCTTGGTATTCTTGTTCTTCAAGTCTTTCAGTTCTCATCGTTCAAGTTAGTTTTGTGATCATCGTTAATTAACAGGTAAATGAATGAAAAGGGGAGCCTTTTCGGTCTATTGTGGATGGTGTATGGACGGAATTGACAGTTGATTGTTACTCATGTTATGTATATTTTACTTGGATATACATTATTATGCTTGTAAGTGTTTGAGATTGCAAGTTTCATCATAAATGGTGGTTTTAACGTTGTGGAGAATATGACCCAGACTTCGAGGAGAAACCCAAAGGGTTTTCCTGGCCGAGATCTAAGTATCTAGGATTCTCGGTACGTTTAACCAAAAAACATGTGGTAAAATTGAGAACTCCTGAGTTCACTAGAAATTTCAAGGGTTCTCGGTTGACTTGTTGACCGAGAACCTATTCTGTGTGACCGAGAACTCCTGTTCTCGGTTTTGAACCTATTTGGACAGAAAACACAACTTTGGACCGAAAACTAACTTAAATTGACATTAATTTACATTGAATGACCAATATTATTTAAAAAATAACATTCTTGGTCCATGTTCTTTAGTAAATTAAATATTTATCCTTATAATATTGAGTGATTGTTAAGTTAAGTGAATGGTTTATTAACTTGACTCGTTTGTTTCAGTCATGGCTGATTAAGCACCATTGAAGTTTGTAGATACTCACTATATTGCTAGATGCTTATATGGTCCACCCCTGGTGCACAAAGAATTCAAATACATGATTGTGGGGCTCAACATGTGCAGGATTTCTCACGCTATACGAGAAACTCCTTTCAGATGGTGACATAGTTCTAGAACAACGCCTCCATTAATCAACGGGGTTCCGGGGGAGTCGTAACAATTGACTTTAAGATTTAAAAGAAGCATGTCGTCGTTTCATAGGCCATCATTCGTGAAGTTCAACTATTCGGCAAGCAACCCGACTATCCAACCGAATATCCCACTAATGTCGTTGCTTAAGTTGCTGAAGTTGCACTAAGAATGGGATATGAATGATCTTACCCTCCAGCTTACAAGAAACTGTTCCATCCTTACTGGAGGTTCTTGATTCACATGTTCTTCACGTGTGTCTCGGGATGAGGGGGGGGGGGGGCTCAGACGAGAGCAGCCACATTCAGATGTCGCCTTTGGTTGCTCTGATCATCGACTGGAACTACAATTACTTTAAGTTTGTGTTTGATGAGATGATGAGTAATCTCAAGGGGAGGAAAAAGGAGATGTTTTTTTATGTACCCGAGGTTTCTACAGATGAATTTTGACTCACACTACCCTGATCTTATCAAATTTGTAGAGACACTCGGTTTGAAAGCCATGGGTCCCAACACCTTTGGGTTAATGAAGCAATGAAGAAAGGGGTAGAAAGTTGTATACAAAGGCCTTCACGAACTGGTCAAGTTTGGAAGGTTTGCTGAGACTGAGGCTACTTCTGCTAGTGCCTCGATTGTTGATGAGCACGTGGCACCTGTTTGGAAGTTCACTGCTTCGTATGAAACCAATTCTGATGATGATGAGCCAGAGATTTCTCCATTACAACACATGGAGACTGAACACCAAGAAGAACAAATTACCCCTACTGCTGATCAGTTGAAAGACTTTGAGATGTTTAAAGATCAGCTCCAGTCGACTGCATTGAAGCCTCCTCAATCTGTCACTTCGACACAAGACATAGATCTATCTGAAGAACCATCCACCGATCTCATTCCAAAAAAAAAAAGAAGAAAGAAAGATCCGAGACCGGGCATGCTGGTTACTGAAACTACACCACCGAGCCAACAACAAGAACATGAGTCAGATTCTACTGAGACTCTTGTTGATACAAGTTCATCACCTGCTGAACCCCAGACTCAAGAATAGAACATTGATGACATTGCTCACGAGTTCGAGTCTGAGGCTGATATTCTGTCTGGTGACGAGCTATCGGGATCGTCCAACCCGATTGGTCAATCAAGTTACAACGATGCTAAGAAGATTGCTCACATTCATGCAATGAAGGGTAAATTTTTGCAGGGTAAAGGTAAGGGAATCACTCTAGATGATGAACCGGTTGATGTACAGTCCAAGGGCGAGTCTTTGAGCTTGAACAAGACTTGGTTGTGAAGGATGAATGCATCCAAGGGCTTGAAGCTAGCAACACTGACAAAGATTTGAAGATCAATGAACTTCAAGCTAACATGGGTGGTCTCACCGCTATGTACTTGGACCTCCAGCAAAAGCTTATTCATAAGTTTGGAGATGAATGTAAAAGCGGTGAGGACGTTGCTGCGAAGACTTCTGCTGGCAGTCAAGGTGGCAGTTCTAGTGTGCGTCCTGCTTTAAATATTGATGCTTCTGAGACACTAGAACAATACCTTGTTGCCCCTACAAGAACTGCTGAACAATCTGAAAGGCTACAAAAGAAGATTCTCATCATGAAGAACATGAACCAGAACATGGAATTTTCTAGTCACCCAGATAAGTTTATTCTTGAACTTCAAAAAGGTTTCTCTGACAAATACAGTGATCAACCAGGGGTTGTGTCTTGGGGCTTTGATGTTGACAAACCCATGTGGTGGGTGAAAATAAGGTCTGGGACTACTGAATATAGTGGGGTCGATTATAAGAAACGGGTTTGTGGGCTGGTGGATATAAAGAAGCAGACACGAATATTCTTGAGCATGATTGAAGATGAAGATACATACCAAGGGGGAGATTGTTGGGCTTGCATTAGGTTGGTTTGGGCTTGTTTATATATTGTTTTGGGATTATATGTAAACCGAGATCTCTTGGATCTCGGTGGGCTTTTGGCTTATGTTGGGCTAGTGTGTAGTGCCTAACTGCCTATATATATATTGTATCTAGGTTATTGTATGGTTGGCCCATTCATAACCTTTGGTGAATGAGATCTTGTGTAATATTATGCTTAAGCACTAGACGTAATAATACGTGTGTTTTGAAGCATTTTGCTTGTGTTCTTCGTGTGTTTAATCGTTTAACATTGAATCATCTCTTGTTAATTTCCGCTTAACAAACGAGATAGTTTGATATCATATTGAAAGATCCGTTTAAAGGACTTACAAGCAAGCTTACCACCACATCAATACATTAATTTGAATTTACTTTACCCATTATAATGTATCTATATATAATGTTTTTTGGACTTGGAAATCTTAATTAAGTGTGGGCCTAAAGCCCTAATTTTTTTTGTTGGCCCACAGATCGGCCCTTCCCATGGTATGCAAACCTTGTTGTTGTTGAAGATGAAATCAAGGAACCAGAAAACTTTTATCAATCCCAATTAAAACAAGAATGGGTCTGTGCTATGGAAGATGAAATTCGAGCGTTTAAATTATACAAAACTTGGGAGTTGGTTCCTAAACAAAAAGTCGTACAACCGATATGAAGCAAGTGGGCGTATAAGTTAAAATGATGAGCCGATGGGTCGATGAAAGATTTAAAACCTGCCGAGTTTCAAGAGGATTTTCACAACAACACGGGTTAGACTACGAGGATACGTTTAGTCCGGTGGCGAAAATTACCACAGTTCGAATGTTGAGGTTACAAGATAATATTTTACGGTTAAATTGAGTAATGAATCGTGACATAATATAATGAGTTGTTATAAATGTTTTATTAAAGTTTGTATTGTTGCAATACATTGAGGACGATGATGCTCAGAAACATGTGAACAAATGCCTTGTTAATGTGTTTGACATTGAAAAGGGTAATGGTATTTTGTTTGTTATATATTTTTATTTATAATGTTTATATTCAAAAAACATGAAAGTGGTTTAAAACCTAATGATGCCACTTTTTGAATGGGCATGAGGGGGGCGATTGTTGCTAGACCATGAGCCAGTACAGTGTGTCGTGAATACATTCGAGAGCATGGATGATAGGAAAAACTAGAACTAAGACATGCTGAAGATCATTATATTTGTGAGTATGGTTAATTAGTTTCATAATTACTAGGCATGTAAACGAACCGAACGAACATGAACGAGGTATGTTGATGTTTGTTTATTTAACTTAAACTGAACAACCGATTAAACACAAACAATTAAACGTATTAGGTTTTCTTGTTTGTGTTCGTTGGTTAAGAAAGTGAATGTGTCATTTTTATTTTTGTTCATTCGTTAAGGGTATAAACGAACAACTCACCAACATAAACGAACGTACGTACGTATGGATATAGCCGAAGTATATGAACGAATATAAACAAATGAAACTTAGTGAACACCAATTAAAAGCAAACATGAATTTTAATCTGTTGGCCCAAAACTTAATAGAGATAGTGATATGTAACTTTAATATAAGCGAACATTAATGGATGTAAACGAACGAACGAACATAAGCAAACTTTCATGGACAAGACACATGTGGTTTGTTTAAGTAAACGGACCGAACCCACACCGACGGAATTAGTAAATTACATTTAAAAGTACATACCGCTGACGAAATTTATAGTTGGTTATGGATTAATTGATTTCCTTACTACTTAGCTTTGAAGCATTTATTTTTATTTGGTCCCTTTGTAATGCATTAGAGATTAAACGATGACATGCTCTCTGATAATAGATCTGAAGAATCATCAACCGGAGTGTAAAATCTTTAGGTAACATGCTACTATTTTTTTTTCACAAATGTATATGACTAAAACTTGATAACATATAAAAGTGTTGTCTACACAAGTTTCCTACTGTAACATCCCGTTTTTCGGGTTTCGGTTAATAAATGAAAGTATGGGTTATTAGGAGTTGGGCTAGTGTTGGGTCAAATGGACATGGGTTATGGACTTGGGTTATGAAAGAAAGAGGAAAGGACCATGGGCTTAAGCCCATGATCCATATATATATATATAAACACTTAATACCCATTTTTATTCATTCACACATATTCCATACACCTCTCAAAACACCCACTTAAGCTCTCTCTCTCTCTCTCTAGCCGAAATATAGAAGAAGAAACGGATCCCGACCCAAGGTATGATAGTATTTTGTTGTATGAGCTTAAATCCGTGAGATATAAACACGAAACGACGAGCCGACACCGTTAAACCGTTTAAGTCACGAGATCCGGGTGGAATCGGGTATAAACCGAACCTATGATGAGCTTAGGGGTCACCCTAGCTCATATCTAGATCAAACGAGACGAAAAACGGTGAAAAAACGGTGGAAAACGAGTTAGATCTCGTTTTTCCGGTGAAACAGCGTTTTTCCGGCGGCGGCGCCGGAAAGGCGGCTGGTATGAGGTTAGCGTGTCAGAGAATGTTTCCGACATTCTCTGACCTAACCCTAATTCGCTAAGGGTAACTAGAGAAGTAGATGTGATTCGCCAGCCGATTCGCTAAGGAAAGATTAGCGAACAGGCATGTAATTCGTTAAGGAAATAAGGGCGAACTAGGCCATTCGCTAAGGCCATTCGTTAAGGGAGGGACGAATGAACCCTATTCGTTATAGGGTTCATTGGTTGACCAGATCAGTTCGTTAAGGTTCAATTCGCTAAAGGGACCAGTTCGTTAAGATGCCTGATTCGTTACAAAGGCAGATTCGCTATAATGGGTAATTCGTTATGAATTCCCATTCGTTAAGGACTGAGTGACGAATCAGAACTTTGAAAGAATGACAGAATGGTCCTGGACTTAGAAAATAATGATTTATTTACAAAGAAGCCATTGGATTTTATGTAGCAAATTATTTAATGATTCAAAATCCTAATGGAAAATATGTAGCAAATTATTTCAGCTTAACCCCAGCAAGGGGCTCTGCCCCTTGGACCCCACTAGGGGCTACCGCCCCTAGAACCCCGCTGCCAGGGGCGCTGCCCCCGGACCCCCGTTCATTGAGGGTAATAATTAAACTAGAAAGACGATTTGTGTAGTGATAGTTTACTGAAACGTATAATTATTATACAGTTAGTCGTGCACAGCTCAAGAAGGGAATAACCGTAAACGGTGAACGCAACCGCATTGAGGTGAGTTTCTAGCCCCACTTCCTTGTTATGTTTTCGAGGCTGTGCGCATACTCGATGTGATAGTTAATACACTTACCTTAAGTGGTAAGTGTATGCCTTGTATGTTTTATGTATGATGATTGCTTGACGGTGCAGGAACGATCTTCGGATATTGCATGTACCGTCAGGTGGTAGCTAAAGATGTGATTGCCATGTATGATGTAAGATAAGATGCATGTATGAATATATATGATGTGTACATAATGTACGTATGATATGTTAATGGTACATGAACGCTCTTCGGAGATTGCACGTATTGTCAGGAAAAGCATTTAAGAACAGGTATAGTATGAAGCTATGGATGAAGGGTACCGGACCCTAATAATATCCGAGGATGAAGGGTACCGGACCCTAATAATATCCGAGGATGAAGGGCGACCGGATCCTAATAATATCCGAGGATGAAGGTTGACCGGACCCTAATAATATCCGAGGTATGTAGGGTGAAACGCCCTTTATAATGTATGGTTAGATATGAATGTGTATGGACGATTGCTGATCATGATATGTATGTAATGCGTACCTTCAGGCACGTATATGTGTATGAAAAGTAAGTTATGTGATTAACTAGAACTCACTTAGCGTAGCTGACTTTTAGTATGCACGCAGGCAAATAGGTTGAGGCAGCTTGCGTGACTGAAGACACATGGCATGGAATCGAAGATACTGGCATCTCGAGGAAATGTTGTGATGTTTTAAAGACTATGTTTTTTTTAATTGTCTACGAATGTTTTATAAGACATGATTTGAGGGTTATGTAAAATGTTATGGTTGAAGTTTTATTATTCCGCGAAAGTTTTTATTAACTCTGATATTTAGAACTGCGTTTATGAGTAAATCCAACGTCCAAATATGAGGTACCGGTAACGGGGCCTTACACCTACATACTCATTTGGTTGTTATGCTTGCAGGAAAAGGAGATATTTTGAGTTTGACAATTAAGAGAACTAGAGAAGTGGCATTTAGGACAACTAGGATGACAATTAAGAGAACTACATTTTCTAACCGTTGGACTAGAACTTCTTGCAAATTATAAACCATTTGAATTGGTGTGTTAATGGTAATGCGTTAAAGTTGTTAAACCTATGTCTGTAGATTCTGTAAGACTGTAACATATGAGTTATATATGTCATTAGTAACAAACTTTGCAGGCTGTATATTTTCTTTGTTAGCAATTCAGATTTCAAACAGTACTAATGCATGTGAAGTTATGGGTTGGCCCGACCCGACCCGTACATTTTTATATAATTTTATTGTTGGAGTTTGATTAAGTAAAAACTTAAACTGTAGATTAGTGCAAAATGGTAAAATCAATTTGACTTTTGAAAGTCAAACGCAAGTTTTGTTGACAGTATTCGAACGGGTATAATTTAGGATACAAGAGAATTGCTTAAAATTAATTGTACAACTTTTATTTTAACCAACTGAAAGTCACATAGGTGCATGGTGAATTTTTGTAATAAAGTATTGTAGTAATCATTAATCAATTTTGGTTATAAGTTTTGATTATGGGACAACTTTTAATGGGGTATACGGGCAAACAATTTGTAGAAAGGTTAGCCTTACAAAAAGAAACTTTTTTTATTCTGAATGGTTCAGAACTTTGGTTGCAAGTATTTAGGCTGGCTTAATAAACCAATACATAAAAACTAATGGGTCATTTTAATCGCCGCTACATAGTGAGTAACCATTCATAATTGTTAAACCTTAGTTATATTGTATTGTAGATAGTGACTACTAATTTGGCTATGCCAGATGTCGGTACCATAACGAACCAACCTTTTACTGGCCGGAAATAATACAACTACTACAAAAACGACTCATTTACGCATACGTGTTGTATCCTACAACATTTAATAAAATTATAATAATAACTAAAGAGCTAGATGTTCAAATTTTTTTATATAGAAATATGAGTCGATCTAAACATATTTAAAAGTTGATCACAACCTGCTAACTCGTTTGGATAAATGGATTACACTATTCGTTACATGATCATGAATGTATTTTGTTAGCTATAGGGTTCATATTTTTGACATAAATAAGTATATGAGTTGTGCGTGGGTTGACGCAAGGGTTTCTTATGTATTTTACAAAGTAAGCCTATATTCTTATACATATCTACATCTTATGTATTTACATGTCACTTCAACTAAAAATAAATTCTCACAAAAAATATTAATTTTATACAATTATGTCTTATTATGCATTGAACATTTTAAGGTCTACAAAGTTTACCACAATCACATTTGATTCGAGAATATTGGAACTAAAATGCGCACATGCAATACTTGTTGTGTCAATATAGTTCAAGATTCCTACCTTTTCATGTTGTTGGTACGAGCTAACCATTACACCTCCGCTCGGGTGAACTTCACAACGCAAAAACATGTCTTTATGATAAACATGTTATTGTTACTTGTCGTATGCGTTTTTTTGTTCAATTATGATACAAACTAAATCATATACAGTCGATGCAAGAGCCAATAATGGATGGAACTCATACGTGCCATACAATTAAACTACTATGTCTATTTTTATATGGACAGAACAAAATGTTTAAAACCAACAATGTCTTGCCTGATAGTACACAACCAAAATTATTCTAACATCAGTTGCGACACCTTATCCAACTCACCCGTTATATAATGTCATAAAGTTGTGACTTGTTCACAGTTAACTCGTGAGATCCAATTCTAATAGTTTTGTTTCTTACTCAACTAAATGATCATTTATTCAGTTACACAGACCATTAGTCCATGTGTCTAATCATGCGCCATCAAATTTAAGTCACGCCCTTGCCACAACGCCCTAAACAGTTATTGACTAAATTCCCATCGCATCACCCTCGCGCCGTAAACTGAACTCATACCAGCCGCATCCCCATTGTTTCCCGCTGCAGCGCGCGAGCACACTTGCTAGTGTGTGTATATATATATATATACGATTAGGATCATGTGAGAACCATTTTAAAATCGAAAATTTTGATAACCATTTTGGACGCCAAAAAAATTCTTTTAAGAAAAATAGAAAAAATTATAAAATGAAAAAAAATGCGAAAATAAAAAAAAAAGTAAAAAGACCAAAAATTGTTATTTTTCATCCCGTTTCATAAAAAAATAACAACAAATAAAAAATTATCGGTTTAGCAAATTTATACATATATGTATAATACTTATATTTTTTTAATTTTATACAAGTTATTGTTTATACACATGTGTACAAATAAGATAAATGATAATGTACAAATGTGTAGTAAATTAGTTTTTTTTTATGAAACTGAGATGAAAAATAAAACTTTTTGTTTTTTTTAGTTTTTTTAAATTTTCATTTTCTTTGTTTTATAATTTTTAAGGGGTTTTTTGTTGCCCAAAATAGTTATCAAAGTTCTCAATTACAAAAAGTTCTCTTAGGATCATTACCATATATATATATATGTGTGTGTGTGTGTGTGTGTGTGTGTGTGTGTGGTGTGTGTGTGTGTATGTATGTATATACATAGGGGTGAGTTATTATACAATAATGGCTTATCGTGCATTACGTACGTGACCTTCCAGAGGGTTAGATTACAAAATTCACGGTGGTAATTTCGTAAATAAGCCAAATTAGTTCATGATCAAATTCATCGATTACAAAACCATTCTGAAGTCCTTGCTCTAACTCATCCAAATTTTAAACCCTAATCAGAGCTTAAAGTATGAAATTTCTAAAGTCAAATACCAAAATCAAAATCAACATCGTTGAACATCAAGAATCTTCAAAATTGATCAAAAAATGATGATTTAATCAATTGAATTGATGTGTAGAAGGATTTAGAATCATCAATCGATTATGAAATTGTAGAAATAATACACTCAATTGAGATCTGATTAGGGTTTAAAATATTACGCTTAAACGTTCTGAACAAAACTGAAGACACTGTGTACATTTAACCGTTCTAACCAAAACGAACACCTTTAAACGTTCAAGTTTAGAAGTTCAGAACAGAAAGTTTAGAATATCAAAACAGGAGATGGTTAAACTTTTTGTTCTAAACCTAAAACATTTTAGCTTAATCTTAATACATTCAATGTTAAAACCCACTACTCAAAACTCAAGATTGAACAATTGAAGCTTCAAATTGATGATTAATTGGAACGTTCTGACCAAAACAAACACTTTTAAACGTTCAAGTTTAGAAGTTCAGAATACAAAGTTTAGAAGTTCATAACCAAAAGTTTAGAAGTTTAGAACAAAATTTTTAGAAGTTCATAACAAAAGTTTAGAAGTTCATGCTTAAATTCTAACATTCAAGGTTAAACTAAAACGTACAGGCTTAGAACCTAAAACGTTCAAGATTAATCTTAATACATTCAAGGTTAAAACCCACCACTCAAAATTCAAAATTGAACGATTGAAGCTTCAAATTGATAATTAATTGGATCAATTTCAAGATTACTTGATCAATTAGGTTCATCAATTTTAATTTCAATTTAATCGAACGATAAACAAACCTGTGAACAACAATAGGCGACAATGTATGATGACTGTGGATGATGGTTTCGTCGGTGGACGAAATCGTTGTACGATGGCGGATTGTTGAATGGTGACGGTGAAGGTGGACGGAAACGATGGAAGCAGTGGATCAGAGTTGATGAAATTTACAATATTGCCATAATGTGTTTTTTGAAATCGACGGTGTAGGAACTCGCATACGTAATGTACAATCAGGAATTATTGTATTGGATCATATATATATATATATATATATATATATATATATATATATATGGCGAGGATTCTAAAAGAACTTTTTAAATTGAGAACTTTGAGAACCATTTTGAGTCACAAAAAAACCTCTTAAAAATATTTAAAAAAATATAATAAAAACGTAAAACCGAAAATTTTAAAAAGTAAAAAAACCAAAAAAACTTTTATATTATATCCCGGTTTCATAAAAAAACCTAATTATACACATATGTTTATTTGTATTTAATCTCGATATACATAATGTACACATATGTACATTATCATTTATCTTAGACAAAATGGCAAAACTAGTCCTTTACGTTTGAACGTGTTTTCAATGGTCGTCGTTTGACAAAAGAAATAGCAGAAAACATACGTCATGTTTCAAATATCTTTCACATTACGTCCTTTGACACTAACCCCGTTAATTTTTCTCGTTAAATCTTGTCATGTGTAAAACATGAGAGGGAAGTTTTGTAATTTTTCACTTAATTTACTAATCAAAACTAAAAAAATAAAAACATATCTGGATCCAGTTAAGCCATGGCTCCCTCCTTCCTATGAGTCCTATCAGAAGTTCAGAACCTCACCTCCAAAATCCACCCGGAGCCACCGTACACGTCACCACTAGTAGACCACTTCGAACTGCTACCGGAGTCTCTCCTCTTATTAATCTTCAACCAAATCGCCGACCTCAAAACCCTAGGCCGTTGCTCCGTCGTTTCTAAAGGATTTAATAATCTAATTCCTCAAGTTGAAAACGTGGTCGTTCGTGTCGACTGTGTAATATCCGATGACGATGCCAGCGCTGCCCCGGAACTGCCGATAAACCATGTGGATCGGCTTTTAGTATTGTCAGACTTGTAATTAGCGGATTTGTTAAGCCTATTTAAGAAATCAGACAACTTTTAGGTCCTAAACGATTGAATTCCAATTCATCAGCGTTATCTATATTAACACCGGCGACGTAGACGACGACAATGAATAATCAGGTGATTTCACTCGTCATTCACCCTTGCAGGTTCAAAAAACATCAAAGATATCAATTAGCTTGAGGGAAGCAGATCTAGGTTTCTACGTTCTAGAGATATGGTGGTTAGATGTCGAATTTAGGATTTCCGGTGAGGTAGGGTGGAGATAGTGGTCATGTATGGTGGTGGTAGGATGATGGTGTTGATGGTTGTGAACCTCACCGGAGATATGGTTGTGTATTCTTTTCTTGACGGTGTTGATGGTTTTAATATTTAAAATGTTTTTAAAAATAAATTGGTTAAAAGACCAACTTGCCCTTATGTGTTTTACACATGACAAGATTTAACGAGAAAAATTAACGGAGTTAGTGTCAAAGGACGTAATGTGAAAGATAATTGAAACATGACGTATGTTTTCTGCTATTTCTTTTACAAAAGGACGACTATTTAAAAAACGTTCATACATAAAGGACTAGTTTTGCCATTTTGTCTTTATCTTAATTGTACGTATGTGTATAAAGAATAACGTGTATCAAACTAAAAAAAATAATTATTATACATGTGTATAATTTTGCTAAACCTATATTTGTTTTTTCATTTTTTTTATTTTTTATAAAACCGGGATGTAAAATAAAAATTTTGGTTTTTTTACTTTTTTTATTTTCGCAGTTTTTTGTCTTATAAATTTTTTTATTTTTTTTAAGGGTTTTTTTTGTGGTCTAAAATGGTTCTCAAAGTTCTCAATTTCAAAATTTTTTTCATATGATCCCAATCCTATCTATAATATATATAAACGAAACCTCTAGAATAATATATGTCGCGATGTGATCGCTCCCCCTTTTTTTGATGTCATCAGATTTGTTATTATGAGTATATAAATGTAACACAAGAGTGAAGTTGAAAGGTAACACAAAAGTGAAGTTTTTATATATTGGTGTTGAAAGGTAACACAAGAGTCAAGTTTTTCTGAGTATAGAAAGTTTTTGCAATATGATTAAAAATCAATATGGAAAAAATTTTAAAGTTTTTAGAAGTGATAATGGTACTGAATTTGTTAATCTTCAAACACAAGTTTTCTTTAGAGAAAACGGAATTTTACATCAAACTTCTTGCACTCATACTCCTCAACAAAACGGCATAATTAAAAGAAAACATAGATATTTGCTTAATGTTGCTAGGTCTTTGTTATTTGAAAGTGTAGTCCCTTTATCTTTTTGGTCTGAATGCATTCTAACTTCCACATACTTAATTAACAGGACTCCTTCTCTGTTTTAGAAGGTAAGTCTCCATATGAGTGTTTTTTTGGTTTTAGACCCTCTCTTGGTCATTTGAGAAATTTTGGGTGTCTTTGTTTTAGTATGATTTAAAATAATAAAGATAAATTTGAAAAAAGAGCAAATAAATGTGTTTTTCTAGGGTATTCTTTTTTAAAAAAAAGGGATATAAATTGTGGAATTTGGATACGAAACAAGTTTTTTTCTCTAGGGATGTTAAGTTTTAAGAAATTGTTTAACCCTTTAAAGATAGTAATATTCAAAATGCTTTTGAAAAACCTAATAATATTTCTGTCACTTCTTTAAATTTCTTTAATTTGTTTTTTGATGAAACTCAAACTTTCTCAAGTGAATACACACCCGATGATGAGGGGAGGGCAACTAGCAGTACTTACACGAATGAATATCCACCTAGAGTTAGTCATCAGATTGAAGGCGGGGTTGTAGATCAACAGCCTCTCAATCTTGATGATAACCCTAGTGAGGTAGTTTATAATGGGAGTACAAATGCAGAAAATATCTCTACTGAGGGTAATCATAATAATACTCAAAATAATAGTCAAACAAACATGAGGAGATCTTCTAGGGAGTCCAGGTTGCATAAATCATTAAATGATTATGTTAGTGAAGGTAAGGTAAAGTATGGGTTAGAAAGAGTGCTAAATTACTCCAACTTGTCCAAAGAAAACTTGTGTTTTACCTATGTCCTAAATAAAAGCCTTGAACCTAGAAATTTTAGGGAGGCATCATCCGACCAAAATTGGATTGATGCTATGAATGAAGAAATGAATGCCCTCAGTAGGAATAATACTTGGAAAATTGTTGATCTTCCTGTTGGAAGAAAACCCATTGGTTGTAAATGGGTTTACAAGATTAAGTATAGGTCTAATGGTGAGATTGAAAGATATAAAGCTAGGTTGGTTGCAAAAGGTTTTAATCAAAGAGAGGGAATAGATTTTGGTGAAACTTTTTCACCTGTGGTGAAAATGATTACTGTTAGAACTATAATAGCATTAGCTGTTAAAAATAGTTGGTCTTTATTCCAACCTGACGTTAATAATGCTTTTTTGTATGGAGACCTTTATGAAGATGTTTACATGACATTACCCGTGGGTTATTTCTCTAAAAATGATACTAAAGTATGCAAGTTAATAAAGTCTTTGTATGATCTAAAACAAGCCCCAAGAATGTGGAATGAAAAATTGGTTGGCGTTCTGCTTGAAATTGGGTTTGAACAAAGTAAACTGGATCATTCTCTGTTTGTTAAAGACTTTAGGTGATGTTATTGTTATACTTTTAGTTTACGTTGATGATATCGTCATCACGGGAAGTAGTACAAAAAAAATTAATAATATAAAAGAGTTGTTAAAAACTAAGTTTCTTATTAAAGATCTTGGTATACTTTAATATTTTTTAGGGATAGAAGTACTATACTCTGATTTTGGTGTGTGTTTGAATCAAAGAAAGTCCTGTGTTGACTTGCTTGCAGAATTCTGTTTAACGGCGTCTAAGCCTATTAATACCCCTATTGAACAAAATCATATTGTAACAACATTTTGTGAAAAAGACATATCTCCTCAAGAAAACATTTCAAAATATCAAAAACTTATTGCTAAGCTCATTTACTTATCACACACTCTTCCAGATATTTCTTATTCGGTTCATTTTTTGAGTCAATACATGCATAGTCCAACAAGTTCACACTTGAGACTTGCAATAAGACTTTTAAGGTATTTGAAAAATCACCTGGACGTGGCGTGATGATAAGTAAAGGAGGAGACTTTGAATTACGGGCCTTTGCAGACTCTGGCTGGGCCAAATGTTTAACTAGTAGAAGATCAGTGACAGGGTACTGCCTTTTACTAGGAAACTCTCTTGTTTCCTGGAAGAGTAAAAATCCGTTATCTGTTTCACGATCTTCAGCTGAAGTTGAGTATCGGTCAATGTGTGCAGCGACTGATGAGGTTGTATGGTTAATTAATTTGTTAAAAGAACTAAATATGCATGTAAGTTTGCCGGTTAAAATGTTTTGTGATAATTCAGCTACTATATCCATAGCTGCTAATCCGGTTTTTCATGACCGAACTAAACACTTTGAAGTTGATCTGTTTTACTTGAGAGAGAAAACTTCAGATGGAACCATTCGGGCTGTTAAAACTAAGACTGGGGATCAGTTGGCAGATATTTTTACGAAATAGCTGTTTCCTGTTCAACATGAGTATCTATGTGGAAAATTGGGAATGCTGGATATGTTTGAGAAATGAATTGTGGAGGGGTGTCGAAAGGTAACACTTATTTACAATTCGTTATCAGTATTAGTTTTATATTATGTGTTCTAATATGTTGTTTTGTGATTATGTTGAACGAGTGATGGTGCTCGGTTTAAAAGTCAGTGGGCTTTGGGCTTACTTGTTGGAGTCTTGCAAGGTGCATGATATTGGGCTAGGAGCTTAAAAGGGTCAGGCCCAGATCAAAGCTAATTAGAGTTAAGGCCCAACTATTGTTTGTGGTGACATATAACGAAGGGTTCTCTCCAGATTTTTAATAATACACTTCATTTGTTACATATTATTTTTTCTCTCTAGTTCTGTATCTCCAGAGTTAGGAAGTTTGTTATCGAATAAGAAGATTTTGATTGTGTTTGTAACAATTGGTTTTAAAGGTCAAAAGATTCATGCTCTTAGATATTATCATTCAAGATCTCATTTTTATCTTCAAAGGTTATAAAAGTTTTGGGGGGTTTTGGATGTGTGATTCAAAAGTGATTATGTGATACTGATTAACTAATATATTGCATCAGATCAAAGTATTGGTTATCGAATTTTTTTTTTAATAAAACAGATTTTGTGTTTGTGACAAGTTCAGTTCAGATTTTTTGAAAGATGTTTGCAGTGTTGTACGCATTTTTTAGTTGCAAACGTGATTCTATAAAAATGCTACAACGGCAATATTGATAATAACTTCAGCCTCATGGCTGATGTTTAGCTTACAATTCTTTTCCAATGGACCAAATAAGCACAAAGTCTCAACAGGTAATAATAATTATATCCCCTGCCCACCCCCTAATATTCAAATCTTACTCTTGACTTGTCAGGTTGAACAGATTAATTTTCAACTGCAAAATTGATATGATTCTTTTTGTTTCTTATGAGAAATTAAATTTTAAATTAAAGCTAATTAGAGCAAATTGCACAAAATGGAAACCAACTTCACATTTCTTTTTATGATTTTAGAAACCATCCAACAATTGAAAATGAGTTGGTTTGACTTGGCGAGTGTAAGTGTATAGTTCTCTATGGGTATTTAATTCATATAATAATATATATTAATTTGTAAACATGATGCCAAACAAACCTACACCACCAATACCACACTTGTAGCTGTAAGAAGAAACCATAAGTGATGTTGCAACTATAATTCGTGATAGAGAAAAATAGCATTTGCCTCCCTGTGTAATATTGTCGCGAGATGGATTAACCACTGAAAATGAATTTGCGAAGGTTGTACCGTTGTTAAATTTGGGCGGGCATAGTCTGTGCCCTTCCGTCAGTTGACCATCCATTTGACCTGTGTAATGACTAATATGCCCTTTTCAGATGCGCAATTAGAAGATCTGCGTTTTATATAATTCACAAGTGTACCCCGGAAACTTATTTCCCCCCGAAATTTAAAATAGCCGTTTTTTTATAAACTTTTCACCTGAACCGAACCCGAAAACAACCAAACGAACCGTTATATTTCATTTTTTTTGTAAACTTTTCACCCGAACCAAACCCGAAAACAACCAAATAAATCGATGTATTTCATTTTTTTATAAACTTTTCACCCGAACCGAATCGATATATTTCATTTTTTTTATAATTGAAAATGAGTTGGTTTGACATTGACTTTGCGAGTGTAAGTGTATAGTTCCGTATGGGTATTTAATTCATATAATAATATATATTAATTTGTAAACATGATGCCAAACAAACCTACACCACCAATACCACACTTGTAGCGGTAAGAAGAAACCATAAGTGATGTTGCAACTATAATTCGTGATAGAGAAAAATAGCATTTGCCTCCCTATGTAATATCGTCGCAAGATGGATTAACCGCTGAAAACGAATTTGCGAAGGTTGTACCGTTGTTAAATTTGGCGGGCTCAGTCTGTGCCCTTCCGTCAGTTGGTGATCGGACTGTCATTTTTCCCAGCAAGCCGGTTTTCCAAGCTCAAGAAAAAGATAGTAAATAGAATGGCTCAGATATATCACCTAATTGTGTATATGTAAAAAGTCTAAAACACCCTCCAACTTAACGGAGGTTAACGGAAAAAACTGACGAAAACAACGGTACAACCTTCGCAAATTTATTTTCAGTAGTTAATCCATCTCACGACGATATTACACAGGGAGGCAAATGCTAATTTTCTCTTCGTGATAAAAAACATGTTGCTATCTTTATCCGGTGTCTCATGATATTGCACTTGGAAAAGACCCAAAATTGTTTTGCTAACGTAGCTGCGTATTTGCTTCTAAGTTATTGGAAGCCTAACTGATTTCCGTACATTATGCTACACACATAAGTTGTTCTAATTTCACCTTGTATGTAAGGGTAACAAAATGTAATGTTATAGTTTTAATGATGGTTTAAATAAAAAATTTAAGTAACGAACAAAACAATGTGTGTCTGTCAACATGATCCGACATGCACACCTCAAAGATTATGTTTAAGTAATAACCTAAACATATCATACCAAAGAATTATATATTCATAATAATATATATATATATATATATATATATAATACAAATAAACCCGTGTGACACTCGGGCTAAAAGCTAATATATGTGTGTGTATATATATATAGAATTAACTTCTTTTGAGAACCCCTGTGAGTTTTAAGAACTCGAAAGAACTCAAGGTAACAATTTCTTTTTTTGAATTTTTTTACACATGTAAGTGTAAGTAACGTAAAAGAAATTACAATATTTTTTTACACACCAAATCGACTTATTGCACATGTGTAATAAAAATTTAAACTTGTGAAATCATTAAAAATACTTAATCTCTTTCCTGATTAATTTTTTAATCAGATTTATTCTCAGCCACATATTCAATACACATTTAATTGATTGTGTGGTCCATATTGAGTTCTTAAAGTTCTTACAACTCATCAAGTTCTTAAAAGATCATTCTCATATATATATATATATATATATATATATATATATATATATATATATATATATAGGATCAGGATCATGAGAGAACCTTTTTAAAACTGAGAACCATTTTGGACCATAAAAAACCTATAAATAAAAAAAATCATAAAATAAAAAAAAACACAAAAATCAAAAAAGTAAAAAAACCAAAATTCTTATTTTTTCATCCCGGTTTCATTAAAAAAAACTCGGTTTAGCTAAGTTATATACACATATGTATAATGTATACATATATGTACATTTACATGTTTTTTTGTACACATGTGTATAATTTTTTATAAAGGATATTATACATATGTGTATATTACGTAACTAAAGATTATATAAAATTATACATATGTGTATAATACAATGTTTTTATTTTTGTTTTTTTATTTATTTTTTATTTTCTTTAATGAAGCCGGAATGAAATATAAGAATTTTAGTTTTTCTACTTTTTTAAAAATTTTATTATTTTTTGTTTTATGATTTTTTTAAATATTTTTTTATATATGTTTTTAGTGGTCCAAAATGGTTCTCAAAGTTCTCAATTTCCAAAGGGTACTCTTAGGATCTTTACCCTATATATATATACATACATATATATATATATACATATATATATATATAGGATTAGGATTATGAGAGAAATTTTTTGAAACTGAGAAATATGAGAACCATTTTGGACCACAAAAAACCCAAAAGTAAAAAAAATCATAAAATAAAATAAAACACAAAAATCAAAAACGTAAAAAAACTAAAATTCTTATTTTATCATCCCGGTTTCATAAAAAAAAACTCGGTTTAGCTAAATTATATACACATATGTATATTATATACATATATGTACATTTACATGTATTTTTTGTACACATGTGTATAATTTAAGATAAATGATGCTGTACATATGTGTATATTACGTAACTAAATATTAAATAAAATTATACATATGTGTATAATGCAACGTTTTTTTTTTGTTTTTTTTAATGAAACCGGAATGAAATATAAGAATTTTGGTTTTTTTACGTTTTAAAATTTTTTATTATTTTTTTAAAAGTGTTTTTAGTGGTCCAAAATGATTCTCAAAGTTCTCAATTTGCAAAGGGTTCTTTTAGGATCCTTACCATATATATATATATATATCAATTTGTATTCATATATTTTTTTAACTATTAATTATTCATCATCATTTTATTTTTATCACAAAAATGGTTTAAAATTACGTGCCAGTTATATATATATATATATATATCAATTTGTATTCATATATTCTTTTAACTATTAATTATTCATCATCATTTTATTTTTATCACAAAAATGGTTTAAAATTACGTGCCAGTTAAAAATTATGATTTTGCCAATCTAGTTATTTGTGAAATTCCAATTAAGTGTTCTATGAACATCTTTTTACCAGTTTATATTCTTTTATTAAAAATATCCTATAACACTTTTAATATATTATTTGTTATACACCCTATATGTGGCTGTCAATTTTTATCTCATATTTAACAAAATTTCAAAATCAACATATTCCTAAATATACTTACAATATCTACTCCCACCATTATACCTGGGTAAATAAATTAACATACTAAACAAACAAATCATCATATTATATATACACCCAAAAATCCCTACACTATGTGCTTTTTTTTTATTAACGTTGCTTTAGTGACTCTTCAGAAAAACAACAATCCCAAGTTCTTTAACTGATAAGCGTCTCAATATGCCTCAAGTATTTTCTCAACACATAGTCTATGCCGCAAATTTAATCCTTATACATAGCAACACCACTTTCTGCTTTGATGGATCCTCACTGAACTTAGAATCCCAAATTCTTTGAATACCAAGTTTAGCTTCAAACTATTTGTAAGAATAATCATAACAAATAACTCAATTAGTTAATTATATACAAAAAATATAATTATAATATTAACATCGTAGATGTCACACCCCGACCAAATGCGGAACATGCCGGGTGTAACATATTGATTGGACAGTAGCTCAAAAGACACTAATTAAAGTGACAATAATTATTTAATTCATTTATATCAAAACAAGTACACAATTATAATAATAAAAACAATTACACCATATTTATTGTTTGGATAAATATCCCAAGGTAAAAACTAATATCTTCAATCTTGATCAATGTAAATTACTTGTACCTGTAGCATGTATAATAATAAAGTTTGTCAACACGAATGTTGGTAAAAATACATAAGTTTTAGTTGATATACATATATAGATAAAAACCACAATTCATATGTTAATGTTGAGCACCACAATTCCCATGAAAAATGTAAACAACTAAATAGATGTGGACCCGTTCTTAATGATACAAAATCAAAGTACTTGGATAAGTGTAAGATCATACTAGATGAGGATGAGATACCAACCACCAAAGATAAAATAAGCAATTAAGCACATAAAGCATTATCATAGAGCATGCAATAATCACACATAAACATATATTGAATTGTGTTATGAATAGATGAATAAATAAAGAGTAATTTAAATATGGTATACATGCCACCCCCAAAATTTAAAAGATAAAAAAGGGGGATATCTAAAATCACTTGCTAAGTTCCTCGATGTTCCACGCGAAGGTTTTTCTTTATTTATTTTTTTTAGGTTGTAACGTCGTCTTCGTGGATGGCTTAAATGACGAAAAGCGAAAGAGGATTTTTGTTGCGAGACGTAAACGATGCGGAACCTATAATAATTATCGGGGCTTAGAATCTAATCTCACTATCAACGCTCGTGTTGAAAATTAAGAATTCGCATGAAAATGTTTTTCTTCAAAAATATTCTTATGACCTTCTCGTTTATAACACAAATTATAACTTTCGGATAAGACAACTATCAATTTACTCTTTAAAACGTGATTCAAATATCTATAAGAAAATTTTATATTTATTAAAGCAGTAACTTTTACATTTTAATAAACATAGGCCTTTTTCTTTACAAAACATAAATTAATTTCCAATATAAAAACAATAACTAATAAAAAAAGAGCTTTTTTTTTTGTTTTGCTTTATGCCGATGATGCAATGATAGTTGGGAAATGATCAAAGGTTAATGTGGAAAACGTTGCGAGACTTCTGAGGTGTTTTAATATATGTTCTGGTTTAAAAATAAACATGAAGAAATCTGTTATGTTTGGTTGCAATGTATCAGATGGGGATGTTAGCATGATGTCAGGGGTTATAGGATGTAAGAGTGGAAAAATGCCATTTTTACACCTTGGTATTTTAGTGTGAGCGAACATGAACAAAATAAACAATTGGAATGGGATTGTTGAAGTTTTTGAAAAAAGATTGGCTACTTTGAAAGCTAATTCCTTGTCTATAGGTGGTAGGGTGGTGTTGATTAAATCGGTTCTCGAAAGTTTACCGGTTTACTATTTTTCCTTATTTAAAGTTCCGGGTAAAGTGGTGGAGAATTTAGAAAGGATTATGAAAAGGTTCTTATGGGGTGGTTCGAACAATACAAACAAGATAAATTGGGTGGCTTGGGAGCGGGTGACAACTACGAAAGAAGAAGGTGGGCTCGGTATCTCGCGTCTAAGGGACATAAATAATTCCTTATTGGCAAAATTGTGTTAGAGGTTTAAAACTGAAGGTGACATCCTTTGGAAACAAATCATATTGGCAGTCCACTCACATGGTTCAGGATGGGAAACGATACCATTTAGAAGCAGCTATGCAAGTGTTTGGAAGAATATGGCAAAAGTGGTGAACAATCTAAAGTTTGAAGGAAGTAAAATGGGAGATTTAATAAAAAGGAACTTTAGGAGATGGAAAAAGGCTTTGTTTTTGGACAGATATATGGGTTGGAAATTCTAGCTTAAAGGATGTTTTCCCCAACCTTTATAAACTGGAGAAGAACAAATTCTGCAAGGTGAGTGATCGGTTTTGGCGGAACGGGTGGACCTTCAGCTGGGCTTGGGAGTGGTCAAGAAATCCTAACTCAGAGCAAGAAAGAAAGGAATGGAAGAAATGCTTTCAACTATTGTGTGCTGCAAATTGGAAGGGGGGTGTAGATGGTTGGCGATGGATGGGAAATAAGGAGGAGGTTTTTTCAGTGAGTTCGGTCAAGAAGTTTTTAAACAAAAATAAAGTTTATAGCCTCAATTACATCATGAGATGGAGTAAGTGGGTTCCGGCTAAGTGCAATATACATGCTTGGAGAGCAGAGATGGATAGAATTTCGACGAAGACGGCGCTCGAAAGAAGAAACATTTCAGTGGTAGATGACCGATGCCCTCTATGCGATTCGGGACGCGAGTCGGCTGATCATATCACTACGGGGTGTATTGTGGCAGCGGTGGTGTGGGATCATATAAGTCGTTGGTGCAAAGTTCCTCCTATATTCGGGTTCACGGTTAGAGATTTGTTAGACCTTCATAAGTCTATTGATTTGGGCAAACTTGAGAAGGAAGTTTTTCATGGGATCGTTATTATTACTTGTTGGAATATTTGGAAGGCGAGAAATGAAAAGGTCTTTGAAGGCAAACATGTAAAAATCGAATAGATTATAGGGGAAATAAAGTCGAAAGGGTTTCTTTGGTATAAGCATAGAACAAAAAATAGACATATAGATTGGACGAATTGGTGTAAGTTCTCGTTAATGTAATTTTCCTTGTCGTTGGTAACTTCCTCCGAGTGTGGAGGAAGTGATTTTCGGTGTTTTTTTGGTTGTTTATAAAAGTTTACCGTTCGAAAAAAAATAAAAAGAAGAGCTTGAAAGCAAATTTACCTTTCATTTCAAACGTGATTTACGTTTGTTTTATAATTAATAAATAATAAGTCTTGAAATTTTGCTTTGGCTACATGACAAGTCTTGGGATGGATGCAGAACCAAATAGATATTTTTCTTTGGTTAAACCTTAGAACCCGTCCCAATTTCAAACAGAAAGTTTGATATTATTAATTGAATCAACGTGAAGGATTGGGCTTTAATTCAGAATGGAAAAACTAGTATATTGAATTGTTCAATTACCTTAAATTGTGCCTAGTGGAGACTGGTGTCGTCACCGGAAAGAATGGCGTTAGCGTCGGCGGCTGAAATTGATAATGCCGGATCTGATTTTGAGTGAGGGAGAGAAATAGTAAGCGTGTGGTTCGATAACAAGCCGAAAGTCTTAATATATAATATTACAAACGCGTTTTATAATTTTGGTAACCCGAAATCTTCGTCGGGGTTTTAAGACTCGAATAGGAACGGTTAGTCGCTAGCTGTAAAGGCGTCATTCAGATTGCTCGATTCTCGTTTAATGGCCGCGAGTCAACATAGGTAATTAATTTCGGTGGTTTCCATTGTCAGCATGTGCTAAAAGTTCGCCGGAAAGACAAAGGATGTCGTCGGCGTTTAAGTTGGCAAAACGTAAGTGTAGTTTTAGGTTTTAAAATTTGCACATTAGTCCCCAATCTTCATTTGTATTTAATCTATTATTTACAAAGTTTATCCTTCAACTTTCATAAAACTACTACTTATTAATAGCTAAAAATTTTGCAACTTGCGACTAACGTTCGGACGAATTAATTTTCACTGGCTGTCAATTTCCATATTTACATGACGATGTAACGCGTAATTGGCTCATTGACGCGTAAGGATGGTCAATTTCGTGACTCCCGGCAGATTTTATGGATAAAAAATCATCGAGTCGGGTTTTCGGGTTCGAAAATTGACGAATGTTATAGTAGAGACTTGATATTTACTTTTCTCGTTTGTGTGAGCTCTTTGTGTGCCACTTCACTACGTGTGTATGCTACGTCTTCAATCATTGAAGTCCGAAGTACAACTTCTCCTACTTCCAATGTAATATTATTAAAACCGAAATAATGTAGGTAGTAGTTATGGCTCGTTTACTAATGAATGGGTCAATTTGGGTTTACTACACCTAAAGACAAAGTTATAAAAAATTGGAATGTCATGTGTAACATCCGGCCCCTTGCACCACCAATATTGTCCGCTTTGCACCCGAAGAGCGCACAGATTTGTTTTTGGTTGCCTAGGTGGAGACTTCCGAGGAGGTCACCTATTCTGCTACTACTTCTAGCTGAGCACGCTTAACTGGAGAGCTCTCCTCTCGTTCACTACCATTAAGCCCAAAACTCGTTGGTGATTTATGAGGCGGGGCATTTACTTATGAACCAAGGATCTCTCTTGCCGACGACTTATGTGGGATTTGCCTAGGATGTTACAAACAATCCCCCTTTGGACTCATCGTCCTCGATGAGGTTTGCCTCACCATCCCATCCAGAATGTGAGATTTGCCTAAGGTGTACCTTACGACACCCCCAGGGACTCACCGTATCTGATGAGGTTTGCCCCACCATCCCGAACGACAAAAGAGTGGCTCTGATACAACTAGTAACATCCGGACCCTTGCACCACCAATATTGTCCGCTTAGCCCACGAAGAGCTCACGAATTTGTTTTTGGTTGCCCAACTGGGGACTTCCCAATAGGTCACCCATCCTGCTACTACTTCCAGCTGAGCACGCTTAACTGTGGAGCTCTCTTCTCTTCCACTATCATTAAGCCCAAAACTTGTTGATGATTTAATAGACGGGACATTTACTTATGAACCAAGGGTCTCTCTTGTCCACGGCCGATGTGGGATTTATCTAGGATGTTACATCACGCACATTAACCGTTATTATCCTACACATCCAGCCTTATACCCTACACATAAAACAATAATAGTAATACTGAAATAAAACAAATTAATAAACCTACAAAAATCTCCACAAATCCTACACATACATACCTACATAGTATAACTTCAAAATATACGGTTTCCTAGCTTGTTTGACATACTCCATAGTGCGTATACAATTTCATAAACATTCCTGCACACGTAGTATATGTCACAACATATAAAATAAATAAGAGATTAAATCCACATAATGTCAAATAAACTCTATGGTTTTGTAAACCCAAAATCAATTTACTTATACCAGCACACATAAATCAAACATGTAAATTATAGTTCTTCACAAACAAAAGTCCATGTAATGTTTAGAACCAACATTGAAATGTTAGCAATTTGTGTACTTCTAAATCTCCCAAACGATACAAAGAACTACACTATTCAAAAATTACTTAGGCAAAAAAAACAAAGTTATAATATATAATATGTAACATCCCGAAATTTCTAAGATGATATTAATTATTTTATTTAATAATTGTGTGAAGTTTACTCGGGTAAGAGGAGAAATAATTAAATAGAGTAGGAGTTAGTATGGGTCAGGCTAGTGTCGGTTATAGATATGGGTTATGGACTTGGGTCATGAAGGAAAGAAGGATGAGACCATGGGCTTAAGCCCATGATCCATAATTATATAAACCTTAAATCACCATTTAATCCTTCATTTTCTCATATTCCATACATCACCAAAACACACACTTAGCTCTTTCTCATCCTACTCTCTCTCTAGCCGAAACGAAGAAGAAGAATAAGGAGAATTGATTAATGACCTGAGGTAATGATAGTAAGATGTTGTTTATACTCAAACCCGTTAGATTTAGTCACGAAACGACGAGCCGACACCGTTAAACCATTTGAGTCATGAGATCCGGTTGGAATCGGGTATAAACCGAACCTAAGATGAGCTTAGGGGTCACCCTAGCTCCGATCTGGATCGAACGAGATGAAACACGGTGAAAACGGTGCTGGAATACGGTTTTCCGGCCACTGCATGATTTTCTGGCACGACGGCGCCGGAAAAATGGCGCGGGAAAGGCGGCGCGGGTATTTAATGATGTCAGAGAATGTTTTCGACATTCTCTGACAAAACCTAACCCTAATTCGTTATTGGTGAATAAAAAATGAGCTTCAGTTCGTTACGGAAGAACCCTCGTTCGTTAAACTAGTTCGTTAAGGAAGAATAACGAACTATTGAGCAATTCGCGATGATTTCCAGTTCGCTATGAAAGACCACTTCGCTATAAAGTGTAATTCGTTAAGATGGTCCATAAATGGTGATTCGTTAAGGTATAACGAATCATAACTCCATTCGTTATAGAATTCTAATTCGTTAAAGAACTTAATAACGAATCAGATAACTGGATAACGAACTAAGTTTACAAGAATGGTAGAAATGGTCTCTGGACTTAGAAAAGAATGATTTAATTACATTTTAGCCCTTGTACTTTGCTAAATTATGAAAGATACCTATAAAGGTTAACGAGTAACGATTAACTAATCGGGTAATGATTCAATGAAGTAAAACCGGCTTAAACGCGTAAGACTAATTGAGTAGCAATGAGAGTGGCTAGAATAGTATTTAATATTGCAATTATTAAACAGTTAGACGCGCACAACTCGAGAAGGAATAACTATTAGCTGAAGAAGTAACCGAGTTCAGGTGAGTTTCTAGCCCCATTTCCTTGTTATGTTTTCGGGGCTGTGTGCATACACGACGTGAAGTGTGAATACACATACTTTAAGTGGTAAGTGTATGCTATAGATGATATACGAAGTAGCTATTATATAATGCTTGTCGGTACGTGAACGATCTTCAGATACTGCACGTATCGTCAAGGATAGTGACTGTCAAGTGGTTAACAGTGTGTCTGATTGTTATGATGTGACTTGCTTATTGTATAAATAATGTGCTGGTAGGAAGTTGGATATAGACAAGTAGATGTAGAGTGTGATAGAAGTGGATAGGGGTCTAGTAAGAGTGTTAAAGTGGCAAAGTGGCATAACGTTATTCGTTATTAAAGTGGCAAAGTGGCATAACGATATTCGTTATTAAAGTGGCATAAAGTGGCTAAGCTGTAGGGGTAATTAAGAGGATAAGTTGTAGGGATAATTAAGTGGTTAAGAAGTAGCAGCTTAGACAGTGGTTTATGTGTCTTCGGATACGTATATGATGTATGTAGTGGTTGTATGACAAGTTGCTTGATTAACTAGAACTCACTCAGCGTAGCTGACTTTTAGTATGCATGCAGGTGAGTAGATGAAAGAGCTAGCATGAGGATGGCACATGGCATGGATTGAATGTCTGACATATGAAGTTAGAAGAAATGATGTTTTAATATGATGATTTTTGTTATAGTAACAAAGAAAAGATTTAATGTTTTGTAACGAATGATTTAAGTTAGTGTTTCCGCGAAAGTTTTAATAAACTCTGATTTGTAGAATTGTGTTTATGAGTAAATCTGACGCTAAAGTAGGGCTACTGGGAACGGGGCCTTACATAATATATCCTCAAAAATTAAACCTACACAAACATCCATCTACGCTTGTAGTTTTTAGGTTAAACTATAAAGTAACATAAATACACATTTTTAAGTTTGCCATACATAGTCCTACACATGATCACACAAACATAAATACATGAACTTACATAGACCTACACAAAATACAGATTACCTACACACTTTATTGTGTTAAGTTACACAGTCCTACACAAAATGGATATTGGCCTACACATGAACTCGCATAAACCTACACATGAACTCACATAATCCTACACTTAATCAGATCACATGAACTTACATAGTTATACACACATAATACTTAATACTTTTAGATTTTACACAATGAGCTTACACTATCATGCACAGTATATAGATTCACTATGAAAACCGCACATGTTACAATGTAGAAAACCGTATGCAGTGTAGGTAAAACTAGACAACCACATTCAAAAAGGATCAATGTAAGATATATCATGATTGCATGCTAAACCTATTTAAAAGAAACAGTGTAGGGCTTGAAATATTCGTTATTCGCTACAATTCTATCACTTTTCCTTATTGTTTGAATAACAAAATAATGAACTTGCATAGGTCTACAAAAAATAAACTTACACACCTTACTCTGTGAACATACACAACCCTAAATCTACTAAAATCCAATCTTTTTTTTATTTTTTATGAAATCCAGTTCTAAGAAGTCAAATTTGTGAATGGATCCATTAGTCTGTGTAGGTTTATATCAACACTCTTATCCCCAAATTCAAAGAAATTGGCATTAAACAAAAATAAAACTATTTTTTATCCCAAATTGATAATTCAGTCAACTAAAATTATGTTCAAATTATGGATGTACGTATCTCAAATATCAAAGAATAAAATATAGGCTTCGCGGCCTCTAATTAGGTTTCGAGATCTCAATTAAAACATCAAAATTAAAAAATCAAGAAATTGTTGCAGGTTTCGAGATCTGAAGTAAACCATTAAAACTAGTTGAATCGAAAAACACTAACATTCACATTAACGTCGAAGTCCTTATCGCACCAAACTGCAACACAAGTTGAATTAGGGTTTAATCTTGAAACGAACCTTTTAAATACAAACAACACAACCTTCAGCAAACACGGTGTCGATTTGGACGAATCAACAACCAAGATCTAAATATTTTGTGTTAAAAATTTTTGCTCGTGTATATGGTAAACGAAAGGAAGATGTTTTAGGGATTTTGTTTGGCATTAATTAGTTTTCCTTATTTACATATGTAGTCAAATTACAATAGTGTCCTTTTTGTTTAAAAACATTAAAAACCAACTATATTTATAATGTAAGGCCCCGGTCCCGGTGCCCTACTTTGATGTTGGATTTACTCATAAACACAGTTCTAAATATCAGATTTAATTAAAACTTTGGCTGAATAATAATAAAGGTCAACAATTCATTGCAAACATTCATAACTTGTCTTTAGAAACATAACATAAAGCATAATATCAAATCATCATGACAAATCTTCAGATGCTAGCCTATTCAGATCCTGCCATGTGCCCACCCCCCTCAAGCCAGCTGTGTTAGTCTATTTACCCGCATCATACTAAAAGGCAGCTACACTGAGTAAGTTCTAGTTCTAGTCTGTCACACCCCGACCAAAGGCGGCGGAACATGCCGGGGTGCAACGTGATTGGACAAATACACAAGACACTATTAAAGTGACAATATTTAATCAACTCATTAATTTCATTCAATCACCAAAGTAACACATATTGTTCATACAAATAACATCAAAACATAAGAAATGGATATTGTTCATTCTTCTAATAACCTAGCGGTATCAAAATAGAATGACGTCTTCAAACATCAACTCAAGTAATAATTAAACCTGTAACATGCATAAAATAACATTTTTCAACACGTATGTTGGTGAGCAATTTCATAGTTTTGAGTATATATAATATGAATGAAATCCACAAACGTGTATGAGACTATAAATAAAAGCATCAATCATGGTATATAAAACATATGTAAATGAGGATCCTTTCTAATCGGTAAGAATATCGACATACTTGGATAATGAGGCCCTATTCTACTAGCACAAGGCTAAGTAGTTAGGGGAGCGTATGATCATACTTAATGAGGCTCAACAACAACATAAAAATAAACACTCGCGCACGTATAGCATATGAGACATATAACACACAATAGAGCAAGTATTCTAGCATCATATACCCTAAAGTTTGTGGTTTGAGAAATGAGTATAATATAAATCATTTTTGTTTGAATAAGTATGCATGTTACCCCCAAAAGATAAAAGTGAAAACGAGGGATGAAATGTACTCACGTTAACTAAGTAACTTGAAAGATTGATTCGCGAATAATCGGAGATCGGGTTTAACAAGCAAGACCTAGATTAAACGGGTCTTAAGTTAGTAGGTAGTCTTGGAAGGGTTTAAAATAAAAGATGACAAGTAAAGTAAATAAATGAAGTTTATGGTTTAAAAATGTAAATACTTGGGAAATTAAAGACATGTTCTAAAAAGTAAGTTTACTCGAAACCGGGTCTTGGTATTTCATTCATAATTATTACTCAACCTATGTTAAGTAACTTACGTGGGTTATAATGCACTAATGCAAGACCCTTTAGGTATATGAACACCAAAACAAGGTTTTAATCGAGTGTTCGGATTTGTTAACTTGGGTCTAGATAATTAACTAAACTCAAAGTTAACTTTCCAAAATGTTTTGAGATAACTCAATAAAATCGAAAGACTTAACCAAGTATATAGTTCTATTATGAAGACCCTTAACGTCCGTTAAGTGTGTATTTGGTATCACCGGTCCAAGCTTTTTATAAGATCAAGTTGGATACCGACACACCAAGTAAGTTGATGAAATACTTAAAATTAGCTTAAAATACATTCTTGAAGAAAAGATGAGTTTCGATGGCTAAAAACACACTTGTGTCTTAGGCAAGTGAACTCGGTTTAGTTCGGTTTTGGTTCGGTCCTTGACTCGGAATGATACCGAGGATGGTTGCCACATACCCAAATACCATAGAACTATCAAAATGGTTTTAGAAGTTACAAGGTTCAAATCTTTCATAAACATGTTTATTTAACTATTTTAAACAAAACTAGTAAACAAAACTATTTAAAACTAAAGCTAGTAAACAAGAGTTCGGTCTTGGTTTGGTCTTGATTCGGGTCTAATCTCGGGATGAAACCGAGACTAGTGACTTCATACCCAACACCATGAAACTCTTTAAACATGAATTAAAACTAAACTACTTACAATATAAACAAAAGCATTAAAGGGAAATACTATAAACAAGACTAGTAAACAAGAGTTTGGTCTTGGTTCGGTCTTGATTCGGGTCTAATCTCGGGATAAAACCGAGACTAGTGACTTCATAACCAATACCATGAAACTCTTTAAACATGAATTAAAAGCTAAACTACTTACAATATGAACAAGACTAGGAAAGCATTAAAGGAAAATAGTATAAACAAGAACTACAAAGAGTTCTATATTGTAAGTAGTTTAGTTTTAATTCATGTTTATATAGGGAAGGAGTCAAACTTGTTTTCCTTGTTTAATATCAATACTTGCATGTGTTTTTTTTTTAAAAAGATTTAAATAATACAATCTAGTAACAAATCCAAAAGGTAAGAGGTGATTATGAAACATAAAAATCCAACATTTTATATTAGTGAAAGATTTGGTTTACAAATCGGGTCGGGTTTTGATACAAATACAAAAAAGATCGAAAATGACGAATGTTACATTCTTCTCTACTTTAGGAAATTTCGTCTCGAAATTAAGAAGAATCCGTAATAAATAAGTGCAGGTACTTTTCCTTCATCTCGTCTTCTCGTTCCCAAGTAAATTCAGCGCCACACCGTGATTCCCAACGGACGTTAACTAAACGGATGCGGCTACGTTTGGTTCGTTTCTCATCGCGGTCCACGATTTCAACGGGTTTTTCGATCATTTGCAAGGTTTCATCGATACGTACTTCGTCGAGAGGTATATGGAGGTTACCTTCGGCTAAGCACTTTTTGAGGTTTGAGACATGAAAGGTGGGATGAACACCGGCAAGTTCTTGTGGTAAATCGAGTTTATAAGCCACTTTTCCAATCCTTTCGAGGATTTTGAATGGGCCTACAAAACGGGGTGCTAGTTTTCCTTTCTTTCCAAAACGGACTACCCCCTTCCAAGGGGATACTTTGAGAAGGACAAAGTCGCCAACATTAAACTCGAGAGGTTTTCGCCGTTTGTCGGCATAGCTCTTTTGGCGACTTCTAGCAGCAAGGAGATTTTTGCGGATTTGATCGATACGATCGGTAGTGTCTTGAACCATCTCGGGATCGGTGATTTGGGCTTCACCAATCTCGTTCCAACAAATCAGAGAACGACACTTACGACCATAAAGATCTTGGAAAGGAGCCATCTTAATGCTAGAATGATAGCTATTATTGTATGAGAATTCAATAAGTGGGAGATGAGAATCTCAATTTCCACCAAAATCAAGAACACAAGATCGAAGCATATCCTCGAGATTTTGGATTGTGCGTTTGGATTGGCCGTCAGTTTGAGGATGGTAAGCGGTGCTAAGATCGAGGCGAGTGCCTAAGGCTTCTTGAAGCGATTTCCAAAAACGGGATGTGAAACGAGCGTCACGATCAGAAATGATGGTCAATGGAATACCATGGCGGCATACAATCTCACGAACATAGATTTGAGCTAGTTGTTCAATGGAGTACTTCTCGCGGATCGGGATGAAGTGAGCCGATTTGGTTAATCGATCAACAATGACCCAAATGCTATCATTTTGCTTTTGAGTGGGAGGCAATTTGGTGATAAAGTCCATAGCGATGCCTTCCCATTTCCAAACGGGGATAGGAGGTTGCTCGAGTAAACCAAAAGGTTTTTTTATGTTCGGCTTTAACCTTTGAGCAAGTAAGACATTTCGATACATAAAGTGCTACGTCCTTTTTCATACCCGGCCACCAATAAATAAATCGAAGATCGAAGTACATTTTATCCGCACCGGGATGTATGAAATATCGTGACATATGAGCGTCATCGAGAATGAAAGTATGAAGTTCATCACGATAGGGAACCCACAAACGGTTGAGGAAATAAAGCAAGCCATCGGGTTTGGTTTCAAGTTGAAGTTCGGCTCCACATGACATTTCATAATACATATTGCCTTCATCAATGGAGGTGCATTGGGCTCGATAGATGCGGTCTTGGAGATCGGTTTGAATGATGATGCTATGAAGCAGAACGGATTTGACATTAACTTTATGACTAAGGGCGTCGGCTACAACATTCGCCTTACCGGGGTGGTAGCGAATTTCGCAATCGTAATCACTAAGTAATTCGGCCCATCGACGTTGTCTCATGTTGAGATCTTTTTGGTCAAAGATGTGTTGTAGACTTTTGTGATCGGTGAATACAACACACTTTGTGCCATAAAGATAATGTCTCCAGATTTTGAGAGCGAAAACGACGGCACCAAGTACGAGATCATGAGTCGTATAATTCTTTTCGTGATCCTTGAGTTGCCTTGAGGCATATGCGATAACTTGACCTCGTTGCATGAGAACGCAACCGAGACCTTGGTTAGATGCATCGCAAAATACCACAAAGTCGTCGTTTCCATCGGGAAGGGTTAGGACGGGAGCGTTGCAAAGCATATGCTTTAGAGTTTGGAAAGCTTCTTCTTGTTTCGGTTCCCATTTGTAAGGTTCTCCTTTATGAGTTAGTGCGGTGAGGGGTAACGCGATTTTAGAGAAGTTTAGAATGAATCGCCGATAATACCCGGCCAAACCAAGGAAATATCGGATTTCCGTGGGTGTGGATGGAGTCTTCCAATCTTTTACGGCCTCGATTTTGGCGGGATCAACATGAATACCTTTATCGTCGACGACATGACCCAAAAATTGAACCTCTTTTAACCAAAATTCACATTTGGAGAACTTAGCATAAAGTTGTTCTTTTTCTTAGGAGATCGAGAATGGAACGTAAATGACGTTCATGTTCGGCTCGGGTTTTGGAGAAGATAAGAATGTCATCGATAAAAACAATCACGAATTTGTCCAAGAATGGTTTGCAAACACGGTTCATGAGGTCCATGAATACCGCGGGTGCATTGGTTAATCCGAAAGGCATAACCAAAAATTCGTAATGTCCATACCGAGTACGAAAAGCGGTTTTTGGAATGTCGTCTTCATGAACTTGCAATTGATGATAACCTGATCGAAGATCGATTTTGGAAAAGCAAGTTGCACCTTGAAGTTGATCGAAGAGGTCATTGATGCGAGGCAAGGGGTAACGATTTTTAATGGTGAGTTTATTGAGTTCACGGTAATCGATACAAATGCGAAACAAGCCATCTTTGTTTTTCATGAAGAGGACGAGAGCACCCCAAGGAGAAGAGCTTGGACGGATAAAGGCCTTATCGGAGAGTTCTTGGAGTTGATTCGATAAATCTTGCAATTCCGAAGGGGCTAAGCGGTAAGGAGCCTTGGCTACAGGAGTCGCGCCGGGCACAAGGTCGATTCAAAATTCAACAAGACGAACGGGTGGAAGACCAGAGACGTCTTTGGGAAAAACGCCGGGAAATTCACAAACAACGGGAATGTCTTGAATCTTCTTTTCTTTTGGATCTTTCACCACCGCTTGGGCTAGGAATGGAACATACTTTTGGCGCAAGTACTTACGAGATTGAGAGCAAGACATAAGGTTGAGTTTCTTGGGGATAGTTTTGCCAAAGAATTTGAGAATTTTTCCATTGACGAGCGGGATAAGAATGAATTTGTTATAACAAACGACTTCGGCACGGTGCAAAGCTAACCAATCCATGCCTACTATGATGTCGAAGCTTCCCATTTGCATCAGGATGAGGTCGATCGAGAACTCGTGCTTGCAAAGAGTGAGGATACAATCGCGAATGACCGAATCGATGATGATGGAATTTCCATTGGCGACTTCGACAGAAAAGGGGCGAGAAAGTTTAGTGCGAAATACGCCACAATAGATTCGAATTTAAAAGAAACAAAACTCCTATCAGCTCCGGTATCAAATAAAATTGAAGCTAAATGCTCATTTACTAAAAACGTACCGTTCACCACATCGTTGGCAACTTGAGCTTGGTTGGCGTTCATCATAAAGGCACGCCCTTGGTTTCCGTGGTTAACTTGTTGAGCTGGAGGAGGTGGGAGAGCTTGCATGGCTTGCAGATGTGGTGGAGGAGGAAGGGCTTGCATGGCTTGGATCGGTTGAGCGGGAGGAGCCAAGAGTTGCGGGATTTGGGGTTGATAAGTTTGAACTTGGTAGGCTTGGGTATGGTAGTAGGGTGTGGGTATGATTTGGGCTTTGTTAACAAGAGCAAGTCGAGGACAAGCATTGCGGAAGTGATTCGGGTCTCCACAATTGAAACAAGCCCTAGGTTGGGATGGAGGGTTTTAAGCAAAAGGAGTGGGACAATTTTGGTTGGATGGGGCAAACCTCGGTGGAGCGGGTTGCCCACGAGAGGCTTCTCGACACACGTTGTTAGTGTGACCATAGCGGTTACACTTGGTGCATTGGCGACAAGCAGAGTAGGAGGGATGATGACGTTGACAAGTGTTACATAATGGGTGCGGGCCGGAATACGGTTTTCGGTTTTGGAGTGCGTGGGATTGAGATTGAGGTTGTGATGGGTGGGTGACAACATAGTTTCGGTAGTTTGGTTTGATTTTCTTTTTGGTGTGGTGGGTGGAATTGGAGTAGTTGATGGCTTGAGGTTGTGGGTCGACTTTAGCTTGAGGGGTTGGTTCGGGCTTACTCTTGTCACTCGTTTTCTTGATGGAGAGGGTACCGTCTTTGACATGGTTTTAAGAAAGAGCACCGACGAAGGTAATAGCATCATGAAGGGTTTGCGGGTTGCGACTCATCACCGAGTCGCGGATTTGCATAGGCAAACCGCCGACATACTTGTCAATAGCCCTTTTGAGGGGAGTGACCATGTGAGGAACCAAGAGACTAAGCTCGTGAAAGCGGTTGGAGTAGGTGGAGTTGTCACCACTCTCTTGCTTGAGTTCCCAAAATTCGGATTCGAGTTTTTGAAGTTCATGTTTTGGGCAAAACTTTTTCATCATGACTTCTTTGAGCTTGGTCCATGAGTAGGCCATAGCTACTTCCGCTCCATGGGTGGAAATCTCGCTATTCCACCAAGTGTGGGCGGTATTCTCAAACATGCTAGAGGCATACGTGGTCTTTTTGATTTCGGGGAACTCACGAAGAGTAAACACACTTTCCATTTTCTCGAACCATTGTAACAAAGTAGTGGCACAGTTCGTACCAAATAATTGGGATGGGTTGGCACTAGTGAAGTTTTTCAAAGCGAAAGGTATGGGGTTGGGTGTGGTTTGAGTAACGGTGAGTTGGGTGGCTTGGATTTGAGTTATGAGTCCGGGAATCACAACGGCGATTTCTTTTGCTACCATTGCGGCCATCCGACGACCGGAGCTCAGCTTGCATAGTTGGCGACAGATTGGAGGCATTCTAAAATAATAAAAGAGAAATGGTATAAGTTTGGGGTAATTGATATAAGTATGAGGGAAAAAGAGTAAATGTAGGGTTTAATGATTGTGAATCCTAGAGTTATGAGAATGAGAATATTAGTAAAAACCATTTTATACTTGCATCAAAAGATAAAAATGTATATATATTTATAAGTTTCAAACTTTTGCCATTCAAAAATTGGAGGTTTTGATATTTTGAAATTTATATATATAGTCGGCAAAATCGTACATGAAATCACCAGGGTTTGATATCCCGTCAAATAAAGTTGTATAAAATAATAGGTGGAGTCGAATATGTGCACGTACCACCGCGTCTTAATTATGTTGTTGTGACTCAAATAACGATAATAACATATAATAAAAAACGGAGATACAACGACATGTTAAAAACAACTTGTATTTTTAACACCAAAAAAATATAAGGAGGCAACCGGAACGTTGCATTCGACAACTTAAAGTATTGACATATATAACACGATTTGTAAGCCTAGAAAACGCACACTATAATTCAACCATCCCAGGTAAGTATATCACCTTCGATTCTTGGAATCTTTTTGTCAAATGGTCGTTTCATAGTGTTTCGCTTTCCATGATAGCTACAAACCCGATATAAATGCAACCTTTAAGGAGATCTTAAATAACGGGATCCAAATTAAGTTTATGATCCATAAAACACATTATGAAAACTAATGTTTTTGCGTTTTAAGGTAAGGATACATTGGAATACTATGAGAGTGTGTGCATGTGTATATTTTTGAAGATTAAATGAAATAAATAAGCAATTAAATGTATAAGTGTAATGAACAATCAAGTAGGGTAACACGTATAAGAAACACGTATAAGGACCCTAAAGCAAAACTATACTAGGCCGTTACGTCTAACTACCTATCTTTTAGTCTTGGCTCTGATACCAATCTGTCACACCCCGACCAAAGGCGGCGGAACATGCCGGGGTGCAACGTGATTGGACAAATACACAAGACACTATTAAAGTGACAATCTTTAATCAACTCATTAATTTCATTCAATCACCAAAGTAACACATATTGTTCATACAAATAACATCAAAACATAAGAAATAGATATTGTTCATTCTTCTAATAATCTAGCGGTATCAAAATAGAATGACGTCTTCAAACTCCAACTCAAGTAATAATAAAACCTGTAACATGCATAAAATAACATTTGTCAACACGTATGTTGGTGAGCAATTTCATAGTTTTGAGTATGTATAATATGAGTGAAATCCACAAACGTATATAAGACTATAAATAAAAGCATCAATCATGGTATATAAAACATATGTAAATGTGGATCCTTTCTAATCGGTAAGAATACCGACATACTTGGATAATGAGGCCCTATTCTACTAGCACAAGGCTAAGTAGTTAGGGGAGCATATGATCATACTTAATGAGGCTCAACAACAACATAAAAATAAACACTCGTGCACGTAAAGCATATGAGACATATAACACACAATAGAGCAGGTATTCTAGCATCATATACCCTAAAGTTTGTGGCTTGAGAAATGAGTATAATATAAATCATTTTTGTTTGAATAAGTATGCATGTTACCCCCAAAAGATAAAAGTGAAAACGGGGGATGAAATGTACTCACGTTAACTAAGTAACTTGAAAGATTGATTCATGAATAATCGGAGATCGGGTTTAACGAGCAAGACCTAGATTAAACGGGTCTTAAGTTAGTAGGTAGTCTTGGAAGGGTTTAAAATAAAAGATGACAAGTAAAGTAAATAAATGAAGTTTATGGTTTAAAAATGTAAATACTTGTGAAATTAAAGACATGTTCTAAAAAGTAAGTTTACTCGAAACCGGGTCTTGGTATTTCATTCATAATTATTACTCAACCTATGTTAAGTAACTTACGTGGGTTATAATGCACTAATGCAAGACCCTTTGGGTATCTGAACACCAAAACAAGGTTTTAATCGAGTGTTCGGATTTGTTAACTTGGGTCTAGATAATTAACTAAATTCAAAGTTAACTTTCCAAAATATTTTGAGATAACTCAATAAAATCGAAAGACTTAACCAAGTATATAGTTCTATTATGAAGAACCTTAACGTCCGTTAAGTGTGTATTTGGTATCACCGGTCCAAGCTTGTTATAAGATCAAGTTGGATACCGACACACCAAGTAAGTTGATAAAATACTTAAAATTAGTTTAAAATACATTCTTGAAGAAAAGATGAGTTTCGATGACCAAAAACACACTTGTGTGTCTTAGGCAAGTGAACTCGGTTTAGTTTGGTTTTGGTTCGGTCCTTGACTCGGAATGATACCGAGGATGGTTGCCACATACCCAAATACCATAGAACTATCAAAATGGTTTTAGAAGTTACAAGGTTCAAATCTTTCATAAACATGTTTATTTAACTATTTTAAACAAAACTAGTAAACAAAACTATTTAAAACAAAAGCTAGTAAACAAGAGTTCGGTCTTGGTTTGGTCTTGATTCGGGTCTAATCTCGGGATGAAACCGAGATTAGTGACTTCATACCCAACACCATGGAACTCTTTAAACATGAATTAAAACTAAACTACTTACAATATAAACAAAAGCATTAAAGGGAAATACTATAAACAAGACTAGTAAACAAGAGTTTGGTCTTGGTTCGGTCTTGATTCGGGTCTAATCTCGGGATAAAACCGAGACTAGTGACTTCATAACCAATACCATGAAACTCTTTAAACATGAATTAAAAGCTAAACTACTTACAATATGAACAAGACTAGGAAAGCATTAAAGAAAAATAGTATAAACAAGAACTACAAAGAGTTCTCCATGTAGCCTTGCCTTGTAGCATATCACCTCCCGAAGAAGATGAAAGCCGAAGGAAACAAGGGGTGCATATATATATGTTGTGCCACAAGATATGAATTAATAAGTAACAAACAAGAATTAAAGAAGGTTATTGCTTGATTATTAAAAACCTTAGAGGTTAGAGATATGAACTTTATTTGGGAGAGAAAGAAGATGAATGAGCAAAGAATAATGAACAGGATGGGGTTGTTTATATAGGGAAGGAGTCAAACTTGTTTTCCTTGTTTTATATCAATACTTGCATGTGTTTTTTTTTTTTTAAAAAAGGTTTAAATAATACAATCTAGTAACAAATCCAAAATGTAAGAGGTGATTATGAAACATAAAAATCCAACATTTTATATTAGTGAAAGATTTGGTTTACAAATCGGGTCGGGTTTTGGTACAAATACAAATACAAAAAAGATCGAAAATGACGAATGTTACATAGTCCCTTCTGTCTCAGATCTTATTAGGTTTTGGTCCCTTCTATCTCAGATATTATTAGGGTCTGGTCCATTCTATCTCAGATATTACTAGAGTCTGGTTCCTTCTTTCCACACAACCATACATTCACTTCCTTACACATATATTTTATTATATAATTTCATGCATACTCTTAATCATTCATGTATCTTTCATGCATCATATATTAAGCTCACCTTTCCTGGAAATACAAGCATTCATTCACATTATCAATCTCTATCACATAAATCATATAAGGCATACACTTACCACTTAGGGTAATTGTATTAACTAATCACATCGAGTATACACACAGTCCCAAAAACATAACAAGGAAGTGGGGCTAGAAATTCACCTGAACTCGGTTCCTCTCAGATTCAATGGTAACTCCTTTCTTTAACTGGGCACGACTAACTGTATAACAATTACACTGATCAATTAACTATCTCTACCCTTATCGCATTTCTAGTTTATATAACCCTCAACGAACGGGGCTTCGGGGGCAACGCCCCTGGCAGCGGGGTTCTAGGGGCGGCAGCCCCTAGCGGGGTCCAAGGGGCAGAGCCCCTGGCTGGGGTTAAGCTGTATAAAATTATTATCTTTTCATTAGCATTTCTTAAATGTTTATCTTATTCGTTACTCATTAGCCTTTAAAGCTACCCTTGTTTGATTCATAAAGTTCGTGGGCTTCTTTGTAATTGATCCATTTTATTCTAAGTCTAGGGACCTTTCTGTCATTTTTTCAAACTTCATTCTTCTTCTGACCCTTAACGAATGGGGGATCATTCGTTGACTGGACTAACGGATGAGCATCTAACGAATGACCTCCAACGAATGAGGGTTCTATGACGAATGGAGTACTCATAACAAATGAGTAATTCTATAACGAACGGGTCTTTCATAGCGAATGGAATCATTCGTTTGATCTTGCTAACGAATGAAACTACCAACGAATGGGGGTTCATTCGTTAGTTCTTCGCAACGAATGGCAATTCATTCGTTGTTCTTCCTTAAAGAATGGGCATAGCGAATGGCTTAACGAATGTAGTTCATTCGTTATTCTACCTTAACGAATGGGCACAGCTCATTCGTTACACGTGCCTAGGTTTAGGTCAGAGAATGTTAGAACATTCCCTAACATTTCCTAAACATTCCCCTATCGCCGGCGCCGTCATCACCGGAAAACCGGGATCCCGTCGGAAAAGCGAGATCCCACTTGTTTTTCCACCGTTCTTCACCGTTTTCGTCCCGTTTGATCCGGATTCGAGCTAGGGTGACCCCTAAGCTCATTCTTTCCATTGGTTTATACCCGATTCCATCCGGACCTCGTGAATTTAACGGTTGAGCATGCCGGTTCATCGTACCGCGACTAGATCTACTGGGTTTGGATCCATATAAGATCATACTATCATACTTCGGATCAATGCTCGGTTTTTCCTTCTTGGTTTCAGCCTGAGAAAGGGAGAAAGAGAGAGAGACAGAGCTTAAGTGCGTGTTTTGGATGGTGTATGGAATGGATGAAATGAATGGATTAATGGATAATTATGGTTTATATATTATGGATCATGGCATTAAGCTCATGGTCTTTCTTCATTCCTTATTAGTCCAAGTCCATTACCCATATTTATTTAACCCAACACAAGCCCAACTCATAATAACTAATATTATTATTTTGTTAACCAAAACAGGAAACAGGATGTTACATACAATCCATGGCTTATTATATTTTTATACTTATTTTATAACTCTCTAAGGGCATAATCGTCTATTGCGCTATATTATGATGAAAACTATCAATCTAGAATTAATAATTAGGATTTTTTTTCTAAGATAAATAAAATAAAAAATTCAAACATGATTTAATGAACTAAAAACACCATAACATTGTTGAACTATCATAAGAACTCTAACATTTTATGAAATTAAACAACACGGAATGTGGAAACACACAAATTAATAACACAGTATTTGTAAGGCCCCGTTACCGGTGCCTCACATTTGGACGTTGGATTTACTCATTAACATCATTCTAATCATCAGAGTTAATAAAAACATCCGCGGAATATAAAAACTTTTATAAAACATTTCATAACAAATCATCACTTGTCTTAAACAAACCACTTGTCTTTCAAAATAAACAACATTAAACATAAACGTCTTAAATCCTCCGATGCCAGCCTCTTATTCAATGTCACGTGTTCCCCTCAAGCGAGCTGCTTCATCTTACTCACCTGCGTGCATACTAAAAGTCAGCTACGTTGAGTGAGTTCTAGTTAATCATTCAACATACCGTACATTCATACTTACATACTTTCATTATACATACTTTCATAGCATTATCTTATTCATACTTACCTTCATATTTTACGTTATAAAGAGTATTACGCCCTTCTTCCTCGAGTATTATTAGGGCCCGGTTCCCTCTTTCCTCGAGTATTATTAGGGCCTGGTTCTCTCTTTCCTTGAATATTATTAGGGTTAGGTTCCCTCTTACCTCGAATATCGTTAATGTTCGGTTCCCTCTTACCTCGAATATTATTAGGGCCCGGTTCCCTCTTTCGTCGAATATTATTAGGGTTCGGTTCCCTCTTCGTTACCATACAACCATGCATCATTTTACATTCATTCACATATGCATACATATCATACTTACATTATACATAGCATTACCACTTGACAGTACGTGCAATATCCGAAGATTGTTCACGTACCGACAAGCAATCATTCATAACTTTCACTTAATCACATAAGGCATACACTTATCACTTTAGGATAAGTGTATTAACAATCACATCGAGTATGCACACCGCACAGGAAACGTAACAAGAAATGCGGCTAGAAACTCACCTGGAACCTGTTTCTTTCTCCGTTTATCGTTATTCCCTTCTTTAATTGCACTATGCTAATTGTATATGAGTTACATGCATCAATACTCGTTTGATATAGTCTCGTGGCCTAGTGTTAGCTCACTTTTACTTAGCATTTTTATGGTTTTCCTTTATTTAACCCTCTTGTGTTTGTAAGCGGACATAAATGTAAGCGAACATACATGTAAGCGAACTTAACTTAAGCGAGCTTAGTTGTACGTGGACTTAGCTGCAGACGAACTTAACTGGAGCGAACTTATCAGTGGCGAATTTGTATGTGGCGAAATTAACAGCATGCGAACTTGTATGTAGCGAAGTTAAGCACAGGCGAACTTGCATGTAGCGAAGTTAACCACAGGCGAACTTGCATGCAGCGAAGTTAACATGCTGTAGCTACAAGTTTTGATCTTAAACCCACTGTCCATTTCATTTCAACATGTAGACCTTCGATATGACGTTATCCATCCCCGTAAATATTCCCACGGCCATTTTCAGATAAGACTTGACCCGGGGAATCGTAAAGTTTGGACCTTTAAGCTAAAAACGTTCAATATTAGATCTAAGGTTTATTTTAAACATGCCGTTCATGGTTACAAGCCCGTTAAGTTCATCTTTGATATGAAGTTTACTACTTTAGGTTTTGTTCTTACCCTATCTATTCTAGATTCAAGTTTCAAGGCTAAACGTTTATAAAAACATAAACTTTAAGATCAAAAACATACCTTTACGTGTTCGTTTGGTCTTGGTTAGATTGTTTATGAACTCTAAATCTTTTATATGTTCGTTCAATCTCGTTTTTCCCTTTTTCTCTCTCGCCGGTAAGGTGGCTATGTGTGTGTGTTTGGAGTGTGTTGGCAAATATGGAAAGATGGAATGAGGATTAGGGTTTTAGGATGGTTTTAGGGGGTATTTATATCCCTTAAAGCCCATGGACCTAAGGCCCATTACCCTTTAATCCACCATAATTAACCCAAGTCCATGATCCTTTCTTTATTTAATACTAACTAATCATTAACACACGTCAACTTAACACAACTTTCTTTATTTAATAGTTTAAAATTTAGGATGTTACAAGTCTTCCCTCCTTAAAGAGGTTTCGTCCCCGAAACCTAACTATCTACTTAAACAGATTAGGGTAGAACTTGCGCATCTCCTCCTCAGCTTCCCAAGTAGCATCTGATCCCTTGCGATGCTTCCATATCACTTTCACTAACGGTATAATCTTGTGACGAAGATGCTTCTCCTTGCGATCAATAATCTCTATCGGTTTCTCAATGTAGTTCAGCTGTTCATCGACCTCGATGTCCATCAACGGCACGTGAGACATGTCATCAGCTAGACATTTCCTCAAATGAGAAACATGGAAAGTTGAATGAATTCCTTCTAACTCATCGGGTAACTACAGCTTATAAGCTACTTCACTCATGCGATCTAAAATCTTAAACGGTCCAATGTATCTTGGACTCAACTTTCCTCTTTTCCTAAAGCGGATAATCCCTTTCCAAGGTGAGACCTTGAGCATCACATTGTCACCAACGTTAAATTCAATCGGTCGTCACCGCTTATCAGCATATGACTTCTATCTGTCTTGAGCAGCTTTCATTCTGGCTTTAGTCTGATCGAACTTTGAAGACGTTTCTTGGAAAACTTCTAAACTTCCCAACTCTTTCTGGCCAATCTCTCCCCAACACACGGGGGTTCTACATCGTCTACCATATTGCATCTCAAACGGTGGCATATTAATACTTGAATGGTAATTGTTGTTATAGGAGAACTCTGCCAGATGCAGATGATCATCCCAACTTCCACTAAAATCTAAAACACAATCACGTAGCATATCCTCAAAGGTTTGGATCGTCCTTTCAGACTGTCTATCTGTTTGAGGATGATACGCCGTACTGATGTTCAATCTCGTTCCCATAGCTTCGTGGAACTTCTTCCAAAATCTCAAAGTAAACCGAGTATCTCTATCTGATACAATCGATAACGGCACCCCGTGCTTAGCCACAACCTCTTTAATGAACAAGCTTGCTAATGTTTCTGACGAGATAGCCTCCCGCATGGGCAGAAAGTGAGCACTCTTGGCCAAACGGTCCACAATCACCTAGATGGTATCATGATGCTTAGCTATGCGAGGTAGCTTAGTTATGAAATCCATGGTGATGTGTTCCCATTTCCATTCTGGTATTTCAAGTGGGTGCATTTTTCCATAAGGCTTATGATGTTCGGCTTTAACTTGTAAACAAGTTAAGCACTTACTAACGTAATCCACCACATAATTTTTCATTCATGGCCACCGGTAGTCCCTTTTCAAATATTGATACATCTTCGTAGCTCCAGGATGAATCGAGTATCATGACTTATGAGCTTCATCTAAGATTCGACCTCTAAGATCTCCATGGCGTGGGATCCACACACGGTCAAACCTAATCTTAACACCATGAGTGTTTTCCATCAACTCATCCTGCTGACCGTATATTCTTTCTTTCTTCACTAACCCTTCATCTACTAACACCTCAGACTGCACTTTGATGAATTCTTCGAAAAGGCTTGAATTCATAATCAACTGGTAATATTTTACTGTTGCAATAACTTTATCATTCTTACGACTTAGCGCGTCGGCGACCATATTAGCTTTACCAGGATAGTATTTAATGTCGCAGACGTAATCCTTAATCAACTCCAACCATCTCCTCTGTCTCATGTTCAACTCCTTCTGTTCGAAGAAGTATTTTAAAATTTTATGATCTGTGTAAATGGTACACTTGGTACCATACAGATAATGTCTCCATATTTTAAGAGCATGCACTACAACTGCTAGCTCTAAATCATGTGTCGGATAAGTACTCTCGTGGACTTTCAACAGTCTAGACGCGTAATCTATTACTTTACCTTGTTGCATCAACACGCAACCTAACCCACGATACGAAGCATCGGTACAAACAACCAAATCCTCGTCACCATCGAGTAAAGCAAGGATTGGAGCTTGCGTGAGTCTCTTCTTTAATTCCTCAAAAGCTTCTTCCTGGAATTTACCCCAACTGAATACCACCGTCTTTCGGGTCATACCGGTCAACGGCGCGGCTATCTTGGAGAAACCTTCAATGAATCTCCTGTAGTAGCCAGCTAACCCTAAGAAGCTTCGTATGTCAGTCGGATTCTGTGGAGTCTTCCAATTCGTTATCGCTTCAATCTTAGCGGGGTCCACCATAATCCCTTCAGGATTAATCACGTGACCTAGAAATTTCACTTCTTGCAACCAGAATGTGACATTCATGACAAAACGAGGTACACTATATTCATTACGTAACAAGTAAACGATAAATCGGTTAATTCGTAGTGCTTAAACGAGTAACCGACCGATACTAAATATGACCCGTATACATACTGAGGGGTCATATACGAGTTATATATATATTATAGAGGCTAACATGTTGATATTTAGGCCCCGGTACGTTTAAAACTCTTTAAACGAAAAAGGTTTCGTTTATCGATACGCTATAAGCTTAAACGCAATCGTTAATGTCAAAACAAGCATTGTAGCATCCGTTAAGCCGAAAAAGATTTATAAAACACTTATATGACATGTTCTAAGCAATCCGTGAAAATATTTTGGAATTTTACAACGAGTCAGTACGTTTTTCTTATTTTACAAAAATAAGCTGAAAAACACTCGTTTTCACGCTATTTCTCACACCCGAATTAATTTTCTTGCGAAAAACCGGACCCGAACTAAACTTGAAGTGGGCTTTTCATGTTTGGGCTGGTATAATCAGGTTAATGGGCCAAAACAGCCAATTAAGGGGTTTCCCAAAGTTCCGATCGCTAGCCCCACCATATACCACACAATTGTTTTTTTTACATAACTTAAACCTTAAGTCATTTTCATTCATTTTAACATACAAACCATTTTCAAGTCCAGCAGCTCAAAACCTCTGTTCTCTCAACTTCCTTTCAAACCCTAAGGTAAGATCCAATTCTATCAAGTTTTAACAAAGTTTGATGCATATGATTAACATATAAACATGTTTTAATTAGTTTTAAACATGTTTAACCATCCAAAAACTCTAAAAATCAAGTAAAATTATGTTTTGATGTTAAACATGTTTACAAACCTGGAACATATACTTTTTTGGTCAAAAACGCTGATTAGAACATGAATACAACGTTTTTACGGTTAGAAAGTTCGGTTTGAACCCAAAACCGAAACCCTAATTATCAAGGCTGTTACATGGATGATTTATGTTTGGTTTGATGTTATATGATATGTAGATATACTGAGTTTGCAACCCGAGACCCGGAAAGTCGTTTAAGCTAGCAAAATTCATCGAAAACCGACAAGGTAAACCCGTAATACTCGTTTAGGGGCTGTTTAGTATTAGGTTGTGACGTGCTTGTTGTTAGCTTGTGAAAATTTTCAGGGACATTAGGGATCATATAAATGAGTCCCTGTTCAAATTTGGTAATTTTTCGATAAACGGAGAATATTTGGTGAATTTATTCCCGTTTATGAGCGTTTATTTGGGAAAAATAGCTAAACATATTGAAAAATTATGAAACTTGGTTTTGGAGTTTGATATGGGATGGTAAGATCACTGGTAAAGTTTGGGAATCATTGGAAATGTCTAAGTATGGTTTGTGTAATCATGGCGTAACCGAATTTTAACAGCCGAAAAACGCACAAAAAGACATTTTGTCAAAAGAGTTAGGTTCTGGAAATTTTGCAGGGGCTATGTAATAACATTGAGGTCATTGGTAAAAATTATCAGATTTTTCGGAGGTCGTTTGATATAAACGGGCCATTTATTACCCGATTATAACCTATTAAATGAATTTTTATAAATAAATAATTAATCATAAAATTTCTGAAAATATTTTTATTAAATTCTCCATGTCTTAATGTATTTTTACAAAAATTTACATAATTTATATATAATTACATATTTAGTTATGATTTATCAAAGATTTAAATTATAATTGTTTTAACGAAACCGGCAGCTTTGTGTTTAACGGACTGACTGGTATGTCAAAATATCAAAAGTAGTCAAATATCATATTTTTGAATGATATTGATAAAAACGAACTTTTTACGAAAACTCCGGACAATTCGGGTGAATTGTGCGCGTTTTGTATAATCAAAACCGTGTAAAAACGGAAACGAACCCTGCAATCAAACCAGACACCGAAACTTTAAAATTCTTTCATAAATCAAATTATTTTATCAACCAATATATTTACTTAAGTTTTATGTGATCTTACCTAATCCCGAAACGTATAAACGATCAACCGAGCTAGGCTCGGAAAACGGTGAAACTGAGCCAAATCCAGTTTTAAACATTTCATAGTACACAACGTCACAATCTAAAACTATGGTCATGTTCTGGGCCTAACAGCTATACCCAGATTATCTATACAGCCCGACTTAGCTTGAACACTGTACTAGTATTAACGATACGATACCGTTTATAGGAATCAGGCTATAAACGAGACATCTGACTATTTGATACGTGATTTCTGTGCGAACTACGATAAGGTGAGTTTCACGACCCCCACTTTCTAAACTGTTTTACGAACTTTTGGGGTGAAAAGCATGTTTACATAAACTGTTATACTTGAAAACGTGTGATGATGTGGATTATCTAAGTACTAACACTTGACAAGTCCCCACAAACACAAGTGATTAACTTCGTGCCGGTGGCGTGTGGATAGTACTATCGGTTTGACAAACCCAACTGTGACAGAGCCGGTGGGGTAAGCCGGAACATATGTAAAACCAGTTGCACATTGTCATTATATATTTACATACTGCTATGTGGTGTTAGACATAGTACATACATGGGGCAAAATTGGCTGTTAAATGCCAACAGGAGTGCATGGGCAGGAGAGGCCATGCAGTATAGCTCGTTTCGGTTTCACTTGTGGCTTAGTATAATGCATCATACACAGACATATATACATACACACTGTAAACTTTACAAACTCGTGTACTGATTTCATTGAAACTCGTGAAACTTGAAACTCACCAACTAGACGTAGTTGACCCGTTTTAACATGCTTTTCAGGTAAAGCAAAAGTGGAATGATTTGCTTACATGCTTGGTGTTAGAAAGACAAGTTGAATAGCTGTGAATAGACGCTGATATAATACTGTTTAAGAAGCTCGTAAACCGGTTATGTGTTTTTCACCTAGTTTGTAAACATAGTACCTACCCATGTAATATGATGTAAATTAGTTGTTGAATTTTCTTTATAAACAATGTAGTTGATACCAGTGTTATCTGTTACATTCCCGTATTACGCTTCCGCAACTACCTAGTCGGGGTGTGACAGAAGTTGGTATCAGAGCCATTGGTTATAAAGAATTAGGATGTCCCTTAGGATACCCTAAGATAACCGTAGGCTCGATTAACTCTGGGAATAAAATAATATTAAATAATATACACGAATGATTCTCGTGATGAACGCGAATGGACAAGTGGGTTATTATGGTCCGGAACGTAATAACGGACTTGTTTGTACGAGGAAATTCGAGAAGAAGTCGATAAACAATCGAATAGGTAAAAACAGCAACATATGTGTATAAAATATAATAATAGATAAATATTTGTGTATATAAACGATTATTTGTGCTTATGTGTATAAATACCTGCACGTATCTTACTATGATTAATATAGAAGGATACTATTCTTATTACTAACCATTGTGCAGGAATATGTCAAGATCTACTGATCGTTTACCTACTACCCTACCAACAAGGCCTGAGGAGGAGGAGGAGGATCCGGAAGAAGAAACGGAGGAGGACCCAGAGGAAATAGAAGAAGGTGCAGATGCGGTAATTCCTTACGAGGTACCCGCAGATCAACCCGACTTATCGGGTTATCGTTGTGACACTTATCCCCCTAGGGAATCCCCTAGGAATGCTGCAGGACAGGGAGCTACTAGTGCTTATCGTTCACCTGTTAGAGCACCCAGATCCCCTACTCCACCTGTACAGCATGCACCAGTACCCCCACCCACTATTAGAAACCGTCAGACCGCTCGCATTTCAGTGCGTCCACCTGAGCACACTTCTCTCCCACCTCGATCTACGTACCATAGGGGAGAAACATCACGTGTCCAGGTCACTGAGATACCTATTCCTACTTGGGGTTTACCCGCCCCGGTACCCGAGCCACCTCGTTATTCTGATTCAGCATGGTTTGGTTTAGCGACTGATCAGCTTTTAGACCACTCACATTCTATAAATAACCTAAACCTGCATAGATATGATATGCAAGATCACATGCGATACATGCAGCAAGAAATCAGAATTGTGCAAAGATCCAGTGCTCACAGCCACGGGCGTCAGGATCGAGCGATGATACTACTGGGAGCGTGTTTAGCGGTTAATGCGGCCCTAGTGGCTGCTGTTGTTTGGTTGTGGTTCCATGTCGCAAAGAATGGATAGGACATCGTAGTCTGATCTTATGTATATAGTCTTTTGATATCCCAAGCAGCATTTTGTTACAGCATGTTGGGCTGACTTGGGAGTTGTTTGTGGTTTAGTACTATTTCAAGCACTGGCCCTTATCGGGTTAAGTCTACATGTCACTTGGTGACAAATTTTGATACGCATATACAAGCGCTGGCCTATACCAGGTTAAGCCTATGCGCTAATTTTGGATGCATATGTACAGTAATGATTATAATTAATACAAACGTGTTTTCTTTGGCATAGTTATGTGTTGTGAAGGTGTAATATCGTAAAGTTGTGTTGATTATAGTGAAACGATATTGATTATTATATAATTGATTATTCTATAGAATGGCCCCGAGGAAAACAAACCCTTTGTCTGAGGCGGAAGTGGCCGCAATGATTGCTCGTCAACTACAAGCAGTGATACCAACAATTGTAACACAAGTCACTGCAGGCATACGTGCTAACAATACTGTTAATCAACCTACGAGCACCACCACGGCCACTGTTAATACACCTCCGCCGGACACTAATGTAGCCCCGGGTGTTACTACCCCGGTGAATACTGATAATGTCATAAATAATAATAACACTCTCCCAACTATGAATGTCACTGGGAACCCAGAACCTGTTATGCACCCTGATAATATCCCGAACCCTGTACCGGTTGTTAACACAACTAACAATGATAATACTCAGACCAATACCGATAATAATAATAATAATAACCAAGAACCCCCGCGTCAGGAGTACTCATACAAACAATTTACATCATGTAAACCGATTGAGTTTAAGGGTATTGAAGGACCTAGCGGGCTGGTCAAATGGATAGAAAAGACCGAATCAGTAATTAATATCAGTGAGTGTCCACCGAACCGCGTGGTCAAATATGCTACCAGTATGTTTCTAGACCAAGTGCTGATGTGGTGGAACACAGTAGTCTAAATAAGGGGACAAGATGCTATTAATCGTATGTCATGGACTGAATTAAAAACCCTCATGCTAGAGCATTTTTGTCCTAAAAGTGAGATTCAGAGGTTGGAACACGAGTTATGGAATCTGGAAATGAAAGGAGCAGACCATGTGGGATACACGAATCATTTTAACGAACTGTCCCGCTTAGTTCCGTGGTTAGTTACACCGGAAGCGAAACGAATTGAACGTTATATCTGGGGACTGACCCCTGCTGTGAGAAGTATAGTAAATTCAGTTGCCCACCCGACATTAGAAAGTGCTGTATCTCAAACGGGTGTCGTTACTTTTGATCTGATGAGAAGTGGAGTGATAAGAATGCCAGGTGAAACAACAAGTTTAAAACGAACTGATTACGGGACAAGAATGCAAGGAAACCCTCAAAATAAGCGGACTCGTCCGAATACCCGAAGTTATGCCATGACCAGTTCTAATGTAAAACAAGAGGCCTATAAAGGGACGTTACCGAAGTGCAGAAGATGTAACTTTCATCATGTGGGTGATTGCAAACCGATTATTTGTCAAAAGTGTGGAAGAACGGGACACTATGCCCCCAACTGTAGAACCCCTACCAACACTGTTAACCGTCCAGCGCAATCAACTCAACTCCCTCGACCTCAATCAAACCGCCCACAACTCAACCAACAAACCACACCTACCACGAACCTCCGTGCCTGCTATGAATGTGGCAGTACGGAACACTTTCGGAGATACTGCCCCAATTTGAACTCGGGTGCAGTGAGAAGGCAGAACCAAGCACAAACATCAACCTCCAATGCAGCTAAGGGACGCGCGTTTGTATTAGGACCGGGTGAAGCGCGTCATGATCCTAATGTGGTGACAAGTACATTCTTAGTTTCGGGTCAGTATGCTTCAGTTTTGTTTGATACGGGTGCCGATAGAAGTTTCGTGTCTGTTAATTTCTTACCTTTAGAAAATATGCCGGTTAGTGAACTAACAAAACCATATACTATAGAACTCGCTAACGGTAAGCCTATACTTGTTAACCGAATAGTCCGAGACTGTTCCCTTATCCTAAACGACAACCCATTCCTTATTGATTTACTTCCAGTGGAATTGGGAAGTTTCGATGTTATAGTCGGTATGGACTGGCTATCTAAGTATAAAGCTGAAATTTTCTGTAAGGATAAGACCGTTAGAATACCTCTTTCGAATGATGAGGCTATAATTGTTCAAGGTGAGAAATCTGGTACGGTACTGCCTCTCATATCTCAACTTAAGGCATTGAGATATTTACGCCAAGGTTGTACTTTATACTTGGCGAGCGTAACAGTTAAGAAACCCGAGGAAAAACGAATGGAAGACATCCCAGTGGTACACGAGTATTCAGACGTATTCCCCGATGAGTTGTCTGGTTTACCACCAACCCGACAAGTTGAATTCCGTATTGACTTGATACCAGGAGCAACACCCATTGCTAAGGCACCTTATAGACTTGCGCCTTCTGAAATGCAAGAACTGTCCAACCAGTTACAAGAGTTACTGGACAGGGGTTTTATTCGCCCTAGTTACTCACCGTGGGGAGCACCAGTGTTGTTTGTAAAGAAGAATGATGGGAGTTTTCGAATGTGTATTGATTACCGGGAATTGAATAAAGTGACTGTAAAGAATAGATACCCCTTACCTCGAATTGATGACTTGTTTGATCAGCTCCAAGGTGCGAAGTATTTTTCAAAAATTGATCTTAGATCTGGTTATCATCAAGTGAGAATTCAGGAAGAAGACGTACCAAAAACAGCTTTCCGAACTCGGTATGGTCACTATGAATTTTTGGTTATGCCGTTTGGGTTGACAAATGCACCTGCAGTGTTTATGGACCTCATGAACCGAGTTTGCAAACCTTACCTTGACAAGTTTGTGATAGTGTTTATTGATGACATTTTGATATATTCGAGAAGTAAGGAGGAACATGAACAACATTTACGGGAAATCTTAAAATTATTGAGGCAAGAGAAGTTATACGCAAAGTTGTCCAAATGTGAGTTTTGGCTGCAAGAAGTACAGTTTTTGGGACACATTGTGAACCATCAAGGAATCCAAGTAGACCCAAGTAAAATTGAGGCCATTAAGAATTGGCAAGTGCCTAAGTCACCAAGAGAAATTCGTCAATTCTTAGGACTAGCCGGGTATTATAGAAGATTTATTGAAAACTTTTCAAGTATTGCACAACCTCTAACCCTCTTAACTCAAAAAGATCGAGCATATGAATGGGGAGAAGAACAAGAAATGGCCTTCCAAACGTTAAAACAGAAGTTATGTGAGGCTCCAATATTAAGCCTTCCAGATGGAACAGATGAATTGGTAGTATACTGTGACGCATCTCGTAAAGGTTTAGGATGCGTACTGATGCAAAGAAAGAAAGTAATAGCATATGCTTCCCGACAATTAAAAGTACATGAAAAGAATTATACAACCCATGATTTGGAATTGGGAGCAGTTATCTTTGCATTGAAGATTTGGAGACATTACTTGTATGGCACTAAATGTACCATCTATACTGATCACAAAAGCTTACAACACATATTCGATCAGAAAGAGCTAAACATGAGACAAAGGAGATGGGTAGAACTGTTAAATGATTATGATTGTGAGATTAAATACCACCCGGGTAAGGCTAACGTAGTAGCTGATGCTTTAAGCCGAAAAGACAGAATCAGACCATTAAGGGTACGAGCACTCGGAATGATTGTTCAAAGTAGCCTAACCGAACAGGTTCGCGTTGCACAAGATGAGGCCTTGAAGGCAGATCAGCTAGAAAAAGAAGAACTACATGGAAATGAAAAGAATTTTGAGAAGAGAACTGATGAAGTATATTATTACAAAAACCGGGTCTGGATTCCAACACTTCATAAACTCCGAAAGCTGATACTTGATGAAGCACACAAATCCAAATATTCTATTCATCCAGGTGCTGATAAGATGTATAAGGATGTCAAAGAATTTTACTGGTGGCCTGGTATGAAAAAGGATATAGCCGTGTATGTAAGTAAATGTGCAACATGTGCAAGGGTAAAGGCGGAATATCAAAAACCTTCGGGAATGTTACAACAACCCGAAATCCCACAATGGAAATGGAAACAAATTACCATGGACTTTGTGACACACCTTCCTAAAACCTCTAGAGGACACAACGCAATTTGGGTAATTGTGGACCGATTAACCAAATCCGCACACTTTATTCCCATCCGTAACAACTACACCACCGAAAAACTCGCTCAAATTTACATCGATGAAATAGTATCTCGACACGGAGTACCTCTTTCGATTATTTCCGATCGAGACAGTCACTTTACTTCACATTTCTGGCAAGCAGTACAAGAAGCCTTAGGAACCCGAATCGACCTAAGTACAGCTTACCATCCCCAAACCGATGGTCAATCCGAACGAACCATCCAAACCTTAGAAGACTTACTTCGTGCTTGTGTACTGGACTTCAAAGGGAATTGGGATCAACACCTCCCACTCATTGAATTCTCTTACAATAACAGTTATCACAGTAGTATACAAGCAGCACCTTATGAAGCTCTATACGGGCGAAAATGTAGATCACCACTATGTTGGACAGAAGTGGGTGATACTCAAATTTCAAGATCCGATTTAATTCAGGAAACCACCGATAAGATCCACCAGGTTAAACAAAAATTGAAAGCAGCCCGTGACCGACAAAAGAGTTATGCCGATATTCGCAGAAAACCGTTATCTTTTGAAATAGGTGATAAGGTATTCTTAAAAGTATCGCCATGGAAGGGTGTTATAAGATTTGGAAAGACTGGTAAACTAGCCCCGAGATACATCGGACCTTTTGAAATTGTCGCAAAAATTGGTCCCGTAGCTTACCGATTAAAACTACCATTAGAACTGAGCACTATTCACGACGTGTTTCATGTATCGAATCTGAAAAAGTGTTTGACTGATAAAACGACAATAGTACCACTGGAAGATGTTCAGATCAACGAAACACTCAACTTCGTAGAGGAACCGGTAGAAATTGTAGACGGGAAAACCAACAGTTACGACACAACAAAATTTCATTGGTAAAAGTTCGGTGGAATTCAAAACAAGGACCCGAATATACTTGGGAACGAAAGGACGAATTCCGAAAGAAATACCCACACCTGTTCCCTAGAAAACCGATGACACATTAAATTTCGGGGACGAAATTTCTTAACGGGGGGAGAATGTGACATTCATGACAAAACGAGGTACACTATATTCATTACGTAACAAGTAAACGATAAATCGGTTAATTCGTAGTGCTTAAACGAGTAACCGACCGATACTAAATATGACCCGTATACATACTGAGGGGTCATATACGAGTTATATATATATTATAGAGGCTAACATGTTGATATTTAGGCCCCGGTACGTTTAAAACTCTTTAAACGAAAAAGGTTTCGTTTATCGATACGCTATAAGCTTAAACGCAATCGTTAATGTCAAAACAAGCATTGTAGCATCCGTTAAGCCGAAAAAGATTTATAAAACACTTATATGACATGTTCTAAGCAATCCGTGAAAATATTTTGGAATTTTACAACGAGTCAGTACGTTTTTCTTATTTTACAAAAATAAGCTGAAAAACACTCGTTTTCACGCTATTTCTCACACCCGAATTAATTTTCTTGCGAAAAACCGGACCCGAACTAAACTTGAAGTGGGCTTTTCATGTTTGGGCTGGTATAATCAGGTTAATGGGCCAAAACAGCCAATTAAGGGGTTTCCCAAAGTTCCGATCGCTAGCCCCACCATATACCACACAATTGTTTTTTTTACATAACTTAAACCTTAAGTCATTTTCATTCATTTTAACATACAAACCATTTTCAAGTCCAGCAGCTCAAAACCTCTGTTCTCTCAACTTCCTTTCAAACCCTAAGGTAAGATCCAATTCTATCAAGTTTTAACAAAGTTTGATGAATATGATTAACATATAAACATGTTTTAATTAGTTTTAAACATGTTTAACCATCCAAAAACTCTAAAAATCAAGTAAAATTATGTTTTGATGTTAAACATGTTTACAAACCTGGAACATATACTTTTTTGGTCAAAAACGCGGATTAGAACATGAATACAACGTTTTTACGGTTAGAAAGTTCGGTTTGAACCCAAAACCGAAACCCTAATTATCAAGGCTGTTACATGGATGATTTATGCTTGGTTTGATGTTATATGATATGTAGATATACTGAGTTTGCAACCCGAGACCCGGAAAGTCGTTTAAGCTAGCAAAATTCATCGAAAACCGACAAGGTAAACCCGTAATACTCGTTTAGGGGCTGTTTAGTATTAGGTTGTGACGTGCTTGTTGTTAGCTTGTGAAAATTTTCAGGGACATTAGGGATCATATAAATGAGTCCCTGTTCAAATTTGGTAATTTTTCGATAAACGGAGAATATTTGGTGAATTTATTCCCGTTTATGAGCGTTTATTTGGGAAAAATAGCTAAACATATTGAAAAATTATGAAACTTGGTTTTGGAGTTTGATATGGGATGGTAAGATCACTGGTAAAGTTTGGGAATCATTGGAAATGTCTAAGTATGGTTTGTGTAATCATGGCGTAACCGAATTTTAACAGCCGAAAAACGCACAAAAAGACATTTTGTCAAAAGAGTTAGGTTCTGGAAATTTTGCAGGGGCTATGTAATAACATTGAGGTCATTGGTAAAAATTATCAGATTTTTCGGAGGTCGTTTGATATAAACGGGCCATTTATTACACGATTATAACCTATTAAATGAATTTTTATAAATAAATAATTAATCATAAAATTTCTGAAAATATTTTTATTAAATTCTCCATGTCTTAATGTATTTTTACAAAAATTTACATAATTTATATATAATTACATATTTAGTTATGATTTATCAAAGATTTAAATTATAATTGTTTTAACGAAACCGGCAGCTTTGTGTTTAACGGACTGACTGGTATGTCAAAATATCAAAAGTAGTCAAATATCATATTTTTGAATGATATTGATAAAAACGAACTTTTTACGAAAACTCCGGACAATTCGGGTGAATTGTGCGCGTTTTGTATAATCAAAACCGTGTAAAAACGGAAACGAACCCTGCAATCAAACCAGACACCGAAACTTTAAAATTCTTTCATAAATCAAATTATTTTATCAACCAATATATTTACTTAAGTTTTATGTGATCTTACCTAATCCCGAAACGTATAAACGATCAACCGAGCTAGGCTCGGAAAACGGTGAAACTGAGCCAAATCCAGTTTTAAACATTTCATAGTACACAACGTCACAATCTAAGACTATGGTCATGTTCTGGGCCTAACAGCTATACCCAGATTATCTATACAGCCCGACTTAGCTTGAACACTGTACTAGTATTAACGATACGATACCGTTTATAGGAATCAGGCTATAAACGAGACATCTGACTATTTGATACGTGATTTCTGTGCGAACTACGATAAGGTGAGTTTCACGACCCCCACTTTCTAAACTGTTTTACGAACTTTTGGGGTGAAAAGCATGTTTACATAAACTGTTATACTTGAAAACGTGTGATGATGTGGATTATCTAAGTACTAACACTTGACAAGTCCCCACAAACACAAGTGATTAACTTCGTGCCGGTGGCGTGTGGATAGTACTATCGGTTTGACAAACCCAACTGTGACAGAGCCGGTGGGGTAAGCCGGAACATATGTAAAACCAGTTGCACATTGTCATTATATATTTACATACTGCTATGTGGTGTTAGACATAGTACATACATGGGGCAAAATTGGCTGTTAAATGCCAACAGGAGTGCATGGGCAGGAGAGGCCATGCAGTATAGCTCGTTTCGGTTTCACTTGTGGCTTAGTATAATGCATCATACACAGACATATATACATACACACTGTAAACTTTACAAACTCGTGTACTGATTTCATTGAAACTCGTGAAACTTGAAACTCACCAACTAGACGTAGTTGACCCGTTTTAACATGCTTTTCAGGTAAAGCAAAAGTGGAATGATTTGCTTACATGCTTGGTGTTAGAAAGACAAGTTGAATAGCTGTGAATAGACGCTGATATAATACTGTTTAAGAAGCTCGTAAACCGGTTATGTGTTTTTCACCTAGTTTGTAAACATAGTACCTACCCATGTAATATGATGTAAATTAGTTGTTGAATTTTCTTTATAAACAATGTGGTTGATACAAGTGTTATCTGTTACATTCCCGTATTACGCTTCCGCAACTACCTAGTCGGGGTGTGACACAGAACGCGCATTTCAAAAACTTAGCATACAATTTCTCTTCCTTCATAGTCTCCAATACCACTCTTAAATGCTCAGCATGATCAGTCTCGTTCTTTGAATAAATCAATATGTCATCAATAAAGACGATTAAAAGTCAGCTACGCTGAGTGAGTTCATTTCATAACAAATCACATTTGGACGTTGGATTTACTCATTAACATCGTTCTAATCATCAAAGTTAATAAAAACATTCGCGGAATATAAAAACTTTCATAAAACATTTCATAACAAATCATCACTTGTCTTAAACAAACCACTTGTCTTTCAAAATAAACAACATTAAACATAAACGTCTTAAATCCTCCGATGCCAGCCTCTTATTCAATGCCATGTGTTCCCCTCAAGCGAGCTGCTTCATCTTACTCACCTGCGTGCATACTAAAAGTCAGCTACGCTGAGTGAGTTCTAGTTAATCATTCAACATACCGTACATTCATACTTACATACTTTCATTATACATACTTTCATACCATTATCTTATTCATACTTACCTTCATATTTTACGTTTTAAAGAGCATTACGCCCTACTTCCTCGAGTATTATTAGGGCCCGGTTCCCTCTTTCCTCGAGTATTATTAGGGCCTGGTTCCCACTTTCCTTGAATATTATTAGGGTTCGGTTCCCTCTTACCTCAAATATCATTAGGGTTCGGTTCCCTCTTACCTCGAGTATTATTAGGGCCCGGTTCCCTCTTTCGTCGAATATTATTAGGGTTCGGTTCCCTCTTCGTACCATACAACCATGCATCATTTTACATTCATTCACATATGCATACATATCATACTTACATTATACATAGCATTACCACTTGGCAGTACGTGCAATATCCGAAGATCGTTCACATACCGACAAACAGTCATTCATAACTTTCACTGAATCACATAAGGCATACACTTATCACTTAGGATAAGTGTATTAACAATCACATCGAGTATGCACACAGCCCCGGAAACATAACAAGAAATGGGGCTAGAAACTCACCTGGATCCTGTTTCTTTCTCCGTTTATCGTTATTCCCTTCTTTAATTGCGCTATGCTAACTGTATATGAGTTACATGCCTCAATACTCGTTTGATCTAGTCTCGTGGCCTAGTGTAGGCTCACTTCTACTTAGCATTGTTATGGTTTTCCTTTATTTAACCCTCTTGTATTTGTAAGCGGACATAAATGTAAGCGAACATACATGTAAGCGAACTTAACTTAAGCGAACTTAACTTAAGCGAGCTTAGCTGTAGACGAACTTAACTGGAGCGAACTTATCAGTGGAGAACTTGTATGCGGCGAAGTTAACAGCATGCGAACTTATATGCAGCGAAGTTAACCACAAGCGAACTTGCATGTAGCGAAGTTAACCACAGATTAACTTGCATGCAGCGAAGTTAACGTGCTGTATCTACAAGTTTTGATCTTAAACCCACTGTCCATTTCGTTTCAACATGTAGACCTTTGATATGATGTTATCCATCCTCGTAAATGTTCCCACGACCATTTTCAGATAAGACTTGACCCGGGGAATCGTAAAGTTTGGACCTTTAAGCTAAAAACGTTCAATATTAGATCTAAGGTTTATTTTAAACGTGTCGTTCATGGTTACAAGCCCGTTAAGTTCATCTTTGACATCAAGTTTAATACTTTAGGTTTCGTTCTTACCCTATCTATTCTAGATTCTAGTTTCAAGGCTAAACGTTTATAAAAACGTAAACTTTAAGATCAAAAACATACCTTTACGTGTTCGTTTGGTCTTGGTTAGATTGTTTATGAACTCTAAATCTTGTATATGGATCGTATAGTAAAGATCTACCAAAAACCAGTGTTCGTTCAATCTTGTTTTTCCCTTTTTCTCTCTCGGCCGTAAGGTGGCTATGTGTGTGTGTTTGGAGTGTGTAGGCAAATATGGAAAGATGGAATGAGGATTAGGGTTTTATGATGGTTTAAGGGGTTATTTATATCCCTTAAAGCCCATGGACCTAAAGCCCATTACCCTTTAATCGTCCTTAATTAACCCAAGTCCATGATCCTTTCTTTATTTAATACTAACTAATCATTAACACACGTCAACTTAACACAACTTTCTTTATTTAATACTTTAATATTTAGGATGTATGATGAACAATAACACAATGTTATAATAATACATTACGATGAACAATAACACAGTGTACTGAACAATAAGATAGTATGATGAACAATAACACAGTACAATGAACAATACGACGAATCTGAATCCTCATCCAATAAAATTAGAACTAATACATAATATTATTTAACGAACAAAATAGAAATGTCAATATTCACAAACTTGTATTCCGAATCCGATCGAATTAGAACTAATATACAATATTATTTAACAACCTATACTCACAAACTTGTAATATTTTATTGCTTAAATAAGAAGTACATAAAAATATAAAAAAAACAAATTCTAGGAGAATAAGGCCATATTTCAAAATCCGATTTAAGTTGTTGAATTTCCAAGCCCATTCATGTCTTCACGTGGAGCTAACCATCAATTTCTTGAAACACAAACTAGAAGTAAACATTTAATGTCCACTCCATCATAGGAGCAACATTGTTAACAAATAAAAAACATCAAACAAATATATTTATAAAGAAAAAAAATCTAAATCGTAAAATAATAATAACATACCTTTAATATTTACATGAACCGACGAGGTAAATATTGTCCCACAACTTTGTTAAAGCATGTAGTGTAGACGTCATGATGAAATCCATTTTGATGGATTAATTATAAAAGTAGAGAAAACTTAACGTACAAATAAAATTTACGTGCTAATTGTGAGAATCAAGTAAAGTAATTATTTAAATATATCATAGAGTAATTATGTAATTACTCTATGATGTAATTACGTAATTACTAAACTTGTATATATAGTTACTCTATTTGATTCCCACATTTAGCACGCCAATTTCATTTTGTATATGATCCAAACCTTATAAAAGTAATGTTTGCAATTGGAGGGATAAGACTCTAAATATATGTGTGATTAGTATAATTAATCTACCTATCTACCTATACTATTTAAGCAATAGAGTTTTTGAACACATGGCCTATTCTTATTGGTCCAACCTTATTGATTCCATGTATAAAAAGCACTTCTTTGATTTTCTTCACAAGTAAATAATTAAATAAGAAAATAAAATATCAAGCATTCCTAAATTTTCTTCACAATTAAATAATTATAAATTCATATTGAATGCAAACTTATAACAGATAACAATTAAACATATTTTTAAATTATAGTCAATACATTAACTATCTTTAAATCATAATTAATCCATTAACTATATTTAAATACATTATTATGACCAATAAGTTAGAGCATCACTTTGTTATGACTCTTTTTAACATGCTTAATTAATTAATGAATTTTTTTAACTCAAACAATATTTTAAATTACAAAATAATATATTCCAAAATTGAGAAGTCAATCATTTAATTTTTATTAAGCAATTGCCCAGCTAAATTAAATGTACTATTTTTAAACAAATTTCCATTTTCACCATGTACGAAATTAAATTATGGTATTTCATAATATCAGTATTTATTGAACCTCCTTACATTTGTCGATTAAAATAATTCCTGGTTTACTAAATTAATCATTCTGAAATTGTATTTCTTATAAAATGAAGGATTATTATTCACTCATACACAATATTGGAGTTTCTGTATACACTGTTCCAATACTCATTTTCTATTATTTTATGATGTCTCAAGTTAATTGATATTTTTCTTATTCGGTACAGCAATGTATGTTATATATGTTTTCTCTTTAATATTTGCAATGTTCATTTATTTAAAATGTTTACGGAACACTAAAACAATATAACATAGACCTATAAGTAAAGTTAATACTCTTAACAGAAGATGTTTGATACATTCTATATATTGTGGATTATTATCCTACATTCAATTAACAAAATTTAATTACCATAGTGCATTGTTTTTATTCTACTATTATTAAATTTGGTTGTGTATATTGATATATTTAATATTTATGTTGTCGCTCTTTTTAATATGGTTGTGCATATTGATTTTTTTATATTTATGTTGTCGCACATTTTTTTTTCTTATTTACTAATCTATTAAGACAATACAATAATTCCATATAACATCATTCTAGGGTGTCCACTTAGATGACAACTAGATGCCATGTCACATACTTCCTTTCTTATTAATGCCGAATCACCACCTTCATTCTATATAAAGCTTAACATTATATACCCTAAAAGTCATTTTTATTTCTCTCTCTCTTACGGTTTAGCAATTTCTGTTGACTTTCTCTTCCATATTTCCGGTAAAGTATTTATTCTAAGCTAATGGTCGATCTCATGTATTATTCGTTATTGTCATTTTATTTTCTTTGCACTTTGTTGTTTTTAATTGTAATATGATTTTCCTATAAGCTATTTAGGTTTTACATTAAACTTCAAGATTCAATAGACATGTTGAAGTTTCTCTAACTGCTCTATCTTTCATACAATGAATGGTTTATTTAGGTTATGATTAAAAATTCTCTAATTGCATCTATCCCGCCATTGGTAATTCTTACTAAACCAAAATATATGTTTTTTTAATTTAGTCGGAATAATATATTATATAATATTAATTTAATTTTAATCATTTCTACTTATGGTGACCAAACTTGTAGAATAACTAACTTCCTTGAACGAATATTTGCTAGAAAAATGGCTTTGTTTTTGTACAACAATGCATATTAAATTATGATTATTTATGTATTTATGTAGGTTACACAGTTCATATAAATTAAATCAATTTTATTGTAACATCTTAAAATATTCTAGTAGTAAATAAAGAAAGTCGCGTTTAATTATCGTGTGTTAATATTTAATTGATATTAAATAAAGAAAATGTCATGGACTTGGATTAATTAAGATGGATTAAAGGGTCATGAGCCTTAGGTCCATGGGCTTTAAGGGATATAAATACCCCTTAAACCACCCTAAAACCCTAATCCCCATTCCATATTTCCATATTGCCTACACACTCAAAACAAACACACATACAACCGCATACATACGACCGAGAGAGGAAAGGGAAGAACGAGACCGAGCGTACGTGATTCTAGATAGATCCTTCATTATACAAGATAAATACAAGATCCAAAGTCCATAACTAAGCCAAACAAACACGAAAATGTATGTTTTGATCTTATAGTTTACGTTTTTTTATAAACGTTTAGTCTTGAAACTTAGAACCAGAATAGATCGGGTATAAACGAAACATAAAGTTGTAAACTTGATACTAAAACGAAGCTAATGAATCCATAAACATGTGCGGCTCGTTTAAAATAACCCTTAGACCTAGTATTAAACGTTTTAAGCCTAAAGTTCCAAACTTTATGCTTTTCCGGGCCGAGTTTTGCTCGAAAAAGATCTTGGAAATGCTTTCGGGTTTGGTCAGTATCACATCCAAGGATTTCACAACGAAACGGATATGATTAAGGAGTTTAGAGCGAACCGTAGCTGCTGCTGGTAACTTCGCCTGCAGCTAAGTTCGCTGCCGGTAAGTTCGCCGGACACCAAGTTCGCCGGACACCAAGTTCGCCAACTGTGAACTTCTCCTGATAGTTAAGTTCTCCAGATGTTAAGTTCGCTACTAGCAAAGTTCGTTGATGTTAACTTCGCCAGTAGCTAAGTTCGCTGATGTTAACTTCGCCAGTAGCTAAGTTCGCTGATGTTAACTTCGCCAGTAACTAAGTTCGCTTAAGTTAAGTTCGGTAACGAATCAGATAGCGAATCAGACTTAATATGTTATGAAGAATGAGTTAACAAAATAGAAAGTAAATTTAAATCCTAATAGAAAATGTGTTAAGACAGTTAATGGAAATAAAATTTTTCCATTAACCCCAGGGGCTGCCGCCCCTAGAACCCCGCTGCCAGGGGCGCTGCCTCAGGACCCCCATTCGTTGTGGGTTATATAAAGATAGAAATACGATACGAGTAGTAATATTTAATTGATACGTGTAATTGTTATACAGTTAGTTGTGCACAGCTCAAGAAAGGAATAACCATAAACGGTGAACGTAACCGCATTCAGGTGAATTTCTAGCCCCATTTCCTTGTTATGTTTTCGGGGCTGTGTGCATACTCGATGTGATAGTAAATACACTTACCTTAACTGGTAAGTGTATGCCTTATATGGTTTTTATGTTATGTATGTATTTCTTAAATGTGAATGAAAGCTTGTCCGTATGTGAATGATTTTCGGATATTGCACATGCTAACAAGGGATGTATGTTTATGATAGATGAATGTGTATGATAGATATGTGTACAATATATAAGTATGTATGAATGATTAAAGAAAGTATGCATTTTATGGGTATGTAAAGACGGTATGTACGAAGATGAAGAAAGAGGGACCAAGCCCTAATAATATCTAAGATAGAAGGGACCAGACCCTAATAATATATGAGATAGAGAAGTAAAAAGGGACCAGACCCTAATAATATCTGAGATAGACAAGAAAGGGATCAGACCCTAATAATATATGAGATAGACAAAGGAAAGAGGGACCAGACCCTAATAATATCTGAGATAGAAAAGGACAGTAATTTATATAGTACGAAAGTATTAATGTACGAACGTATGTATGACTTATGTAATAAAGGTAAATTAGTAAAGTAATTATTATGTATCTTCGGATGCATAATTGAAGGTAAGTGTATGTATTGTATAATGTGTGATTAACTAGAACTCACTCAGCGTAGCTGACTTTTAGTATGCGCGCAGGTGAGTAGATTAAGGCAGTTCGCTTGATGAGGACAAATGTCATCGATTTGAAGACACTGGCGTCTCAAGGGAATGTTATGATGTTTTAAAGACTATGTTTTGTTTTTAAATGACTATGAATTTTTGATAAGACAAGATTTGAAAGTTATGTAATGTTTTATAGTTGAAGTTTTATATTCCGCGTAAAGTTTTAATTAACTCTGATATTTAGAACTGCGTTTATGAGTAAATCCAACGTCCAAATGTGAGGCACCGGTAACGGGGCCTTACTTTTATATCATCAATCTTTATTTTGACGGTTAACATGTGTTAATCTTATCTTGAAATTTCTATCCGTTGTTAACATGTGAATCTTATCTTTAAACCCATTTTAAATACAGAATTTGACCAAATTTGCAACAAACCTTCAAAGGTTTCCATACTCTTCAAACTCATCAAGGTTTCCAATTTTTATATGTGATCCTTTTTTAGTTATCTCTAAATGTCAAAATTAATGTCTAAAATAAACCACTCATTTTCATGTTTCAAAAATCAAAAACCTTTCCATAATTCTTGGAACTTTTCTAATTAATCGATTTGATTTTAATTTTTGTAATTATGGATTACAAGACCGAGTACTCGGACGTACTCGCTACAAGGTATGTTGCCAAGGGGAGTTTCTGTAAATCCGTTTAGTTAATAAGAATCGGTCAAATTTGGGCAACCTCAGCCATAACCGCATCTTATCGGTGAACTTGGACAGATTTTGACTCAAAAAAATAAAACATAATTCGTATTTCAATAATATTAACGAAAAAATATCATTTTTTAATTAATAATTAGTAACATTTAGAATATTTTATTATTTAAAAATGTATTTCTTTTATTTATATTGATATTCACCTATTTTGTTATAAATATTAGTAAACTTATGATATTTGACATATATATAATATTAAAAAATTAATTTTCTTTATATTTACCATGTCCGAGTACTCCCTGAGTACTCCGAGTACACCCAACTCCCCAGTTGTAACATCCCGGACCCTCGCACCACCAATATTGTCCGCTCTGCCCACGAAGAGCTCACGGATTTGTTTTTGGTTACCCGTATGGAGACTTCCCAGGAGGTCACCCATCCTAGTACTACTTCCACCTAAGCACGCTTAACCGTGAAGTTTTCATGTGCTCCACAGCCAACTAAGGCCAAAACGCGTTGGTGATTGAAGAGGCAAGACATTCACTTATGAACTAAGGATCTCTCTTGTCCACGGCCGATGTGGGACTCCCCTAAGAGTGGGACGATGTTGTGTTGCCAAGGGTGTTACACTAGTCGACCACCTAGAGTCCGCCTAGCGATTTTTGCAACCTTAAGTAAACTTAGTTGAATACAACTTTATTGTTTTGATTTAATATATCTATTAAAAAGTTAGTGAATGTAACTAAAACAAAAGTAAGATTAAGAATACCTTTATAATGAAATGTATATTTATTTCTTTATGTTTTTATATAATACCATCAATTTATTCTTAATAATCATAACAAATTTAAACCCATAATACGAAATTTAACCAATCTTGCAACTAACCTTGTAAAGATTTACATATCTTCAATCTCGTCAAGGTTTCCATTTTTTTACATTTGACCACTTTTTAACTATCCATAAATGTCAAAATTAATGTAGAAAATAAACCCTTAATTTTAATGTTTCAAAAATCAAAAACCTTTCCATAATTTTTGAAAGTATTCTAAATAACCAAGTTGATTTTGAATTTTGAATTTATGTCTAAATTATTTAGTAACAATTTCTCAAACTTATAGCTAATAGATTTGTGACTTGAGTTAATATGTGGAGTTTGTGACTGGGCTACTATCGCGTTATTATTTCTATTTTGTTTTTAGGTCTTATAGATTTTTATTGTATTGTAATTATTTTTTAAACGACCAACAAGTTATATTACAGTTTTAAACTTGCAGTCAATTATTCAAACTATTACCATAATTATACAGCTATTTATGGGTCTATAGATGTATAATTAATATGATTATGGCAAACATTTAATAATTGATTTGACTAATAATAATGATTTTCTTAATAACATATCAATATCAATATTTGAATAATTGTCTTTTAATACGTTCATAAACGTTTTATATAATGTTATTGTTACGATTTTAATACTTTTCAGGCAAAATAAAATTAATCAAATTATTAAGTCATTTTAATAATTCTCTAATTTTGATATATATATATATATAGAGAGAGAGAGAGAGAGAGCAAGGTTAAAATAAGAAGTAGATTTTTCCTAAGAAGTGTAGAAAATGTGTTTTCACCATTATATCTATTAAAACACACTGAACAAAAAACACACTTTCCATATCCACCGTCAGATCAACATATCTAACGCACCAGATTACGTTTTACACTTCTTAGACAAACTCCACTTCTAATTTTAACCCCACCATATATATATATATATAGTTTTTATTTCTAATTTTATTTTTACTTTGTGGTTTATATTTTCTTTTTATGGTAACAGTGTCACCAAGTGGATTTATAAACATTTAATTAACTTTCTTTTTATTATTTTCTACGATTGTATTTGAATGTGATAAGTTATAACAAGAAGAGGTTAAGGATTATAACAATGCTTACATTCTTATTTGATCACTCACAGAAAGTTTAGTGAGTAATTCAATAAATGAAATAGTTTCATAATATTATAATTACTAGGCATGACTTTCTACGAATTCCGTTTTTGGATACTTTTTTAAAAACATATAACTTTTATATGAATAATAAATTTAAAATTTACAATATATTAACATGTATTTAGAATTGACTTTTTCTTTTATATAACTTTCTCTCGTGTAGTACAAGGGTCAGTAACCTATAACCTATTAAATCATATAGTTTCGAATATGTTTCTTAGCATTACAATTTTTTTTGGGATGTAACATATTAATTAAATAGATTTTGCACGTTTTTCTTAATGTATTTTTTTGGTTCATGATTTAAGTTATAAAGATTATTGAACTTGTAATTTTACTTTTATAAATACCTTATAATTCATATAGAATTATATTTTTTTAGAAATACAACTTTTTACAATTCAGTATAATGTATAACTTATACATATATATGATATATATTATATTTTTCACCTGTGAGGTAAACGATTCTTTGATTTACTAACCCGTGTTGAACATTTCTCTTTTTATTTTAAGATAATTTATTATTTTTATAACCAAATCTTAGTCTTTGTAAATTTATAATTTAAATACGTGACAACATATTTTTTCTAAATATCACTTTAATACACACAAAATGTAATATAATAATATTAAAATGAATGTTTAATTTTTACAAAAATCACACCAAATTTTGGTTTGTCACTTGGAAATAACAGTGCATAAATATAACAAAATCTTATTAAAAAAGTCATAGATAAAGATTATTATATTAAAAAATATGGAATACCTTATAGAATATTAACCAAGGTTCAAAAATGTTCCAATTAGTTCACTCATACAATGTTTTCCTAAATCGGGTCACTTAATCTTCAAATCGAGTCTCACCAATATTTTTTGTGCGTCAAGAAAGAACGGAGGAAAAGATGTGGGGGTCGGAATTTGCAATATATGCAGTTAAATTTTAAAGAATTTAAAAAACTCTAATTATATTAAAACATAAAAATAAAAAATAAAATGCACAACGCTACTCAATCTTAACATAAAAAAAGATAAAGAGATTTCCTATGTGAAACAAAAAGGAGAAAGGTTAAAAAAACATGTTAAAACCTTTAATTTAATAAAATATGAAATTTGAGTGACTTAATTGAGACATTTTTCTAAAGATGAGTGACCTAATTGGAAGACTTTTGAAACTTGGTTACTATTTTATGAAATTACCCCTAAAAATAACTGAATTTTCGCATTACATATCATAATTGTCACCACTCAAGGTTGATCTTTAAAACATCATTTATTATTTTTAAAATTTTTTTATGAACAATCCAAATTACAAGTAATGTAATTAAATTATTTTTAACACGTAACCATTTTCTTACGCAACGACTCAGAATCAAGTTTGGAAATGTTAGATAAAGAAATAATGAATTAGTTGAACACAATGTTGGATTCTCAAAATTCTTTGGTTCAAGGATACCGGATGGTAAGGGAGGGATTGTTTTAAAAACAATCCCAATATAGATTTAGAATTGTGCATTATTAGAATAACGCAAAAAGATGCAAGGACTTACAATCTGCCAAGAACTTCTAAAGTTGCAGCGTTAATCGTTGGTGATATTGGTGACACAATAGATAAGTGCAGTATAACTGTAATAACTCTAAATGCATAGATAGCACGACCTGGAATATACTTGAGAGACCCGTTTTTACTTATGTTAACTATATGTAGCTTTATTAAGAGTAAAGAGTAAAAATTGTATTAAAATGCTTATTTTGGATAATGTGACATCCGATGTTTTTAAAATATTAATAAAATAATGGTAGGCTTAAAGTAGATGGACTTAGAATAAATCATGGACTTACTAAGATTATGGCCCTAAGGTCCATAGGCCTAGGGTATAAACACCCTTAAAACTCTGCATCTCTTTCATTTCTATACATTCCTCACCACTTAAAAACGCACAATTAAGCCAAACGCTCTCTGCACCGCTCATTATTCCGAACCTAGATCAACCAAAGATAGAATATTATTTATTTCAGCTGACCCAACGCCATAGAACCCGATGCTGCAGCCCCGGGGCGTCGTTTGAGCCATTTGAATCTAGATCTAGAACGAATCAAGTGATTAAACGAGCTTAAATATAGATCAATCGAGCCTACCTGGGTCCAAGACGATCAAATTCCGGCGAAACGTGGCGGTCAACAGCGGCTAATGGCATAGGAAACGCGGAAAAACCCTACAAACACATTAATAATAACCATATCTGACGTTCGTTGTGGAGATTTATATGCGGCGTATATGTTTATAACATATACGACACATATGTTGGAGGAACATATGCGGCACACATGTCTTACTACATATACAACGCATATGCCAGACAACATATACGACGTATATGTTGGACGACGTATTCGGCACATATGTTGGACGATATATACGGTGCGTATGTTGGATAACATATACAGCGCATATGTAGACTTATACGTTGGAAGATTTATACACTGGAAACATATACGGGGGGTTTGAACTTCAATTTTCTAATGAGGTTTTTAGTAAAGACTTATTAATGAAAATAAAAATTTTTCAAGCTGACTTGGAGGTCATCTTAACCCCAGCAAGGGGCTCTGCTCCATGGACCCCATTAGGGGCTGCTGCCCCTAGAACCCCGCTGCTAGGGGCGGTGCCCCTGGACCCCGTTAGTTAGAGGTTTCATTAACCTAAAAATATGATATAATTAGGAGTAGTTAAGTGATGCTTGATAGTTTCTACACATTTAGTCGTGCCCCAGCTAAGAAGAGGTGTGACCATAAACTCAGAAAGGAACAAGACACATGTGAGTTTCTAGCCCCTTTTCTTTTTTATGTTTTCGGGACTGTGTGAATACTTAATGTGATTAGTTAATACACTTACCTTAAGTGGTAGGTGTAAGTTATATGAATGTGTATGAATGATATATGTATGAGGTTAAAAGTATATATGAAAGTATATGTAAAGAAATGTTTGTATGGTTGTTTGGAAAGGAGGGACCATATCCTAATAATATATGAGATAAAAGGGACCAGACCCTTATGATATATGAGATAGAAGAGACTAGACCTTAATAATATTTGAGACAGAAAGGACCAGACCCTAACAATATCTGAGACAAAAGGGACTGGACCCTACTAATATTTGAGATGGTAAAGATAGATATGCATGTAGTATGAAATCATAAAATAAATAAAGAATGTATGTATGTAATAAAGAATGTATGAATGTATAAAAGCACGAAAGAAAGGTAAACATGTTAAGTATAAAATATGTATCTTCGAATGCGTATATGTAAGTAAGTGTATGAAATGTAAGTTGTCTGATTAGCTAGAACTCAGTCAGCGTAGGTGACTTTTTGTATGCACATAGGTAAATAGATTAATGGCGCTGGCTTGTGAATGGCACATGGTATGGACCGAGTAACTGGCATCTAAAGAATGAAGATATAATGTTTTATTTATGATGTTTTAAGTTAAGACAATTTGAATGTTTTAAACATGAATGTTATGATTATGTAATATATGGTTGATGTCTTTTATTTCGCGAAATGTTTTAATTCATTATGATATTTAGAACTATGTTTATGAGTATATCCACGTCCAATGTAGGGAACCGGGATTGGGGCCTTATAGATAAGCAATGTAAAGTTACAAATAAGACAACAAATATGATTTATAAGCAAATATTTAACAATTTATGAATTGGTAATTTTTAAAGTTTTAAATTATATTTTCAGACAATGTACTACGAATCTTCATCTTTAGTTACTTTTTATTTTTAAGTACTTTATTTACATATGAATATGAATTGCAGTTATATCAAATAATTCTCCCAATAAACATATAAAACAAACTTTTGTCATCTTAAATATGTCTTTAGTTGACGATTTATATATTTCCACCCGTAACGGGTCAATCATCTAGTTCTAATAAAAGAAAATAATTGGGGAGACATGTTACTTGGATATTTATTCCTAGCCTAAATTTTCCGGTCAAACTATTCTTTTATTTTAAATGAAAATATATATGTCAGTATAATCAAAACATATCAATTAATTCAGTTAATCATAATTAATTACCTAAATTCTAGGGATTAAAATATGCGGTTATTGATGTCGATATAATCAATTATCTCTATCTTTAATGAATGGTAAAGTTAAAATACAAAGAGAGACAAAAATGAGAAGGATTTTGAAAAACAACCCTAAAAAATAATAAAAACATATTAACTCAAAATATAAATAAAAAGCGAAAAAATATTAAGACCATTACAAAATATAATTTTAAATTATAAAAGCATTTAATTTGATAAAATATAGTTTTTTTTTATATTAGACACTTAATTTTCTAATAGCTTAATTGCATTTTTTTGAATCACCCCATATTTCACACGGGTTCTAAAGCTATTAATGGAATGAAGGAATGTCAAAAGATGAATCTTAAATTCGGAATAGAGATCTAAAAAAATAAGAACAATAACAACTAAAATTACCATATATAACAAAAAATTAAAAGACAAAAATGCCCTAGTGTGTTTATTTATTCCATGACACATGAGAACTTAAGGTAGTTTCCTACACTTCTTAGAAAATTTCCTCTTTTTATTGTAACCTTCCTTGTGTATGTGGTATTTCCAATGGTGTATGTGTAATTTTATCATGTATAGGCTCATTTATATACTGTGTAGGTTCGTATATGTACCATGTAGATGGTATTTCGAATTATGTAGCATGCCAAGTTTTGTCGGTATTTAAAGGATTTTTATTTAATTAAATCAAATAAGATAATTGTAATTATCTAAATGTAGCATCCCGTTATCTCATTTCGGTTAATAAAATAAAAAATGAGTTATTAAGAGTCGGGCTTGTGTTGGGTTAAGTAATATAGGTAATGGACTTGGGTTAATAAGGAAATGAGGAAAAGACCATGGGCTTAAGCCCATGATACATGATATAAATACCATAATTACCATTAATTAAATCATTCTCATCCATTCCATACACCACCTAAAACACACACTTAAGCTTTTTTTTTCTTTCTCTCTTTCTCTAAACCAAAATCAAGAATAAGAATCGATCCTGACATGAGGTAATGATAGTATGATGTTGTATGGACCCAAACCCGCTATATTTAGTCACAAAACGACGAGCCGACACCCTTAAACCGTTAAAGACACGAGATCCTGGTGGAATCGGGTATAAACCGATCAAAAGATGAGCTCAGGGTCACCCTAGCTCAGATCTGGATCGAACGGGATGAAAAACGGTGGAAAATAACCGAGATCTCGCTTTTCCGCGAGATCCAGGTTTTCCTGCGATGACGGCGCCGAAAAAGGTGTACGATGTTAACGAATGTCAGAGAATGTTAATGACATTCTCTGACCTAATCCTAGTTCGTTAGCGGAGACATAACGAATTAGCAAGCAATTCGTTATGCCCATTCGTTAGGAAGAGATAACGAATTAGAAGCAATTCGTTATGCCCATTAGTTAGGAAGAGATAACGACTTAGAAGTATTTCGTTAAGCCATTCTTTAGGTAATTCGTTAACGGAGAACTGATGAATGAACCAGTTCATTATAAAAACCCAGATCGTTATAAAAAGGTCAGTTCATTATAAAGGTCCATTCGTTAAGAGATAATGAATGAGTTAATTCGTTAACGAACTGGATGACGAACTGGATAACGAACTAAAGTTTGAAAGAATGACAGAAAGGTCCCTGTACTTGTAATAAAATGGATAATTACAAAGAAGCCCTCGAACGTTTTGAGTTAGCAAATAAAATAATAAATTGGAATTCTAATGAAAAATGTGTTAAGACAGTTAATGAAAAATGTGTTAAGACAGCTTAACCCCAGCCAGAACTCTGCCCCTTGGACCCAGCTAGGGGCTTCCGCCCCAAGAACCCCGCTTCCAGGGGCGCTGCCCCCGGACCCATGTTCGTTGAGGGTTATAATTAGACTAGAAACGCGATATGGGTAGTGATAGTTAATTGATACGTGTAATTGTTATACACTTAGTCGCGCACCACTAAAGAAAGGAATAACAATCAATGGTGAATGTAACCGAGTTCAGGTGAGTTTCTAGCCCCATTCATTGTTATGTTTTTTCGGGGCTGTGTGCATACTCTTTGTGATTAGTTAATACACTTACCTTAAGCGGTAAGTGTATGCCTTATATGATTTATGTACGAATGAAGGCTTCACGATGCATGAACGATCTTCGAATATTGCATGTACCGTCAAGGGATAGTTTAAAGATATGATTGATATATATATATATATATATGATGTATGTATGTATGTATGTATGTATGGAAGGTATGGTTAGAAGGGGAACGAACCCTAATAATATCCGCGAATGTAGGGAACGGACCCAAAAAATATCCGCGAATGTTGGGAACGGACCCTAATAATATCCTCGAATGTAGGAAACAGACCATAATAATATCCGCGAAGGTTACGGGACGAAGTATATGTATATATGTATGTATAAAAGGGGAGAATGAAAGTATGATTGTATGAATGTATGAAGAAAGGTAAGGAACTATGTATGTATATGTACCTTCAGGTGCGTATGTAAGGCCCTGAACCCGGTAGCCCTACTTTAGCGTCGAATTTACTCATAAATGCAGTTCTTACAATCAGAGTTAATTAAAACATTCGCGGAATAAACAAAAACTTCAATCATTCTTTACAAAAAATTACAAACTTGCATTAAATCAACATAAAACATCATTTCTTTTATCAGTAGATGCCAGCCATTCAATCCACGCCACGTCCATCCTCATCCTTCCTCTTTGGTCTGATCACCTGCGTGCATACTAAAAGTGAGCTACCCTGAGTGAGTTATAGTTAATCAAGCAACTTACCATACAACCACTACATGCATTTATATACGTGTCCGAAGACACATAGTCGTCTATCTAACCTGCTCACCTCACCACTAACCTCTTATTTACCCCTACAGCTTAGCCACTTGATTACTGAAGCACATTGAGGCTTGCCCTCTCACGTACTTACGTAATGCCACTTATTTAACGAAGGCACGTAGAGGCTTACTCTCCCACGTACTATCGTCATGCCACTTAATAACGAAGGCACACATAGACTTACTCTACCATGCACTCACGTTATACCACTTTAATAACGAAGGCACACATAGACTTACCCTACCACACACTCACGTTATGCCACTTTAATAACGAAGGCACGCATAGACTTACCCTACCACGTACTATCGTCATGCCACTAGCACCTTTACTAGACCCCTTCCCACTGCTAACACACTCTACATATACCTATCTATAACATACTTCCTATCAGTTCATTATTTACATAATAAGCAAGTCACATCATAGCATTCACACACACTAATAACCACTTGGCAATCACTATCCTTGGCGATACGAGCAATATCCGAAGATAGTTCACGCACCGACAAACATTATATAATAGCTACCTCGTATAACATCTATAGCATACACTTACCACTTAAGGTAAGTGTATTCACACTTCACATCGAGTATGCACATAACCCCGAAAACATAACAAGGAAGTGGGTCTAGAAACTCACCTAATTTCGGTTACGATCACTGTTAGTGGTTGTTCCTTTCTTGAGCTGTGTGCGACTAACTGTTTAATGAACACAATATTAAATACTACTCTATCCATTCTCATTATTTACTTAATTTATCTTAAGTGTCTAAGCCGGTTTTACTTCATTAAATCTTTACCGGTTAGTCAATCATTATTCATTAACCTTTAAAGGTATCTTTCATAAATTATCAAAGTCCAAAGGCTGTTAATGTAATTAAATCATTCTTGTCTAAGTCCAGGGACCTATCTTTCATTCCTTCAAAATTCGTTAATTAGAACATAGCCTGATTCGTTATCTGATCATAGTGATTTGATGAGTAACGAATCACCTGATTCGTTATCTTAACATAACGAACTGGGTGAGTAACGAATCATTTGATTCGTCATCTTAACATAGCGAATTGGCTTTCCATAACAAACTGACTATTATAACGAATAAGCCTCTATGAAGAATTTGCCACTATAACGAATTGGACCTTATAGCGAATCGGTCCTCATAACGAATTGGACCTTAACGAACGAGTCATCATCATAATGAATTGGAGCTAGTTCGTCATTCTTTCATTAACGAATCAGTTCACGAATTAGGCTAGTTCATTAAACCTCTGTTAACGGATTAGGGTTAGGTCAAAAACATTCTCTAACACACCCACTGTTCCGGCGCCGTCTTTCCGGCACCGCATTTGTTGGAAAAACGGGATCTCGCTAGAAAAGCGAGATCTCGCTTGTTTCAACAACGTTTTTCGTCCCGTTCGATCCAGATCTGAGTTAGGTTGATCCCTAACCTCATCTTTCGATCTTTTTATACACGATTCCATCCGGATCTCGTGACTTTAACGGTTTAAGGTGTCGGCTCATCGTTTCGCGGCTAGATTTAACGGGTTTGGATCTCTACAATATCATACTATCATTACCTCGGGTCGGGATCACTTTCCTTCTTGGTTTGGCTAGAGAAAAGAGAGAAACGAGAGAGCGAGAGTTTAGGTGTGTGTTTTGGGTGGTGTATGGAATGGAATGGAAATTAATCGATTAAGGCATAATTAAAGTATTTATATTATGGGTCATGGGCTTAAGCCCATGGTCTTTCCATTAATAACCCAAGTCCATCACCCATATTACATAACCCAACACAAGCCCATCTCATAACATCAAATATAATTATATATTAACCGAACGAAAAATCAGGATGTTACAAGTCTTCCCTCCTTAAAGATGTTTCGTCCCCGAAACCTAGCTTATTCCTTGTAAAAGGAACACTTCCTATATTCACACACGTTATTGGATCGTATTTGCTTTCTGGGTTATCCTTCTTACTCCTCACTTGCAGTCATCGAGTGGTGTTCATGTGCTTTAGCTATTAAGGTAGCTTGTCCATGAGGCCCTCGATTTCTCAAGTCTCGTCTCGCCCTTTCCTAGGGGGCTTGGCTATATATATGTATGTATATTAACGCTAACGCCTAAGATGACGCTCTAGTACAACACATCTATTTATTACACCAGCATGCATTCAAAACAATGCATATCATAATTAATAAACACCGGTCTAAACTTCAATATAAAACAACACGTATTGAGTCATTAATAAGCCAAACATAAAATAAGCTTATGGCTAGTAGCTAGCCTTCTTGAATAATCTTCTATAAGCATGTGGAAGAAACTGTTAACCTCAAGCATTCTTCTTTGCTTCACGTCCTTCCTTCGGTTTCCTGCAGTCCATTGCTAGGTGTCCACGTTCTCCACAGTTGGGACACCTATGGTGATCTTTGCACTCCCAGGAGGAATGTCCTGCCTTTCCACACCTGAAGCACACACCTAATCCCATTCTGCACTCTCCCGAGTGTTTCTTCCCACATTTTCCACAGATCAAGAACTCATCCCTCCTTTTTCCTTCCACCGCTACGGCTCCCCCACAATCTCTAGCTAAGTGACCCGACTTACCACACCTGTAACATTTCTGGTCCTCGGTGCATTCACGAGATATGTATCCCTTCTCCCCGCATCGGTAGCACTGGTTTGAGCCAGCCTTGCATTCTCCCAGGTGCATCTTTCTGCACACCTTGCATGTTTCCTTGTCCGCAATTGTAACATCCCGTTTTCTCGATTTGGTTAATAAAAGGAAAATATTTGTTATTATGAATCGGGCTAGTGTTGGGTTAAACGGATATGGGTTATGGACATGGATTAAGAAGGAAAGAAGGAAAGACCATGGGCTTAAGCCCATGATCCATAATATATCAACTTTAATTACTAATTAGTTCATTCATTTTACACACATTCAATACACCACCCAAAACACACACTTAGGCTCTCTCTAGTTTCTCTCTTTTCTCTAGCTGAACCAAGAAGGAAAACCGATCCCGATTCAAGGTAATGGTAGTATGATATTGTATGAACTTAAACTTGTTAGATTTAGTCACAAAACGACGAGCCGACACCTTTAAACCGTTAATGTCACGAGATCCGGGTGGAATCGGGTATAAACCGAACCTAAGATGAGCTTAGGGGTCACCCTTTAAGCCGTTAAAGTCACGAGATACGGGTGAAAACAATGGTGAAATAAGCGAGATCTCGCTTTTCCGGCAAGATCCCGGTTTTCCGACAATGGCGGCGCCGTAAAGGCGACACCGGAAAAGGCAGGTACGAGGTTAAGGCGTCATTCTCTGACCTAACCGTAATTCGTTAACGGAGAGTTAACGAACTAGAGGCAATTCGCTAGGTGATTCGTTAAAGGAAGCTTAACGAACTAGCCTTAGTTCGTATCCAAAGTCGTTAAGGAAAAAGATAACGAATTAACCCCGATTCGTTATAATCATTCATTAAAAGGAGATAACGAATTAGAAGGTTCAATTCGTTATAGAGGGGTCATTCGTTATGAAGTTCAATTCGTCAAACGACCGGTTCGTTATAAGGTCCAATTCATCATAGGTACAGTTCATTGTAAGGTGACGAATGAGTCATTCGTTATGAACCCAATTCGTTAAGAACCAAGTAATGAACTAGAATTTTGATAAAATGACAGAATAGTCCCTGGACTTAGAAAAGTATGATATAATTACGTAATAGCCCTTGGATTTTGATAATTTATGAAAGATACCTTCAAAGGTTAACGAGTAACGATAACTAACCGGTAAAGGTTCAATGAAGTAAAACCGGCTTAGACGATTAATATTAATTAAGTAAATGATAGGAAGAGCTAGAACTGTATTTAATATATGTAATGATCATACAGTTAGTCGTGCACAGCTCAAGAAAGGAATAACCGTAAATGGTGAACGTAACCGCATTCAGGTGAGTTTCAAGCCCCAATTCCTTTTTATGTTTTTGGGGCTATGTGCATACTCGAAGTGATTGTTAGTACACTTACCTTAAGTGGTAAGTGTATGCCTTGTATGATTCATGTATTATGATTGCTTGACGGTGCGTAAACGATCTTCGGATATTGCATGTACCGTCGGGTGGTAGTTAAAGATATTATTGATAAATATGATGTATGAATGATGTATGTATGTTATGTTGGTAGTAAGTGAACGATCATCGGATATTGCATGTAAAAACAGGTATGGTACAATTGCACGAAACAAAGGGACCAGACCCTAATAATATTTGTGAGGATAGGGACCAGACCCTAATAATATCTATGAGGATAGGAACCAGACCCTAATAATATCTATGAGGATAGGGACCATACCCTAATAATATATGTGAGGATAGGGACCAGACCCTAATAATATCTGTGAGGATAGGGACCAGACCCTAATAATATCTGTGATGTTGGGGACCAGGCCCTTGAAATATATGTGAGGTTATAGGGCGGAAGGCTCTTTACGTAGTATGGATAGTTATGTATGTAAAGTAAAGTATTCATGATGTACACACCTTCGGACATGTGTGCAAGTATGTGAACTGATTGTATGTTGTATGATTAACTAGAACTCACTCAGCGTAGCTGACTTTTAGTATGCACGCATGTGAGTAGAATGAGGCAGCTCGCTTGAGGGGAAACACATGGCATGGAATTGAAGACACTGGCATCTCAAGGAAATGTTATGTTAATTAAAAGACAATTTTTTATGTTTAAACGATTTGAATGCTTGTTAAGACAAGTATTGATGGTTATGTAATATATTGGTTTGAAGTTTTTATATTCCGCATAAAGGTTTAATTAACTCTAATATTTAGAACAATTTTTATGAGTTAATCCAACGTCCAATGTAGGGCACCAGTAACGGGGCCTTACAAGTTAGTATCAGAGCAAAGTTCGAGAGATTTAAGTATCCTACATGCTTAGACTCAAACAGAGAATGGGATTACAGTAAGAAAAGAAAGAAGATACCAGTTAAAGATAACCATGTGTCAATCAAGCAAGCTCGGTAAAGGTAAAAGTGTATGATTGAATAGTGTATGATAACGTTAGATTAATTGTTAAAGAAAGAACATGTGAACGATAGGATAGGATTTATTGATTGTTTGATTGATTAACTGTTTAGAAATAGAAACTAGCACAAGTGAATTCATAAAGGGAAGTATGTAGAACCTGAGGAGTAAAGAAAATAGTTAATTACACTTAGTCACTGTCATTAACTACTTACCTTACGAATCATGTGCTAAATAATTCCTAGAGTGATAACGTTTGTGTTTCCTTATAGAATACGAATGTCTGGAGCTAAGAAAGTAGCTAGAAGGGGAGGACGTACGGGATGTCGTGGTAGGCCATGCATGGTCCGAGAAACATCGGTGGACTCAGCAACTAACACCGAGGGAGAGGGAAGTGCAGCTGGACGAAATCCATTCAACAACGAAGGGGTTCAACTGGATCCCGCAATTCAAGCTGCCATTGCTCAAGCGGTAGTAACTGCTGTGAAGAACATGAATCCCGAAAAGTCTGCTGGAAGTCAGTCAAGGACTGCATAGAAGTCTGGGGAAAAGAGAAAGAAGGATGATGAGAAGGAGAAGGAGGAATCAAGTGTGGTTAATTCTGTGAAGGTTGATGATAGGAGGAGGGGCCGGGGAGGGTGCAACTATAAGTCCTTCAAAGGATGTGACTCGCCAAAGCTAACCGGTTTGGGAGACGCAATCGCTACCCTCCAATGGATAACCACGATGGACATGGTTATCCGAACTAGAGAATTCTGTCCCGACCAAGCTGTGGGTTATGCTACCCAATCGTTTGGTGATGAGGCAATGTACTGGTGGGAGTCGATTGAGCAGAGAAAGAGTCGGGAAGAGATAAAAGCGATGAGGTGGGATGATCTGAAGGAATTGGTGATGAAGAGGTTTTGTGAGGATGCAGTGGTTGAGAAGGTTGAAATGAAATTCCTGAGTCTGAAAGCGGGTAAGATGACACACCGCGAATACACCACTGAATTCAACCACATGTTAAGGTTGGTGCCAGACATGGTGAGCACTGAGGCCAAGCGGATCAAGTGTTACCTTAGGGGACTGTCACTGAATGTTCGCGTCTTGATCGAGGCTAGTAGACCAGGTACCTTTTATGCTGCTGTAGGGCACACAGATATGGTTTACGACGACTTGTCGGCAGATGATATGGTAGTGGAAGAGAAGAAGGATAAGAAGTGGGCCGCTCCTACTAAACGACCTGGTACACAGTTGTGGAACCCCAAGAACAAACAACCGAGAGTTTGGGAGAAGAGGTCGTGTAAAACCTGCGTAAAGATACACGGTGGTGAGTGCAAGTGGGGTAGGAGTTCTGATGTTTGTCACAAATGTAGGAAGGATCGTGGTGGGGAATGCAGGTTTGGGTCTAATGTGTGTTATAAGTGTGGGAAGGCAGGGCATTAGGCCAATGAGTGCAGTGCGAAGCCCGCGTGTTACAAATGTGGCAAGACCGGCCATATGGCAAGAGAGTGTACCGTAGGGAGAGTCGGGAGGAAATGGAAATAAAGATGCTGAGCAAGCAAGGCCAAGGACTAGAGACTACATACTGACCCAGGTTCAAGCCAGACAGATTCCTGATGTTGTGACTGGTACGTTCTTAGTAAACGGTATTTCTGCTTCTGTATTATTTGATTCGGGTGCGAATAAAAGTTTCGTAGCTACACCATTTAGTAAACTAGCTAAAATGAAATGTTTCCGAGTGTCTGAAACCTTCATAGTAGAAACCGCTAGTGACATCTCGATGAAAATAATGAAAATGGTTAAGCATTGTAAGATAGAATTAGAGGGACATGAGTTCCCTATTACTTTGTATGTTATGACCTTAGGAGGGTTCGATGTAGTTTTGGGAATGGATTGGTTGTCTGAATACGAAGCTCAGATAGTGTGTAAGAGTACGATAATAAAGCTAAAGTCCTTGGATGGTAGTGTGGTGACGGTTTACGGTGATAAGGAAAGTTCAGGGCTTAACGTCATTTCGATTAAAAAAGCGGAAGGGTTATTAAGACGAGGGTGTGGTGCCTACCTGGCGTATGTTGTCAACGCTACGGCCGAGACAAAAGAAATGAAAGATATTCTTATCTTGCGTGACTACCCAGAAATATTCCCTGAGGATCTTCCGGGGTTGCCACCGGAGCGAGAGATAGAGTTCCAGATAGATTTAGTACCAGGAGCCCAGCCCCTCGTGAAAGCGCCATACCGTCTAGCACAGTCCGAAATGAATGAACTGATGTCCCAACTGCAAGAACTCCTCGACAAAGGTTTCATAGGACCAAGTGTTTCCCCTTGGGGCGCGCCAGTGCTGTTCGTGAAGAAGAAGGATGGAAGTATGAGAATGTGCATAGACTATCGCGAGTTGAACAAGCTTACGGTAAAGAATAGATATCCTTTGCCAAGGATTGATGATCTGATTGACCAGCTGCAAGGTTCAAGTTGGTTCTCACGAATAGATCTTAGATCAGGGTATTAGCAGTTGAAAGTGAAAGAAGCAAACATCCCTAAAACAACGTTTCGGACGCGGTATGGACACTACGAGTTCCTCGTGATGTCAATCGGTCTAACAAATGCTCCTACAGCATTTATGGATATGATGAATAGGGTGTGTCGGCCGATGTTGGATAAGTCAGTTATCGTCTTCATCGATGATATATTGATTTATTTAAAAAGCAATTCTGATCATGCCGAGCATCTGAGAGAAGTATTGGAAACCCTGAAGGAAGAGAAGTTGTATGCTAAGTTTTCGAAATGTGCGTTCTGGTTGCGAGAAGTAAAATTTCTAGGTCACGTGATAAATCCTGAAGGGATTTCAGTGGACCCAGCTAAGATTGAGGCGATATAAATTGGAAGACTTCGCAGAATCCGACTGATATACGAAGCTTCTTAGGGTTAGCTGGCTACTATAGGAGATTCATCGAAGGTTTCTCCAAGATAGCCACACCGCTGACCAGTATGACCCGAAGGTCGGTAGTATTCAGCTGGGGGAAGTTCCAATAAGAAGCTTTTGAGGATTTAAAGAAAAGACTCATGTAGGCTCCAATCCTTGCTTTTCCCGATGGTGACGAGGATTTGATCGTTTGTACTGTTGCTTCACATCGTGGGTTAGGTTGCGTGTTAATGCAGCGAGGAAAGGTGATAGCCTATGCGTCTAGACAGTTGAAGGTCCATGAGAGTACTTATCCGATGCATGATTTAGAGCTAGCAACAATAGTGCATGCTCTCAAGATATGGAGGCATTATCTGTATGGAACTAAGTGTACTATTTACACAGATCATAAGAGTTTAAAGTACTTTTTCCAGCAGAAAGAATTGAGCATGAGGCAGAAATGTTGGTTAGAACTGATAAAGGATTACAACTGCGACATTAAGTACTTTCTTGGTAAAGCTAATGTGGTCGTTGACGCTCTAAGTCATAAGAATGAGGAAGTCATTGCAACAGTGAAGTCATACAAGTTGATTATGAACTCAAGTCTATTTGAAGAAATCATCAAAGTGCAATCAGAGGTGCTGGTAGATGAAGGGCTAGTGAAGACAGAAAGGATTTTCGGCCAGCAAGATGAGTTGATGGAAAACACGCATGGTGTTAAGACTAAGTTTGACCGCATGTGGATTCCACGCCATGGAGACCTTAGGGGTAGAATCTTAGAAGAAGCTTATAAGTCAAGATACTCGATTCATCCAGGAACTACTAAGATGTACCAAGATTTGAAAAGAGACTATTGGTGGCCAGGAATGAAGAATGATGTGGTAGATTATGTTAGTAAGTGCTTAACTTGTTTACAAGTCAAGGCAGAACATCAGAAGCCTTATGGAAAGATGCAACCCTTAGAGATACTAGAATGGAAATGGGAACACATCACCATGGATTTCATAACTATGCTACCTCGTACAACTAAGCATCATGATACCATTTGGGTGGTTGTGGACCGTTTGACCAAGAGTGCTCAGTTTTTTCCTATACGAGAGGTTATCCCATCAGAAACGTTAGCAAGTTTGTTCATCAAAGAGGTTGTATCCAAGCATGGAGTACCGTTATCGATCGTGTCTGATAGAGATACTCGGTTTACTTCGAGGTTTTGGAAGAAGTTCCAAGACGCCATGGGAACGAGATTGAACATCAGTACGGCGTATCATCCTTAAACAGATGGACAGTCTGAAAGAATGATCCAAACCCTTGAGGATATGCTACGTGATTTTGTTTTAGACTTTGGAGGGAGTTGGGATGATCATCTGCATATGGCAGAGTTCTCCTATAAAAATAGCTACCATTCAAGTATTGGTATGCCACCGTTCGAGATGCTTTACGGTAGACGATGTAGAACCCCGGCATGTTGGGGAAAGATTGGTATGAAAGAGATAGGGAGTTTAGAAGTTGTGCAAGAAACTTCTTCAAATTTCGTTCAGATAAAGGCAAGAATGAAAGCTGCTCAAGACAGAAAGAAGTCGTATGCTGATAAGCTGCGACGACCGATTGACTTTAACGTTGGTGACAATGTGATGCTCAAGGTCTCGCCCTGGAAAGGAATCATTCGTTTCAGGAAGAGAGGAAAGTTGAGTCTAAGGTACATTGGACCGCTCAAGATTTTAGATCGAGTAGGCGAAGTGGCTTACAAGTTAGATTTACCCGAAGAGTTAGAAGGAATTCATTCTACCTTTCATGTTTCTCAACTGAGAAAATGTCTAGCCGATGACACGTCTCATGTGCCATTATCGGACATTGAGGTTGATGAACCGTTGAACTACATTGAGCGACCAATCGAGATAGTTGATCACAAGGAAAAGCAACTCCGTCACAAGGTTATACCCTTAGTGAAAGTGATATGGAAGCATCGCAAAGGATCGGACGCTACATGGGAAGCCGCGGAAGAGATGCAAAAGTTTTATCCAGATTTGTTTTAATAATAGTTAGGTTTCGGGGACGAAACCATTTCAAGGAGGAAAGACTTGTAACATCTTGTGTTCTCGTTTCGATTAATAAAAGGAAAATATGGGTTATTATAAGTCGGGCTAGTGTTGGGTTAAATGGATATGGGTTATGGACTTGGGTTAAGAAGGAAAGACCATGGGCTTAAGCCCATGATCCATAATATATAAACCTTAATTACTAATTAATTCATTCATTTTACACACATTCCATACATCACCCAAAACACACACTTAAGCTCTCTCTCTAGTTTCTCTCTTTTCTCTTGCCGAAACAAGAAGGAAAACAGATCCTGATTCTAGGTAATGATAGTATGATAGTGTATAAACTTAAACCCGTTAGATTTAGTCACAAAACGACGAGCCGACACCTTTAAACCGATAAAGTCACGAGATCTAGGTGGAATCGGGTATAAACCGAACCTAAGATGAGCTTAGGGGTCACCCTAGCTCAGATATGGATCGAACGGGACGAAAAACGGTGGTGAAATAAGTGAGATCTTGTTTTTCCGGCGAGATCCCGGTTTTCCGGCAGTGGCGGCGCCGGAAAAGGCAGGTACGAGGTTAAGGTGTCAGAGAATGTCAGAGACATTCTCTGACCTAACCCTAATTCGTTAATGGAGAGTTAGCGAACTAGAGGCAATTCACCAGATGATTCGTTAAAGTAAGGTTAACGAACTAGCCTTAGTTTGTATCCAAATTCGTTAAGGAAATAATAACGAATTAACCCCAATTCGTTATAGTTAATCGTTGAAAGGAGATAACGAATTAGAAGGTTCAATTCGTTACAGAGGGGTCATTCGTTATGAAGTTCAATTCGTCGAAGGACCAGTTCGTTATAAGGTCCATTCTTTATAAAGTGACGAATGGGTCATTCGTTATGAACCCAATTCGTTAAGAACCAAGTAACGAACTCAAGTTTGATAAAATAATAGAGCATTCCCTGGACTTAGAAAAGTATGATATAATTACATAATAGCCCTTGGACTTTGATAATTTATGAAAGATACCTGCAAAGGTTAACGAATAACGATTAACTAACCGGTAAAGGTTCAATGAAGTAAGCCCGGCTTAGACGCTTAATATTAATTAAGTAAATGATAAGAAGAGCTAGAACCGTATTTAATATATGTAATGATCATAAAGTTAGTCGTGCACAGCTAAAGAAAGGAATAACCGTAAACGGTGAACGTAACCACATTCAAGTTAGTTTCTAGCCCCACTTCCTTGTTAGACACCCATTTGAGAAGACCTGCCATGGATCTAGCCGCTAATACGATACATCGATTATGTACAAGATCTAAACGTTAAATTATTACTTTATTGATAATATGGAGTAAATACATTATGGTGGATGGAAATAACTTATGGAGAGCATAATTACTTAGATCTAGATCTCTCTCTAAATATGTACACCTACAAATGAACATGGATATGCCTATTTATAGGCCAAAGCACCAATTCGATAATTTATGTTTAATTCGTTATATCTTCATAAACGAACTAGACTCCATTCGTTATGATTCCATAACGAATGATGATAACTTAACGAACCAGCCTCCATTCGTTATATTACATAACGAATGGGCTTATAAACTTAACTAACCAGCCTAGATCACTAACGAATGGACGCATTCGCTATACAATCCATAGCGAATGGCCATTTTACAATAAATAAACAATCTAGAGTATGTATACATTATTCGAATGCTACGGACAACAATTTCGTGCACTAACAGACACCCCCTTTTCCGTAGCTATCGAATAATTTATACATAGTCTAGATTGTTTATTTATTGTAAAATGGCCATTCGCTATGGATTATATAGCAAATGCGTCCATTCGTTAGTGATCTAGGCTGGTTAGTTAAGTTTATAAGCCCATTCATTATGTAATATAACGAATGGAGGCTGATTCGTTAAGTTATCATCATTCGTTATGGAATCATAACGAATGGAGTCTAATTCGTTTATGAAGATATAACGAATTAAACTTAAATTAACGAATTGGTGCTTTGGCCTATAAATAGGCATATCCATGCTCATTTGTAGGTGTACATATTTAGAGAGAGATCTAGATCTAAGTAATTATGCTCTCCATAAGTTATTTCCATCCACCATAATGTATTTACTCCATATTTATCAATAAAGTAATAATTTAACGTTTAGATCTTGTACATAATCGATGTATCGTATTAGCGGCTAGATCCATGGCAGGTCTTCTCAATTGGTATCAGAGCAGGAGCTGCTCTCGATGCTTCGATTAAGGTATGAATCTGAGTTTTTCATGTTTTTCGGGTTTTGGTCAGATCTGGAGTAATTTAGTGTGTTATTGGTGGAGTTGTTGGTGAATTCGTGTATATTGATGGAAGAGGGAACTTCCTGTGTAATTTGGTGTTAAGTTTTAGTGTATTGAGTGATTCATCATGGAAGAGCATGTTAACTTTTGATTCGGTTTATGATGATTTAGTGATGGTTAAGTTAATTGGATGATGGATTTGTGTTTATTATTGAAATCCGCATGATTCTGTGGATTTTGGTGGTTAATTATGGTGTATTGAAGGTTTTGCCATGAAAGAGCATGGTTTCGGGTTGATTATTTGGTGATGAATAAGTATCGTTAAGTTAATTGGGTGTTAGATTGGTGATCAGTGTAAAAAAACCGAGTTCAGTGTTATTTTCACCGAATGTTCAGTGTGATTTTTGTGGTTAATGATGGTGTTTTGATGATTCACCATGGATGAAGTTCAAGTTTCCAGAATCCAGCCAGATCTGAGTTTTTCCGGCGAGATAAACACTTTTTCCGGTGAAAAACGTTTTCCGGCGAACACCTCAGATCTAACAACCTGATTCGTTGTTACTGTAGCTAATTCGTTAAGAAAGCTTAACGAATCTACTGTAGCAATTCGTTATGGAAATAGTAACGAATTAAGTTAATTCGTTAAGGATATTCGTTAAGGAAAATGTAACGAATTAAGGCAATTCGATAAGTTAATTCGTCATGGTAATTCGTTAAGTTAAAGGTAACGAATTAAGGCAATTCGTTAAGTTAATTCGCTAAGGTATTGGTAACGAATTAAGGTAACTCGTTATGTGTATGACGAATTGGAATTCTTAACGAATGGGAGTTCATTCGTGTCACTGTTATAACGAATTAGAGTTGATAAGTTATAACGAACTGGCTGGTTGACGAACTGCTTGGTTGACGAATGGAGAGCATGAACTAATGTAACGAATGGTGTATATCTATAACGAATTAAAGAGGCAATTCGTTAAAAAAAAATTCTTGCGCGAATTTTGTCCTAAATGTTCCTTGTAAGTGAGATTTCACTTTTGAAAATTTTGGCGATAATATTTATTTTTCGAAAATTTTCGGTGAATTTTTGGCGGGAAAATCGGGAAAAATTTTCTTAATCGAATTTTTTCTGGGATGTGCCTAATGTATTGGAAACTCTTCATGCAAATTTTGGTAATATATTTTCCGGCTGACTGTTTATGCGTTTCGACTGGCCGAGAGGGAGATCTTGTGTAATTTAAGGAGAAGTATGTTTGTTTGTGAACCTTGAAGATTATTTAAGACCTTGCCGAATTTGTCAAGAAAAGGGGGAGATATAAATTTCATTTTAGATTATTTGGCTTCCTACGTGGTGTGCAAGGTTTCTTGAAAAATTTACTGCATTTCGGGTGGTAATTCATGCTTGATAAGCTACGTTTGACTGAGTTCAAGACTGCAGTTGTTCTTCGATTGGTGATTGATTTGTTTAAACATTGAAACCTGACTATGTGGGATACGAGTGTCTGTTCGTTTACTTCTTTCTAAGGGACTTGATCCTGACTATGTTGGCTACGAGTATACGGCGGATTACTTCTGTTGAGGGGGGACGATTCTCGAACGTGTTGATCTTATTAAAGAATATACAAGTCTTGTCATTAGATTGAAGAATTTGATCATTTGGAGTATATAAATGGAGGTTGGAACTCTGAATCTTATGATACCCAAACATTAGTGCATCTTTGTGAATGCGATGTGGAAGAGCTTCAAAGAGTTATTTGGGATAAACGTTATCAAGAGAGGGAAAATTGAAGTGAAAGATGTTGAATGATCGAGTTGTTCATGATGATGTGTGACGAGGTTAAATGTAAAGATATGTTTTTCTTTACCGGTGCTGACGGATAGCTGATGACTTGTTGCTGATTGTTGAAAGATTGAACCATATCATACGTCAATGGATGATCGGAATGATCTCCAAGAGTTTCTCACATTAAGGGGGTGATCTGATATGAGAAGCTACAAGTTGTTGGTTTGCTGAAAAGATTTAAAGATTGTCTGTCTGCACAAGCCCGAAAATCATCAGTCAAGGGGGTGTCTGTTAGTGCACGGTTTTGTGACTGGTGATTTGCAGTTAAAGTATTCAAGATTAAAGTATTCGATAGCTACAGAAAAGGGGGTGTCTGTTAGTGCACGAAACTGTTGTCCGTAGCATTCGAATAATTTATACATAGTCTAGATTGAATATTTATTGTAAATGGAGCATGTGGCCTATAAATAGGTGGTCCCATGCACATAATGAGGAGTGTACATATTTAGAGAGAGATCTAGATCTAAATGTGTACACCTACAAATGAGCATGGATATGCCTATTTATAGGCCAAATCACCAATTCGTTAATTTATGTTTAATTCGTTATATCTTCATAAACGAATTAGACTCCATTCGTTATGATTCCATAACGAATGATGATAACTTAATGAACCAGCCTCCATTCGTTATATTACATAACGATTGGGCTTATAAACTTAACTAACCAGCCTAGATCACTAGCGAATGGACGCATTGGCTATACAATCCATAGTGAATGGCCATTTTACAATAAATAAACAATCTAGACTATGTATACATTATTCGAATGCTATGGACAACAATTTCGTGCACTAAAAGTTTTCGGGGCTGTGTGCATACTCGATGTGATAGTTAATACACTTACCTTAAGTGGTAAGTGTATGCCTTGTATGATTCATGTATGATGATTGCTTGACGGTGCGTGAACGATCTTCGGATATTGCATGTACCGTCGGGTGATAGTTAAAGATATGATTGATAAATATGATGTATGAATGGTGTATGTATGTTATGTTGATAGTACTTGAACGATCTTCGGATATTGCACGTAAAGACAGATATGGTATAATTTCACGAAACAAATGGACCAGACTCTAATATTATCTGTGAGGATAGAGACCAGACCCTAATAATATCTTTGAGGATAGGGACCATACTGTAATAATATCTGTGAGGATAGGGACTAGACCCTAATAATATATGTGAGGATAGGGACCAGACCCTAATAATATCTGTGAGGATGGGGACCAGACCCTAATAATATCTGTGATGTTGGGACCAGACCCTAATAATATCTGTGATGTTGGGACCAGACTCTAATAATATCTGTGATGTTGGGGACCAGACCCTAATTATATCTGTGAGGTTATAGGTCGTAAGGCTCTTTACGTAGTATGGATAGTTATGTATGTAAAGTAAAGTATGCATGATGTACACACCTTCGGACATGTGTGCAAGTATGCGAAATGATTGTATGTTGTATGATTAAATAGAACTTACTCAGCGTAGCTGACTTTTAGTATGTACGCATGTGAGTAGAATGAGGCAGCTCGCTTGAGGGGAAACACATGGCATGGAATTGAAGACACTGTCATCTCAAGGAAATGTTATGTTATTTAAAAGACAATGTTTTCTGTTTAAACGATTTGAATGCTTGTTAAGACAAGAATTGATGGTTATGTAATATATTGGTTTGAAGTTTTTATATTCCGCGTAAAGTTTTATTTAACTATGATATTTAGAACTGTGTTTATGAGTAAATCCATCGTCCAATGTAGGGCACCGGTAACGGGGCCTTACAGCAATCTTTGGTGTCTTCTTCCATGCATACTCCACGACTCAGCAGATCTTTTGGTTCCTTTTTCTCCAGACTTTCTAGGATACAGATTCTTCAACGCGGCGGCTGCATCCTGAGCAATGGCGGCTTGAACAGATGGATCCAATTGATACCCTTCGTTGTCACTCATATCTCGTACGGTTGTGCCTCCTTCCTCTCCCATTTTAGAAATCGGTTCTTCAGAAGTTTCCTGGTCAACACGTGGCCTACCAGGACGTCCAGTGTGACCTCCCTTACCAACAAACCTTCTCACTCCAGCCATTCGTATTCTATAAGGAAACATAAACGTTATCACTCTAGGAATTATTTAGCACATGATTCATAAGGTAAGTAGTTATTGACAGTGGCTAAGTGTAATTAACTATTTGCATTACTCCTCAAGTTCTACATACTTCGCTTTATGATTTCACTTGTGCTAGTTTCTACCTCTAAACAGTTAATCAATCAAACAATTAATAAATCATATCCATATCATTCACATGTTCTTTCTTTACAATTAAGATAACGTTATCATACACTATTTAATCATACACTTTACCTTTACCGAGCTTCCTTGAGTGACACATGGCTATCTTGAACTGTCATCTTCTTTCTTTTCTTACTTAAATCGCATTTTCTATTCGAGTCTAAGCATGTAGGATGCTTAAATCTTTCAAACTTTACTCTGATACCAACTTGTAAGGCCCCGAACCCGGTAGCCCTATTTTAGCGTCGGATTTACTCATAAACGCAGTTCTTACAATCAGAGTTAATTAAAACTTTCGCGGAATAAATAAAAACTTCAACCATTCTGTACAAAACATTACAAACTTGTCTTTAAATTAACATAAAACATCATATTAATACATCATTTCTTTTATCACTAGATGCCAGCCATTCAATCCACGCCACGTGCCATCCTCATGCTAGCTCTTTAGTCTGATCACCTGCGTGCATACTAAAAGTCAGCTACGCTGAGTGAGTTCTAGTTAATCAAGCAACTTACCATACAACCACTACATGCATTTATATACGTGTCCGAAGACACATAGTCGTCTATCTAACCTGCTCACCTTACCACTAACCTCTTATTTACCCCTACAGCTTAGCCACTTGATTACGGAAGCACATTGTGGCTTTCCCTCCCACGTACTTACGTAATGCCACTTATTTAACGAAGGCACGTAGAGGCTTACTCTCCCACGTACTATCATCATGCCACTTAATAACGAAGGCACGCATAGACTTACTCTACCACGCACTCACGTTATGCCACTTTAATAACAAAGGCACGCATAGACTTACCCTACAACGCACTCACGTTATGCCACTTTAATAACGAAGACACGCATAGACTTACCCTACCACGTACTATCGTCATGCCACTTGCACCTTTACTAGACCCCTTCCCACTCCTAACACACTCTACATCTACCTATCTATAACACACTTCTTATCAGTTCATTATTTACATAATAAGCAAGTCACATCATAGCATTCACACACACTAATAACCACTTAGCAATCACTATCCTTGACGATACGTGCAATATCCGAAGATCGTTCACGCGCCGACTAGCATTATATAATAGCTATCTCATATAACATCTATAGCATAACCTTGCCACCTAAGTTAAGTATATTCACACTTCACGTCGAGTATGCACACAACCCTAAAAACATAACAAGGAAGTGGGGCTAGAAACTCACCTGATTTCGGTTACGATCACCGTTAGTGGTTATTCCTTTCTTGAGCCGTGTGCGACTAACTGTTTAATGAATACAATATTAAATACTACTCTAGCCATTCTCATTGTTTACTTAATTAATCTTAAGTGTCTAAGCTGGTTTTACTTCATTGAATCTTTACTAACTAATCATTATTCATTAACCTTTAAAGGTATCTTTCATAAATTATCAAAGTCCAAGGGCTATTATGTAATTCAACCATTCTTGTCTAAGTCCAAGGACCTATCTGTCATTCCTTCAAATTTACTTTGTTAATCAGAACGTAGCCTGATTCGTTATCTGATCATAGCGATTTGAGGAGTAACGAATCACCTGATTCGTCATCTTAAAATAACTAACTGGGTGAGTAATGAATCACTTGATTCGTCATCTTAACATAGCGAACTGGCTATCCATAACGAACTGACTATTATAACGAATCAGCCTTTATGATGAATTTTCCACTATAACGAATTGGACCTTATAGCGAATCGGTCCTCCTAAAGAATTGGACCTTAACGAACGGGTCATTATCATAACGAATTGGAGCTAGTTCGTCATTCTTTCATTAACGAATCAGTACACGAATTAGGCTAGTTTATTAAACTTTCGTTAACGAATTATGGTTAGGTCAGAGACATTCTCTGACACCCCCACTGTTCCGGCACCGCCTTTCCGGCGCCGCATTTGCCGGAAAAACGGGATCTCGCCGGAAAAACGAGATCTCGCTTGTTTCACCACCGTTTTCACCGTTTTTCATCCCGTTCGATCCAGATCTGAGCTAGGGTGATCCCTAAGCTCATATTTCGATCTTTTTATACCCGATTCCATTCTGATCTCGTGAATTTAACGGTTTAAGGTGTCAGCTCGTCATTTCGCGACTAGATTTAACGGGTTAGGATCTCTACAATATCATACTATCATTACCTCGGGTCGGGATCGGATTTCCTTCTTGGTTCGGCTAGAGAAAAGGGAGAAATGAGAGAGAGAGAGAGAGAGCTTAAGTGTGTGTTTTGGGTGGTGTATGGAATGGAATGGAAATGAATGGATTAAGGCATAATTAAAGTATTTATATTATGGGTCATGGGCTTAAGCCCATGGTCTTTCCTTTAATAACCCAAGTCCATCATCCATATTACTTAACCCAACCCATCTCATAACATCAAATATTATTATATATTAACCGAATGAAAAATCGGGATGTTACAAGTCTTCCCGTCCTTAAATAGGTTTCGTCCCCGAAACCTAGCTTATTCCTTGTAAAAGGAACACTTTCTATATTCACGCACTTGATTGGATCGTATTTGCTTCTGGGTTATCCTTCTTACTCCTGACTTGCAGTCATCGAGTGGTGTTCATGTGCTTTAGCTATTAATGTAGCTTGTCCATGAGGCCCTCGATGTCTCAAGTCTCGTCTCGCCCTTTCCAAGGGGTCTTGGTTTTATATATATATATATATATATATTATCGCTAACGCCTAAGATGACGCTCTAGTACAACACATCTATTTATCATAACCAACATGCATTCAAAACAATTCATATCATAATTAATAAACACCGGTCTAAATTTCAATATAAAACAACACGCATTGAGTCATTCATAAGCCAAACATAAAATAAACTTATGGCTAGTAGCTAGCCTTCTTGAATGATCTTCTCTAAGAATGCGGAAGAAGCTGTTAACCTCAAGCATTCTTCTCTGATTCACGTCCTTCCTTTGGTTTCCTGCAGTCCCTTGCTAGGTTTCCACGTCCACCACATTTGTGACACCTATGGTGATCTTTCCACTCCCAAGAGGAATGTCCTGCCTTTCCACACCTGAAGCACACACCTAAACCCATTCTGCACTCTCTCGAGTGTTTCTTCCCACATTTTCCACAGATCGAGAACTCATCCCTCCTTTTTCCTTCCACCGCTACGGCTCCCCCACAATCTCTAGCTAAGTGACCCGACTTACCACACATGTAACATTTCTGGTCCTCGGTGCATTCACGAGATATGTGTCCCTTCTCCCCGCATCGGTAGCACTGGTTTGAACCAGCCTTACATTCTCCCAGGTGCATCTTTCTGCACACCTTGCATGTTTCCTTGTCCGCAATCTTTGGTGTCTTCTTCCCCGCATACTCCACGACATCAGCAGATCCTTTGGTTCTGTTTTCTCCAAACTTTCTAGGATATAGATTCTTCACCGCAGCGGCTGCAGCCTGAGCAATGGCGTCTTGAACAGAGGGATCCAATTGATACCCTTCGTTGTCACTCACATCTCGTACGGTTGTTCCTCCTTCCTCTCCCATTTTAGTAATCGGTTCTTCTAAAGTTTCCCGGTCAACACGTGGCCTACCAGAACGTTCAGTGTGACCCCCCTTACCAACAAACCTTCTTGCTCCAGCCATTCGTATTCTATAAGGAAACACAAACATTATCACTCTAGGAATTATTTAGCACATGATTGGTAAGGTAAGTAATTAATGATAGTGGCCAAGTGTAATTAACTATTTGCATTACTCCTCAAGTTCTACATACTTCCCTTTATGATTTCACTTGTCCTAGTTTCTGCTTTGAAACAGTTAATTAATCAAACAATCAATAAATCCTATCCCTATCATTCACATGTTCTTTATTTACAATTAAGCTAACATTATCATACACTATTTATTGATTGTTTGATTAATTAACTGTTTAGAAGTAGAAACTAGCACAAGTGAAATCATAAAGGGAAGTACGTAGAACTTGAGGAGTAATGTAAAGAGTTAGTTACACTTGACCAATGTCATTAACTACTTACCCTACGAATCATGTGCTAAATAATTCCTAGAGTGATAACGTTTGTTTTTCCTTAGAGATAAGATAGATGATTGATACAAATGGACGAGCACGAGGTGGTCGTTTGTGTTTCCAACCAGACACCCGTTTGAAGAAGGTTTGACAAAGAAATATACGAAAGCAGTGGGACTTCGACTTTAGGAAGTAATGAAAAAGGATTACGCTTGGAGTTTATAGTTATATACACTTAGGGAGTTGCTCAACTGTTTCGCACCACAATGCAAACAATGTTTGATAAAGCATCAAAGGCAGCCCAAACTGGGAAATCCAAGTGGAAGCAACATGAAAAAAACGAATATAAGCCAACTAGAATGAGTCAAGACATGTAGTATGCCTTCAATAGTTAACTTCAAAAGGGAACTTGCTGGGACCGTGAGTAACGAAGTGAATGATGAGAAAGCAGAGATGATCGAGAAGGACGGCTGATTGCCAAGATATCCTAATTGAACATGCGTTAAAGGAATATGTTAATAATAATGTGGTTGTGTACATGAGACTTTATGGAAGAGACTACTAGCTATAATTTCGTTAAAGTATGAGAATGATTAAGAATTGTAATGTAGAACTAGAGGACCGTGAGTTCCTTGTTACTCCTATTGTCTGGCCTTAAGAGAGTTCGATGTCGTTTGGGAATAGATTTGCTATTTGAGTTTGAGGCTCATATAGCATGTAAGACTTAATTGATAAGGTTGAAGTCTTAGGATGGCAATTTAGTGACGGTTTATGGTATTAAGGAAAGCTCAGTGCTTAATGACAATTCGATGATAAAAGCCAAAGGTTTTTTAAGGCGAGGGTGCAGTTCCTACCTGGTGTATGTTGTCAAACCTACGACCGAGATGAAAGAAGTAAAAGATGTTCCTATATTGTGTGACTATTCAGAAGTGTTCCCATAGGACCTTCCAGGGTTACCACCTGAATAAGGAGTAGAATTCTAGATAGAGTTAATACTAGGAGCACAACCCATCGAGAAAGCACATTACCGCCTGCCGCAATCGAAAGATGAAATAGTTAATGTTCAAACTTCAAGAACTCCTCGACAAAGGTGTTTTAATGCCGAGTGGTTTCCCTACGGGGTGTACCAGTGATGTGCATGAAGAAAAAGACGGAAGCATGAGAATGTGTATAGATTACCGCTAGTTGAACGGGCTTACGGTGAAGAATAGATATATGTTTCCACGGATTGATGATTTGTTCAATCAATTGCAAGGTGCTAGTTGGTTCTTGCGAGTAGACCTCAGAGCAGGCTATCATCAGTTGAAAGTGTAGGAGGCATTTCAGACGCGATATGAATACTAAAAGTTACTCGTGATGTCGTTTGGATTGACGAATGCTCAAGAAGCATTTATGGTTATGATGAATATGGTATGTCGTTCGATGCTGGAGAAATCTATCATTGCCTTATTGGCGATAGTTTTGATTTACTCAAGGAATAAGTTCAACCATTCCAAACACTTGAGAGAAGTGTTGGGAACGCTGAAGAAAGAGAAGATGTATTATAAGTTTTCGAATTATACCATCTATACATATTGTAAAAGTGTGAAGTATTTCTTCAAGCAGAAGGGATGGAACATGAGGCAGAGATGATGGTTAGAGATGATAAAGGATTATGAGTGTGAAATCAAGTATTATCCCGGTGAGGCTAATATGGTTGATGACGCAATCAGCCGTGAAGGTGAAGAAGTTGTCGCAACAATCAAGTTGTATAAATTTGTTAGCACTTCGGATTTCATGAGCGAGATCTACGAAGCGCAATAAAAGTTATAAAGGATGAGAGCAAGATGAAAAAGAAATGAATTTTCTTATTACATCGAGATTTGGAAGATAATACCTATGACGTGAAAATCAGATTTGGTCGCCTGAGAATTCCACGTCATGGAGATCTTTGAGACCAAATCCTAGATGATGCTCATAAGTCTAGCTACTTGGTTTACATCGAGGTTTCAAAAGGAAAGAATTCAGTTACAATGAAGGCATGTACTGATGAAGTAAAACCCTTAAGTAGAAGTTAAGTGAAGGTGAGTTCATGGTATGTGACAACTGTGGGAGGACATGATACTTTTCCTATGCGGATAAGAACAACCACAAGTGTTACGTATGTGGAGCCAAAAATCACACCGCAAGAAGATGCCAAGGACATAAGACATGAAAGGAAGGCGTTGATATGGTTAGACTTATGTTTATTTGAATTGAATCTTAACACGAGTGATTAGTGTTGTCACTGATAAACATGTGATCGTGAGAGGAAAGTCCTCTAGAACGGAAGGAATAGAATGGTATTGTAAATGTCCATATGACTGTCAAGACATGCCTGGGAAGGAAGTCGGTTAAAACGATTAGTTATGATGTATCAAGAGCCTGATATGCAGCAGCAGGCAACAATAGATTCATAGGACAAGTAGACACTTGATTAGTCTAGAAAAGGAAGATGCATCATCATAGACTTCATGATCAAGCTACCTTAGCCAGCTATAACTCATGGACCCTATTGTTGATGTAGAGCTGAGAATGAAAGAAGGCTTAAGTGGTGACTTAAGGAGTTCTCTGACATGTTATGCAATGGATGTGATCGAGAATTGCAAAAAGTGTTTTACCTTAAGGAATGGACAAAGGGATTTCAACAACTAATCCTTAAGGAGAAACTGGAAAGGTTTCCTTCTTGGAATTAATATGTTGTAAACGTATTGCAAATCAGAATATTTGCTAAAAGTTGTAATTGGACAGAAGGGTCATTTAGTGCTAAGTGTTGTGACGGTAAGTGTAATGTTTCTGTTTGAAGGAAAAGAAAGAAAATCATGCTTAAGGAAATGATGGGAAGTTTCTAAGTCTATATAAGGAAGCGTATCATCGATTACTTCATGGACAAGCTACCTAGGGCAGCTAAAACTAATTACCTCGCTCGATGATTGTAAGATAAAGGATAAATCGGTAAGTTACGAAGCTAAAGAAAGGATGTGAATACAAAAAGTATTCCTTTTATAAGGACTAAGCAGGTTTCGAGGACGAAACCTCTTATAAGGTAGACTTGTAACATCCCGAGTTTCGTCGGTATTTAAAGGAATTATGTTTAATTAAATTAAAGTAGATAAATGTAATTATCTAAATTAGGAGGGAATAAGTGTCAGTAGATGAAAAGTTAAACATGAAACCCTACCCTATTCCTATAAATGTAGCCATCATCTTATTCATACCCATCCTAGCCTCCAAACTCATTCTCTAACAAATTCCCGTTTTTTAGAAAATAACCCAAAAAGACACAACGATTACCAAATATCTAACCGTCGGATCGGTCTCAAATTTTATCCAATTGTTCAAGGCATATAAATGAAGATTTACACCGATTAGATCTTCGAACAGAGGTAGGGAAGTCTGATTTTTAATATCAAAACCGTAACAGCTAAAAAAGGAATTTTTCAGCAACTGTTCAGCTTTTCCGGAGATTGTAGCAGCGTTTTCCGTTCAAGGAGAGCTGATGGATTTGTAGATCAGGGTGAGACGGTTCCGTGGCCGCTTTAATCACTAAATTCCGAGTTCGTTTGATATGATTTTGGTTTATTCGAGTGATTTTGAACATAAACCTCAAAGGTACGTTTTTTTTAAAGTTTACTTTCGTGTACGGACTTGCATGAAAATTGGTAGGATGATAGAACGGGCCACGATATTGAAAAAGTAATAAACTTTTGAGTAAACGTGTTAGTTGGTTTGTTTCGGGTAAAACGAGTAGCGTTTGATTCGTGAAAAGGACGGGTAAACGAAGTCGGCTATGCATGAAACTGGGTAGGATAATAAATCGGACCTTATTATGTGATAAAAATGTAAACTTGAACGTAAACGAGGTGTTTGGAATGAAACGGGACATATGGGTAACGTTTGAACCAAGTTAGTACAATGAAACAATAAGGTTAAAGTCCAAGGCTCATTTATTATGCAAGACAGGCAAAACGAGTTGAAAAGAAGGATGGGGAATAGAATCAGATCTGAACATATACGCCGTATATGTTATACAGGCACATAGGTTTGGGGGCATATGTATACCATCATATGTGTGTATATGTACATATATGTATGTGTGATAGTATATGATTAAAGGCGCACATGCAGTAAGGACGTATATATATGAGGAGCGCATATGCATGAATTACGCATATGTATGTATCACGTATAAGTTCTAGGAGCTCATATGTGTGGCTAAGTATATGTATGAAGTGTATAAGTATGGGGGTATAAGTTATACGGGGCGCATAACTTATGCGGGCGCATAACTTATGCGGACGTATAACATATACGTCTCAAGACTTATGCGCTAACATGACGTATACGCCACCATGACTTATACGCTAGCCTAGATTATACGTTGAGAAGTAACTTATACGTAATAGCTTATGCGCTGACATATATGTGGAAATGACTTGTGCGCCATGTAAGACAACAATTAATAATTAATTAATAACTAAAGGCAATGTTTAAAAATGATAAAGCCTAGAAAGAAAGACCGATGCTAAAATAGATACGTAAGAGCAGGAGAGTAGTAATTAAACTTATCTTCCTTGTTACACAGTTAGCCATGCTCAGTTGAGGAGAGGTGTTACCATCAATTCCGAAAGAAGCAGGACACAAGTGAGTTTCTAGCCCCATTTCCTTATTATGTTTTCGGGGCTGTGTGCATAATCGATGTGATTAGTAATACACTTACCTTGAGTGGTAAGTGTGTGATATGTGAATGCTTTATGAATGATACACGAACTATATATGAATGGTATAGAAAATGTTAAGAGTATGAATGAAAGTATAAACACACACACACACACACATATATATATATATATGTATAAAAATATATGTATGGTTGTATGATTGTATAGTTAATAAGGAAACAGACCTTAATAATATATATGAATGTAGGGAACAGACCCTAATAATATTTGCGAATGTATTGGACACACCTTAATAATATATGTGAATGTAGGGAACAGACCCTAATAATATCTGCGAATGTAGGGAACATACCCTAATAATATCTGCGAATGTAAGGAACATGCCCTAATAATATATGCGAAATTTATAGGGCGAAATGCTTTTTAGAACGTATAGATAGTGTGAAAGAAAGAACGTAAGTATGAAAGTATGAAAAAATGCAAGTATGAAAATATAGAAGTATGAATATATGTATGTGTGTATGTATGAATGAAAGAAGCAGGTTAAGTATGTAATATGTATCTATGGATATGTATATATATATATATGAATGTAATGTATGTTGCTTGATTAACTAGAACTCACTCAGCGTAGCTGACTGGTAGTATGCACGCTAGCCGATAAGATGAAGGAGCTGGCTTGAGGGAGACACATGGCATGGACTGAGTTAACTGACATCTAGTGAAGAAAAGTTATGATGTTTTATGTTAAGATAAATTGAAAGTTAAAAGTTATTATTTTAATATTTTGTAATGAATATTTGATGTTTTTATATTACTCGAAAATTTTTAATTAACTTTGATATTTAGAACTATGTTTATGAGTAAATCCAACGCCAATATAGGGCACCGGGACCGGGGCCTTACAAATTATGTATGCATAATTTATTTATGCATATGTTTATTTATGTTCCAGTAAATTTATCGAATCTATTGAATTTAAGAACTGTTATATAATATTCAAATTACAATAATAAAAAAAATAAAAAAATAACATTGATAAATCAACAAAATTGAAATTGATAAAATAAAAAAAAAGAATTCAATATAGGTTGATATGACAATATTTTTAAAATAATATGAAAACATATTAATTGTAATTTTCAAAACATTATGACCTATCAAATATGAAAAAAAGCACAATTTACTGTAGCACACTTGTCATCAAATAAATGATTAATAAAAGAAAAATGTGATTGATTAGATTTATTTCATTTACTTCTGAAATAAACCTAATCTAATCATATATATATATATATATGGTTGGGTTATAATAAGAAGTGTAAAAAGTAATAGGGTGCATTAGATATGTTGATCCGACGATGGATATGTAAAGTGTTTTTTTTCAGCGGTGTGTTTTATTTTAGTTGCGATGTGTTTTATTTAGCTAAACTAAACCTGAAGGCTAAACCGAGATTTTTTTTGAAACGGGGGATGCAAGATTTATTTTTGTTTTTTAACTTTTTTTTAAACTTTTTTTCATTTTTTATATTTTTAATTAATTTTTTGATATTTTTAAAGAATATTTTTTTTTATTGGGACCGGGGAAGCTAGATTAACATTTTGGTTGTTTTACTTTTTTTTATTTTTTCTTTTTATATCTTTTTAATTATTTTTTTTGAAGTTTTTTTTCTATTAAAAGATGATGTGACGTAGGTGATTGAGGGTGCACCATAAGGATGTGCGGAATTGATCAAGGGTTGGGAATGGAGTTCCCCAGTTCCCCACTTTTTTGGAGTTCCTCAATAAACTCACCCATACATATATATATATATATATATATATATATATATATGTATATATATAGGGTGAGGTTATTCTAAAAGTTAAGTGTATCTAAAAAATGTAGGAAGAAATCTGGAGCGTTGGATCTTAAAAATTAATGGTTAAGATGAAAAGTTGAGATAATTAGGGGTGCGTTTTATTTTAAAGACCAAGAAAGATGTGTTAAAGAGCATAAATGTCTAATGTGTTATATTATATGTGGAAATATTTATTAAAGCTTTAATTATCATATTTTCATCCAAATTTAAAACCTAATACCAAAAACATCAATAAACTACATCATGAACACCAATAATTAACACACTATACATGAACCTTGCTGAATTACCGAAAAAGACATAACATAAAACACACTAGAACATAAAAAACACATAACGGAAAACCTTGTTGAATTACAGCGTGTTTTAAAACATAACACCAAATTTCAGTCCAAATTTACAAAAAAAAAAAACACCAAGAACATCAAGAACAAAAACACACTATGTTATCTTTTATTTTTGACATAACACCAATAACAGAAACACATCAATAATAAACACCAGCATAACTTTCTTGACATAATAGCAATAACATAAACAAGCCAATAACAACAAAACATAATAACAAGTTAACACATCACTTTCTATCTTCATAAACTAAAACACGCCATAAACAACGTTATGAGCTAAAGCATAATTTTAACCGCGTCTTTCCTTTCCACAAATCAACGGTGCATTTCTGTAACAAACCAAAATGGGGTTAGATTATAATGTAAGAAAAACTAATAAGGTAAATTATAAAATAATGGAATCTCAATTATTAACTTTGTAGAAAATTTCGAGTTACATTACCATTTACAATAGTTTTAACTATATGAAAGAATTTATTAGAAATACTAAATTAATTTCTTTTAACAAATTCATATGCATGCATCTTAAATCTCGATCAAAATTCATAGTTACTACTTACAAAATAACTTTATTTTTCAAATGAACATAAATCAATTTACTAATATACACGAAAACATACAGTTAGTATTATTAAAAATGTGGAGTCAGCTGTGCTTATTTATGTAGCCGACAATCGTAATGAGAGAAAAGACCAAATCATGTCATCTTCATTTCATTAGTCGTGCCAGGGACATATTTTGATGCATAAAACCTACTGAATCTAATGCGTGCCCAAACTAAAGATCGATTATTCCCTTGGAATGCGAATGGAAACGGTTTCTCCATAAGCCATTAGGGTCACCGGAAGGGAGTTTAACAATGAACTAGTCTAATTTGTTCTTATGTTCTCATGAAAAAAAATGAATCTTAAATTAAGTGTAAGAAAAGTAGGTGTAGTTTTTTAGATTTACAATATGAATGGAATTCATTAATTATAGATCCATAAAAAATGGAAATTAGTTATCATTAAAAATTACCATATTTGTTTAAAATTTAACAGACCAAAATGCCAATGGGTGTGTAATGTAATCTATGCCACATGTCAAACTGTGGTGGCTTCCTACACTTATAGAAAACTTCAGATATTTATTATAATTTTACTATATATATATAGGGTGCAGTTATTGTACTCTAATGTCTTAACGTACGGTAGGTACGCGAGACACTCAAAGGCAAAAACCTAAAACGCTTAGAAAACACTCACAAAACTTAAACGCTAAGCAAACGCTCAACAAAAACTCAAAAACGATATTCGTGAAAAAAGTGAAAAATTGATCGATTAACCATCCAAAACTATTTTTTTCGGTGAACAAATGATTGATTGGATACGTATTGATGATTCCGAGATGTTTGGATGTGATTTCTTGGATCGATTCGTGAAAAATTGATTCGCGTACGTAATGTATGTTAATGCATTAGTGTATTGGATCTTTTCACTATATATATATATATATATATATATATATATATAATATAAACGAAAACATAAAAATCTTATGTGTCGCGATGTGGTTGCTCCCCCTTTATTGTTAAATAGGGTAATGAACATAAAGTGTTGACAATAATTTCGTGATAATTAAAAAAAATAATAGTATGTTGTTTAGTTACTGTATTTTCAAGAAAAATGTAAAGTTTTTTATAATAATATTTACACTTATTTATTTCTGTTTTTACAAAACCTAAACTGACGATGTGACAATCGTCAATTTCAGGTTAACTCCGTTAACTCAACTCCGTCAATTCAAACTTTAGATCACTGAATCTATAACGCACACCTCATTACATTTAAACTAGGGTTTAAATGACGCTTGACACTTACTACATGTGTAGTCTTTCGGGAATTGCACCGAAACGCAAACGAGTTGACGCAAACGATTAGTGAATAAACAAAAAACGTCAAAACAATAATTATGTGATAATTATGTGTTAGACATATGTGTTACTTGATTATGTTATGTGGAATGCTAAACAAGAAACAAGAACCCAATTAATTAAGCTAGAGATGTAACATTTGGAAGTTTAGGGACTAAAGTGTAACATGTTATTATTATTAATATTATAAAACCCTAACCTCTCATCCCTCTCCCTCTTCCCAAAACCGACGGCCAAACCCCCCCCCCTCTCCTCACAATCGGTTCACACACACACGTACCTCTTGGATTTTGATCTTGTCTTTCACAATTGAAGCATCCTATATCCGTTTCTAGCCATCTCCTACCTTCCTATTGCTTGTATTGGTGCTTTTGATGGTATAAATTACAAACCCTAGGCCCGATTTTTCCTATGTATGGTGTTCATATGATTGTTGTTGATTTGATGGTGTATTGATGATGATTTGATAACTAGTTTTGATATTATTGCATGTTAAATGTTGTGTCTTTGAGTTTGAGATCAAATAAAACCCTAACTATGTATGTATGGTGTAATTGATATGCATGGATAGTAGTTATGGTGTCTAAAATGTTATATGAATGATTTGTGGTCCATAGATAGTTAAATTGTTGAGTTTGGATGCAAACAGTTTCTGGACAGATTGTGTTGTTGATGTTTGATTGACTGTAACGGGGTGTAAAAGTGAAAATTGATTGAGATAATTGATACTACAGTAAACTAGGTTGAGTCTAGTTTCTAAAGAATATAAATTTGCAATTTTTGGACGTGTAAAAGTTAACTTTTATGATTTTACAAAAACGTTGTGCAAAGCTGAGTTGTTAGACCTGCTGTTAGGTTGTTTTGTAAATGTTATATCTCATAAACTACGAGACCAATTGGGTTGGTTCCACTTCTGAAAGTTTACTTGTTGAGTTAGGAACCTAACCCAAGTGGTCTTGCATTTATTGGATTTTTCGTTTAACGGGAATTTCAAATAACATTCTGTTGCGCATGAATTTGACTGTTATGAGTTTGCTGTAATGATTTGATTATTGTGAGAAACCTATGTGGAATAAAAATATAATAAAATATGTTCTGGAAACCTAGGACATATATGCTTTTGTAATGATTTTTGGTAAATTAATTGTGATGCTATGATCGGTGGGATAGACTAGTTTTTCAAGTAGAAATTCTATCGTTAAGAAACTAGTTGCTGAATTTTGTGAAAGTTGCATGAAACAACGTGATTGCTAATTTATTATCGTGTTTTGACCAAATTGCCCTTGAGGGGAATGATTGCTAATTAATTGTCGTGTTTTGACCAAAATGCCCTTGCGGGGAATAATTGCTAATTGATTGTCATGATTTGACCAAATTGCCCTCGTGGGGAATAATTGCTAGTTAATTGTTATGTGTTGACCAAATTGCCCTTACGGAGAGTAATTGCAAGTGATGTACATTATGAATACATGACACGTAAATAATTGCTCACACATGTAACGTATCACAAATACACTTGTTAAAGTCACACACGATTCACAAACGAAACACGAAACATGTTGTGTGCTATGTGCCGGGTCTAGAGACTCGATAATATTCCGACACTTAGAAAAATCTCTTTGTTGTTTTAGAACGCTAGAGAGAGTTTTTCTGGGACGCGCATCTTGGTGAATTATTTTGGGAATACTTTGCAAACAGTGAGTTCACTTACCCCTTTTAAACTGTTTTCAAACGCTTTTCACTTGGGGAGATAACATACTCCGAAAAAACGCATTTAAGATTTTGTTAGTATAAATTATATATCACTTGTAAAGACAGTGGAAACACGTTAACTAAAGTCCTTCATTCACATCGAACCGTTTAATATTAGATAATAGCGAGTCATTGTTGAGTAGTACTACTGGGTTTGACAAACCCCACTCAACGCTAAACTCGACTGGAGGTCGAGTGGGTGTAATCTTGGCTAAACACATACCATGGTCGGGATAGACCTGGTGGCAAGGCAAATGATAAACAGTCAGCTTCGGTGTCGAACACTTAGTAATACTTGTTTTATAGGCTAGCTACCTATAGATATATAATTGACATAACACTATCTGGTAACTCTTAACGCAAAACGCTGAACGCAAAACGCTGAACGCAAACGCTAACGCTTTATTTTATTTGAACTCGTGAACTCACCAACCCTGTGTTGACACTTTTAGTATGTTATTCTCAGGTAGCCGAGGCGGGCGCGCGGTTTAGGATCATGCATTGCGTGAAACACTTTTAATTATGCAAACTTATTTTAAACTGTTATCATTGGGTTTTAAGTCGTCCTGCGTGACGCAACATTGGTTTCTATGGTTTTACGCTTCCGCATTTAATTACTCGTAAACGTTTTCATGGTTTTAAAACTTTGTTTTATGGTTTGATTATAACTAATGGTTCCGATCCTGTTAGTTCACACCATCTGACGGTAAAACTCCGTTAGTGGATTTTGAGGGTGTGACAGATTGGCATCAGAGCCATTGGTTATAGCGAACTAGAAGCTGCATGCATACTAGACTATAACCGCGACGACCCATTAGTTATAATGATACGCACTGCATATGTTTGTGTAGTCTTTGTAATCTTATCTCTTTACCTCTTCACTCATACGCGCGCATACACGGCTTACCTGTAGGGATGTCGACGCCACCCTCATCATCATTTCAATCCGATGACTCATGCTCACGGGAAGGAACCGCAGTTACCTACCGCATCGCCATCCCGAGTAGTCCCGGAACTCGAAGCTCCCGCACCGAAGAGGTATCGCTTATCCGGAGGCATGTACGAAAACGAAGTTAGCTGGGATTGGTACCCTAATATGATCAGACGTATGATCTATCGTGAACAAGTTCCCCCATTACCACCCCCGAACCATCCTGCTTTCCCCAACACCCTACCACCCATAACCGAACCTGTAGAGCGAGTTCTCGCAGCTGTTGTTTCATGCTTGGAGCGTGACGTGGGTTACATGCGCTATACGGGAGCGAACATTTCCGGACTGTTAAAAGACGGAACCGAGACTAAGGAGGAAATTTCCCGCATGGCAGCGACCATGAAGGAAATGCAGGAGGCTAGTGATCAACAGATGAAGATTATGAGAAAGATGCAAGCTGAAATAATAGACTTGCAAGAGCAACTCCAAGTAGCAAGGACCCGAACCGAGATAGCTCTAGAGCGTTGCGATGTCTTACAAATACCGATTGCTCAGAACGCAGCCGAACCTGAGGCAGAGCCTGAAGAGGAACCTGAAGAAGATCCCGAAGAGGAACCTGAGGAGGATCCCGAGGAGGAACCTGAAGAAGAACCGGAGGAAGAACCGGTTGAGGAGGAGGCACACTCAGAGGTGTCCTCAGATGATGACATCTAGTGATGATAACACCTAGATGGAGGGGTTGTCTCCATCCAAACTATTATTTTTCTATGATATTAAGGATTGGTTTTAAATACTTTGTAGCGAATACAATGGTTTTAATCATGAATTATTATTTGGATAAATATATGGTTGTGATGTGATGTTTGCTTCTTATTTCTTTCTTACCTATCTTTTTATTACGTGTATGGTGTGTTGCATATGAAAGAAAAATTCATGTTTAACATTTTATACTGTGATTCTAGGAAATGGCAGGAAGAAACGCTGGACACGGACGTGGTAACATCAATCGACTGTAGCAGAACTCCAAACTCTGCTGAACGACCATGCGGCGGCCGCTCTAGCCGCACATGTACAGAACCAGGCTGGAGGTCCAATTGGAACGTGTACCTTCAAAAATTACCTTGACTGCAAGCCCAGTACGTTTAAGGGCACTGAGGGAGCTATAGGCTTCCTGCGTTGGGCTGAGAAGGCCGAGTCGGCATTTGAGATGTGTAATTGTCCCCATGCCAGTAGGGTCAAATTTGCTGCTGGAACACTTGAAGATTCTGCCCTCACTTGGTGGAATTCGAACGTACAGATTCTTGGATTGGAACTAGCTAACGCGATGAACTGGGAGGAGTTCAAAAACATGATGCGAGAAGAGTACTGTCCAAGAGAGGAGATTGCAAAGTTGGAGTCAGAATTTTGGTCATTGAAGATGGTGGGTTCGGAAATCGAAGCCTACACTACCCGTTCTCACGAGTTAGCTGTGATGTGTCCGCGGATGGTAGACCCGCCGAGTAAGAGGATTGAAATGTATATTGATGGGTTAGCACCGCAGATTCAGGGCATGGTGACGTCATCCAGACCAGCCACGATACAACAAGCGATCCAGTTAGCTCACAAGCTGACGGATCAAACAGTGACCCAAGGTGCGTTACCACCTAGGGGTTCAACCATTAAAGCCCGTGACAACCCGAACACTGGCAACAGCAGTAACAACAACCTGAGCAGCGGAAAGAGAAAGTTTGACAATACCAGATCCTCATCCTCGAACCCCCATCAGCAACACCACTACCGTAAGCCCGAACTCATTCGGAGCTTCAACAATCAGGGTCACAACAACATTAACAACGGTAGCGGGCAGGGCTCGAGCGGATATGCTGTGAGATATCCGAAGTGCAACTGGTGTAATTACCATCATGCTGGCCCGTGTGACCGTGTCAAGTGTCTGAGATGCGGAAAGATGGGTCACCAGGCAAAGGAATGTAGAGGAGACCTTGCGGCAAAGGGTGCTCCAAAACCACCCATGACAACCAAGGGATGTTTTGAGTGTGGACAAGAGGGACATTTTAAGAAGGACTGCCCTAAGCTGAAACAGAACGACAACAATGGAGGTAATGGAAGTGGCAGTGGTGGTGGAAACAATGGTAAAGGAAGAGCTTTTGTTATTGGGTCGGGTCAAGCCCGCAATGATCCGTACGTGGTGACTGGTAAGTTCCCTGTGAACGATTGTTTTGCTTATGTCAATGACACTGGAGCTGATAGGAGTTTTGTGTCGAAAGCCTTAAGCCAACTCTTTGACTTAACCCCAACCCCGTTAGATGCTAAGTTTCCTGTTGAATTAGCTAACGGTAAGACTATAGTAACGACTCATGTACTTGCGGGATGTAAGTTAAAACTGTCAGGTCATGTCTTTGATATCGTCCTTATTCCTTTTACGCTTAGTAGTTTCGATGTCGTGGTCGGCATGGACTGGTTATCCGAGAACCGAGCGGAGATTATATGTCACGACAAGATAGTCCACATTACTACCCCTTCCGGCGAGATCGTTTCGATCCGGGGCGAGAGAAGCAGCATGACCACCAGCGTCATTACCCTCATGAAGGCGCAGAAGTATCTACGAAAGGGTCATCCGGCAATTTTGGCGCATATTGTTGAGAAACCCGCGGAGGAGAAGCGAATTGAAGATATACCGATTGTGCGAGATTTTTTGGAAGTTTTCCCAGAGGATTTGCCTGGACTCCCTCTTATTCGTCAAGTCGAATTCCAAATCGAGTTGACACCCGGTGCAGCACCCATAGCACGACCCCGTATCGGCTCGCACCGGCGGAGCTTCAGGAACGGTCCACTCAATTGCAAGATTTGTTGGATAAGGGTTTTATCCGACCTAGCTCATCGCCATGGGGAGCCCCTGTCTTATTTGTCAGAAAGAAGGACGGGACTTTCCGAATGTGTATCGACTACCGGGAGTTGAACAAGGTGATGGTCAAGAACCGTTATCCTTTACCCCGAATTGATGATCTGTTTGACCAGCTTCAAGGATTGAGTTATTACTCGAAGATCGATCTGCGATCCGGTTACCATCAGCTTAGAGTGCGCGAGGAAGATATTTCAAAGACGGCTTTCAGAACACGGTATGGTCACTTTGAGTTTTTGGTTATGCCTTTTGGTCTAACCAATGCACCAGCCGTATTTATGGATCTCATGAATCGAGTATGCAAGGCGTACCTCGACAAGTTTGTGATTGTGTTTATTGATGATATTCTCGTCTACTCCAAGGACAAGGCTGACCATGAGGAACACATAAGGGTAATTCTGGAATTATTGAAGAAGGAACAACTATACGCAAAACTCTCGAAATGTGAGTTTTGGCTTCGCGAGGTTCACTTTTTAGGACATGTAATCAACGAGAATGGTATCCATGTTGATCCCGGTAAGGTAGAGGCCATCAAAAACTGGGAAGCGCCTAAGACTCCGACTGAGGTGCGGAAATTCCTAGGACTGGCCGGCTATTACTGGCGTTTCATCGAGGGATTTTCAAAGATTGCTCAACCCCTCACCGCTTTGACTCACAAAGGTACTAAGTACAATTGGGGTGACGCGCAAGAATCTACTTTTCATCTGTTGAAAACCAAACTCTGTAGCGCCACTATTCTAGCCCTACCCGAGGGAACGGAGAATTTTGAGGTACACTGTGACGCATCGATACAAGGTCTCGGTTGTGTGCTGATGCAACTCGAGAAGGTTATAGCTTATGCCTCTCGACAACAACGGTTCACGAGAAGAACTACACGACCCATGATTTGGAACTCGGAGCTGTGGTGTTTGCCCTTAAGATATGGTGGCATTACTTGTACGGTACCAAGTTTACCATTTACACCGACCACAAGAGTCTCCAACATATCTACGATCAGAAAGAGCTGAACATGCGACAGCGTCGTTGGGTCGAGCTGCTTAAGGATTATGATTGTGCCATCAAGTACCACCCTAGCAAGGCCAATGTAGTGGCCGACGCTCTCATCAGGAAAGAAACTGATAAACCCAGGCGAGTGCGAGCATTGCAACTCACGATTCATGCCAACTTACCCGATCAAATTCGCGAGGCGCAACTCGAAGTTTTGAAAGATGATAATCTTCCATCAGAACTCATGTGGGGCATAAACAAGCAACTTGAAACCAAATCGGACGGGGTCCGATATTTTGAGAACCGGATTTGGGTTCCACGATACGGAGAGTTGAGAACTCTAGTGCTGGACGAAGCACACAAGTCCCGATATTCTATCCACCCTGGCTCAGATAAGATGTACCATGACTTAAAGGCACTTTACTAGTGGCCGAACATGAAAGCCGACATTGCCACCTACGTGAGCAAATGCTTGACTTGCGCCCGAGTCAAAATAGAATACCAGAAACCATCTGGCCTACTACAACAACCGGAACTTCCAATGTGCAAATGGGAACACATTTCAATGAACTTCATCACGGGATTACCTAAGACACCGACGGGATGCGATACCATCTGGGTGATCGTTGACCGGTTGACTAAGTCGGCACACTTTTAGCGATTAAGGAATCTGACAAAATGGAAAGACTGACTCGCGTCTACATGAAAGAAGTGGTGTCTAGACACGGAGTGCCTGTCTCAATCATTTTCGATCGAGATTCTCGTTTCACTTCGCACTTTTGGAAGTCACTACAGAGCGCACTAGGCACCCGTCTTGATATGAGCACAGCATACCATCCTCAGACGGATGGGCAAAGTGAACGAACTATTCAGACCTTAGAGGACATGTTGCGTGCATGTGTTTTGGATTTCGGAAAAAGTTGGGAACCTCACTTACCTTTGGTAGATTTTTCGTATAATAACAGCTACCACGCAAGTATTAAAGCAGCGCCGTTTGAAGCACTGTACGGACGGAAGTGTCGATCACCTCTCTGCTGGGCAGAGGTGGGTGACAGCCAAATCACTGGTCCAGAACTGGTACTCGAAACTTCGGAAAAGATTGTTCAAATCCGAAATCGCATGGCAGCAGCACGAGACCGCCAAAAGAGTTACGCCGACAAGCGCCGAAAACCTCTCGAATTTCAAGTGAACGATCGGGTGCTACTCAAAGTTTCACCTTGGAAAGGTGTGGTTCGCTTTGGAAAGCGAAACAAACTCAACCCACGATATGTTGGTCCTTACCGGATAACGGAATGCGTTGGTCCGGTGGCGTACCGACTAGACCTACTAACGGAACTCAGTGGCGTACACAATGTATTCCACGTATCCAATTTGAAGAAATGCCTATCTGATGAAACCCAAGTAGTCCCTTTGAACGAATTGCAAGTTGATGAACAGTTACGCTTCATTGAAGAACCAGTCGAGGTTTTGGATTGGGAAACCAAAACACTCAGGCACAGCAAAATTCCATTCGTTAAGGTTCGTTGGAACTCGAGACGTGGACCGGAGTTCACGTGGGAACGCGAGGATCAAATGATGAAAAAGTATCCTCACCTTTTTGAAGGGCTGACCAAACACCGGAAACCGCGAAACCCGACAAACCGTCAGAAATCACCGGAGGTATGAATTAAATTTCGGGACGAAATTTCTTTCTACTAGGGGATGATATGACAAACTGAAAATTTTTCTTACTTTTTCAGACACTCATCACGACTTGACTCAAATTTTCGGGACGAAAATTCCTTAACATAGGAATGATGTGACAATCGTCAATTTCAGGTTAACTCCGTTAACTCAACTCCGTCAATTCAAACTTTAGATCACTGAATCTATAACGCACACCTCATTACATTTAAACTAGGGTTTAAATGACGCTTGACACTTACTACATGTGTAGTCTTTCGGGAATTGCACCGAAACGCAAACGAGTTGACGCAAACGATTAGTGAATAAACAAAAAACGTCAAAACAATAATTATGTGATAATTATATGTTAGACATATGTGTTACTTGATTATGTTATGTGGAATGCTAAACAAGAAACAAGAACCCAATTAATTAAGCTAGAGATGTAACATTTGGAAGTTTAGAGACTAAAGTGTAACATGTTATTATTATTAATATTATAAAACCCTAACCTCTCCTCCCTCTCCCTCTTCCCAAAACCGACGGCCAAACCCCCCCCCCCTCTCCTCACAATTGGTTCACACACACACGTACCTCTTGGATTTTGATCTTGTCTTTCACAATTGAAGCATCCTATATCCGTTTCTAGCCATCTCCTACCTTCCTATTGCTTGTATTGGTGCTTTTGAAGGTATAAATTACAAACCCTAGGCCCGATTTTTCCTATGTATGGTGTTCATATGATTGTTGTTGATTTGATGGTGTATTGATGATGATTTGATAACTAGTTTTGATATTATTGCATGTTAATTGTTGTGTCTTTGAGTTTGAGATCAAATAAAACCCTAACTATGTATGTATGGTGTAATTGATATGCATAGATAGTAGTTATGGTGTCTAGAATGTTATATGAATGATTTGTGGTCCATAGATAGTTAAATTGTTGAGTTTGGATGCAAACAGTTTCTGGACAGATTGTGTTGTTGATGTTTGATTGACTGTAACGGGGTGTAAAAGTGAATATTGATTGAGATAAATGATACTAATGTAAACTAGGTTGAGTCTAGTTTCTAAAGAATATAAATTTGCAATTTTTGGACGTGTAAAAGTTAACTTTTATGATTTTACAAAAACGTTGTGCAAAGCTGAGTTGTTAGACCTGCTGTTAGGTTGTTTTGTAAATGTTATATCTCATGAACTACAAGACCAATTGGGTTGGTTCCACTTCTGAAAGTTTACTTGTTGAGTTAGGAACCTAACCCAAGTGGTCTTGCATTTATTGGATTTTTCGTTTAACGGGAATTTCAAATAACATTCTGTTGCGCA